>NC_060125.1:582855745-583162620 GCF_021461395.2 Schistocerca americana | reverse complement strand
ATCCAGATTGCTGTACACACCGGTACCTCTAGTAACCAGTAGCACGTCCTCTTGTATTGATGTGTGCCTGTATTCGTCGTGGCATACTATCCACAAGTTCATCAAGGCGCTGTTGATCCAGATTGTCCCACTCCTCAGCGGCGATTCCGCGTAGATCCCCCACAGTGGTTGGTGGGTCACTTCGTCCATGAACAGCCCTTTTCAATCTATTACAGGTTTGTTAGATAGGGAGGTACCGCAATCACTGTACAACAGTTTTCTGGACTACTGTAAAGACCGAGTAGTCGAATGGCAGATGGACAGCCGGAAAGTAATTAAAAGAATTACCAAAGGCTGTCCTCAAGGGTCGATCTGCGGCCCCATCTTCTGGGACATAACAATCGAATCCCTCCTACAACTTCTGGATGGGGATGACAGGTCAGACGGAATTGTCGCCTACGCAAATGACCTATTAGTTGTAGTCACTGCAAACAACAGAGCCCAGTTAGAAGAGAAAGCCAGTGGATTACTACAAACAATTACTCAGTGGTGTCACAACAACAAACTCAGGATAACCGAAAGCAAAACAACATACACTTTACTGAAAGGATCACTCCAAAGGAATCCTTCGGTTAAAATTGGGGACACAAACATCAAACGAGCACGCATTACGCGCTATCTTGGGGTACACATAGATGAAAAATTGAAATTCCACGAACACATAAGGCTGACAACAGACAAAACAGAAAAAAATACTCCACAAACTGCTGAGGCTAAATTCAAAACAGTACAGACTACCTCTACCAGTCATACGTACATACCACTGTGCGCTCTTCGAATCAGTACTCAGCTTTGCAGCTAGCATGTGGGCACATAGACTGAACGTGGTCACCAACAAAGCATCCGTCAGACGAGGGCAGAGAAGTGTCCTACTCAAGCTATCTGGAGCCTTCGGTACCACCTCAGCGTATGCACTGTGTGTGGTGCTCGGAATATGCCCCATAGATATCACGATCAAATACAGAGCTGCGAGGTATTGGTTAAAGGTGGGGAGACTAGATAAGGTACACACAATAAACGGTGTGCCCATAGAGACGATACGGCACCTTAAAAGTTGGCGTTTGGATACATGGCATGGTGAGTGGGATGTAAGTGATAAGGGACGTAGGCTACACGACTTCCTCCCTGACATAAGGGAGCGGTTGAGAATGAGACATATCGATCCCAGCCGCGGTATGGTACATTTCTTAACCGGGCACGGACCTTATCCCACGCACTTAAACCGCGTGAGTCTGAGACACCTACATGCACATGCGGGGAAGAAGGTTCCCCAGAACACACTGTCTTTTTCTGCGGGCAATACACGAACAATAGACATACACTACACTTAGATTACACAGATACAGACATAGATATATACACAGCAATAAGAGACGAAGAACAATTGGCACAATTAAACGCACTGACAAACAGTATTTAAAAAACAACACATTAAGAGTATATGCCGACACGACATCACAGACATGCCTATGTGCAGCGTAACAGAAATCTCCAGAGAATGGACAGCGATACCCACAGTGACAGCGAAAATAGTGAAAATGAGGAGGAACAGGAGGAGGAAGCTGAGATGTGACAGTAAATAAGCAAATTGCTGGCAATCTAGCCAAGAAAACACCAAATGCTGTACAAGGGTGCGCACCTAATGTAGTTAATACATAGGATTAGTAACAAATAGGATAAGAAACATTATTTCCCTACTAATAACCATTTGTGTGTGTGTGTGTGACTGGCGGTCAACGGCTCGATGAAACCATTCCGAGGTATTCACCGTCAATCACACTCGGTGATGGTACTAACATATCTCTCATCTATCCTATCTTCTTTTTATATTCTTCTTAAAAACAACAAAATTTTATTTATATTTCAACCTCAAATTATTGTTATTTTGAATCATTCTTTGTAAACGTTGTAGATAAAACAAAAGGAAAGAAAACTGTAAAAAGATGAAAAACGAAAATTGTAAGACGAACGACCTGTTTTAAACATCAGGTAACAAGTCTCTAATTTGGCAATAAATAAATAAATAGGATTCGTATCTGGAGAACATGCTGGCCAATCGAGCGATGTCGTTATCCTAAAGGAAGTCATTCACAAGACGTGCACGATGGGGGAACGAATTCTGCCGATATGGTTGCACTATCGGTTGGAGGATGGCATTCACGTATTGTACAGCCTTTACGGCGCCTTCTATGACCAGCAGCGGCGTACATGGGCCCCACGCAATGCCACCCCAAAACAGCAGGGAACCTCCACATTGCTCCACTCGGAGGACAGTGTGTCTAAGGCGTTGAGCCTGACCAAGGTGCCACCAAACACGTCTCCGACAATTGTATGCTTGAGAGCATATGGGACACTCATCGGTGAAGAGAACGTGATGGCAATCCTGAGCGGCCCATTCGGCATTTTGTTGCGTCCATCTGTACCGCGCTACACGGTGTCGTAGTTGCGAAGAGGGACATCGCCACTGGCATCGGGAGTGAAGTTGCGCATCATGCAGCCTATTGCGCACAGTTTAAGCCATAACATGACGTCCTGTGATTGCACGAAAAGCGTTATTCAACATGGTGGCGTTGCTGTCAGGGTTCCTCCAAACCATAATCCAAAGGTAGCGGTCATCCACTGCAATAGAAGCCCTCGGGCGACATGAGGGAGACATGTCATCTCCTCCATGTCCGAACAACATCGCTTTGGTTCACTCCGAGACGCCTGGACACTTCCCTTGTCGAGAGCCCTTCCTGGCAGAAAGTAACAATTCGGGCGCGATCTAACTGCGGTATTGAGCGGTTAGGCAAGGTTGAAATACGGACAACAAGAGCCGTGTACCTCCTCCTTGGTGGAATGACTGGAAGTGATCGGATGTAGGACCCCCTCGGTGAATAGGCGCTGCTCATGCATGGTTGTTTACATCTTTGGGCGGGTTTAGTGGCATCTCTAACCAGTCAAAGGGACTGTGTCTGTGATACAATAACTACATTTAACGTCTATCTTCAGGAGTTCTGGGAACTGGGATGATGCAAAACTTTTTTTGATGTATGTGTATTACATCGTTATTCGGAATAACAGGCACTGAAATATCGTATTTTCCTAAAATTGTGTTTCACAATTGTCCATGAAGATTTGAGCATGTACTGGATTGAGGTGGAAGATTGAGGTGGAATCCCAGAGCTAGACATCTCCGCTGTTTGTATAGCCTGCCATTGAAACGGAAATAATTTTGCACTGGACAAGTTTCTGTTACTAACTGTATGCCCTCTGTGACAACCAAGTTAACTCCTGATTTATCTTGTTAGTCTGTGAGTGTGTTTAGGCATTCAGGAACAGGTACATTAGTGAATAAGATGCTAACATTAAAAGAAACCAGCTTGGCACTAGGGGAATCTGCATGTCTTTTAACTGTTCACTATGTCAACTGAATTAAAGTTTCCGTGGCCCCCTATGATGTCTTGGAGCTAATCACAAATTTTCCTCATAATCAAAATATTGCTACCTCTTCATCTATACTTGGCAGCAGCCTCAGTGTGTGCTGTAAAATACCCCCGTTCCTTTCGAGAAAGGTGGGTGGGACGAATAGCTGTTGATAAGACTGGATATCAGTTCGATTAGGTTTCATTTTACCTCCATCGACGTGTATCTCGGAGGACGGAATACACTGTTTGTACTAAAAACCTGCGTTCTGGAAATTTTCACACTGCGCTGTACCATTTTTCTTTTCTGACATATGCCATTGGAGTTGTATGAGAATATTCACATCTTATGAACGAATCCTCAACGAAACTCGCAGTTCCTGATTCCATTTCTTCCGTTTTCTCTGCAAGTCGTATCTGGTAAGAGTCCCACACCGGACACTACTGAAGTGCAGCGGGTGGCCCAAAATACGGAAACGCTTAGTTACACAACACATTAAAAAGCCGAATGCGGTGTGGGAAACCAGTTATCATTGAAAACAGTTACCAGCTGTCTCTGAATTAATAAATGACGGTTCTGTACAGTTTTCGACGGAATGTTACACCATTCTTATTGCAAAATAATGGAAAGTTCATGGCGATCACGCATCTTTCTCTCCTAAAAAGGCCACGAAGTCACAATAATACTGCATCATACTAACAGTGGTGCCAAGAGGAGATGCATCCTCGTCATCCCAAAATCAGTCCTGGAAGATGCGAACTGTGTGAACAGAGCACCCGTTGTGTTGCAACATAGCATCACCATTGAGGAACAAAAACTATACCATGAGATGGACCTCATCAGCCAGAATGATCACCCAATCCTTGGCAGTAATTCAACCACGTAGGACAAATTTGGTGCTCATGGAATACCACGATATAGGTGCCCAATTCATGAACGCATTCCCAAGGGTGAAAGACGACTCACCCCACCAACTGACTCTCTTTCATTGCTCCAATACTTGGTGTTATGCTTTCGGCACCACATTTTCCTTCTACGGGAATTGGCATCGCGGATTTTTGAGTGCGACATTTAGTTTACAGTGACTTTTGTAGCTAACGTCACCTTACGTTTCGTCGTAATGATTCTCATTGTCCGTCCGTCACGATCATTCAGCACACACTTTCGTCTGCGTTGTGATTTAGCGGACGACGTTTCTCCACTTTCCCGGTATTCGGTATAAATATTAGATTTGTTGTCTTTTAAAATACGAAACACATAGGCTATCTTGGTCACGGAAAGATCCACCATGCAAGCACCAACAATATGCCTACGTTCGGTCTCACCCACCTCCGGCCTACTGCGCTCACAACACAGAACACCCTCTGACCACGATTGACACTTGCAACGTATTCGGGACACTGCAGACGTGCCGTCCGTCGTCAAATACAACAGCGCAACCGGCAGGCTGGGCTTGTATCTCCGTTTATGTTCAAATTTCCATTTCTCGCGCTATTTCCATATTTCTGTCTGACCCCTGTGTGTCAAACGAGGCTTTTGTAAGGTGTCTCCTTCGTGGGTGTACAACCCTACCATTATTATTGTAATTTAGTATGCTTTTACCTAAATAACAGAAAACCCTGTTTCCATGCTGCCACGTATAACCTTCTTACTAAATTTAGTTTAGTTTTGAAATAAAGTACACTATGTGAGGATAGTCCCGTTAGTAGGAAAAGCTAATCAATGGAGTTACCCGTTTCACAGGATTTGACAGTGTGTTGTGTCTAATGGATAAGTAAATCAGACTATTCAGTTGTTTTCCTATGTTCTTACCCAGCGGCTAGAAAGAAACGCAGTATGAATAGTATTATATTGAAGCTAGGACAGTTCAGTTCCAAGCTCATTTAGTGGTTTAAAATATGTACTAACGGTCGGAAGAATATCCAGGCAATGAATCAGTGAAGTATTGGGAAAGCAGAAGTATGAATTTTGCCTACTTTCTTCCTACTGTTTAAGTTGCTTCTTCAAATAAATATTACTCAACGTAAACATTGTTGGTGCAGACACTGGAGTTTCTTTTTGACTACTACACCCTTATACATTACGTTTTTAAAAGAGAAAATCCCAGTAGATAGCTTCAAGGAGGCTAAAAACATTTTTGCAAGGGGGGACCTTTAGACAAGCTCTTTTCATAGTCAACAAAGTTAAATACTAAAATACTTAGATACTACAGCACACACTTTTACACGAAACATTTCACTTAAAGAAAACCTCTTTCTTACTAGAATTAACTTTCATGAGCTACCATACTTTGAATTAACTCTGTATAGTCAGTAAACACGTTCAAGTAACTTGGCTTCACTCCGATTGAATTTTAAGTAAACAAACTTTTACTATGATTCTTTGCAATAGTAAAGAAAACTTTCTGGTTATTTACACAGAAACAATTTAAATGATGGCTCTTTATATTAACTTGGCACTTCATAAGTCTGTAAAACAGGAAACTCTAATACAGTAGCCCAACAACTTGCAGGTATGTCGTGAGCCGTTTGCAGTTTTCATCCGAGATATTTTTGTGAACATTTGCAGGCAAAGCTTCCCCTGCTCCACAAGGCTGTTGCCTCAATCACTGCCGCCTACAGACTGTGTGACTTACTTCCCGTGTTTGCTCTAGGTAGCGCTCCACTCCCCAGAACCACTTTCGTTTCAAACAAAATCACACTGGCCTTTACATAACACGTATTTCTTACATTCTTCCTAAGAGTGACCATTTCTTATAATAGTCAAATTTACATCATGAACGGTTTATGCACACAGATATTTTTAAACACAAAATGTCATAAGAAAATTGTTTAAGTTAACAAACAATTTACATAGTATTTTAATACATTACTCACATAAAACACAAAGAACTCCAATCTCTAGTATAGCACACTTTACTTTACATATACAGAAAATGTAGTACCAATATGCAAATATTTTAAAGCAGAAAAGCATAATAAAAAAATTCAGCGGAACCATAAACAAATAGTGTTATAGGTGGGCTACACTTGCCAAAGATTTTCCCTCTGAATCCCGTTCTAACAGACGCATTTGCTACGGTTAATTTTGTATTATCATTCCACTTTTAATCGCACCGTATACACGCTTCCAAAAATATGATAGATGTGCCTGTATCTAATGATCGTCCGGCAACTGTGTAATGGAATTACGACGCGAAATTCCGACTATTTGTACACAACACTTCACATTCGGCAATGTACAGGGCTAGCTGACAATCGCTGCAACAAGCGCCGATCCTCCGCAGGTCACCCTACGTCTCGTTACAGTTTTGTAGCTTTCCGACCTCTGTGTACAAACCATTTGGCATGAAGTACGCAACTCCGGTCCTTTAAGCTGATATAATAGAATACGTGATTTGAAAACGTCCCGTGTCCGAAACTGGATGTGCACCAACATACAAACATTACACCAGCTTCAAATGGTTTCGTGCTCCCGATGTCTGAGAGCATCGAAGCTCGGAGCACGGTTTACAGAAAATACACTGCAGCAAAAAAATTGCAATACCAAAAAGAAATTAAATTAGAGTAGTGAAATTTCGCGAATACATTTACCTAGGCAACATATTTGAATCATTAACATAGCAAGACTACAAATTAATGTAAGCAAGACGTAAGTCACTGCAAATCTCAAATGCTGGTACATTAATAACTTGTGTAACCGCCAGAATATTGAATGAAAAGATGCAGATTTGCATGCGTTGTGTTGTACAAGTGTCGGCTGGCAGTCTGTGGGATGGGGGTCGAAGGCTCTCCCACTTGGTTAGTCAATACAGGGACGGTTACTGCTGTTTGTGGAGGACTCTGCAGTTGTCATCCGATAATGTCCCATGTGAGCTGTACTGGGGACAGATCTGGTGATGGAGCAAGCCAAGGCAACATGTCGACTGTCTGTACAGTATGTTGGGTTACAACAGCGGTATGTGGGCGAGCCGTATCCTGTTGGAAGACACCCCCTAGGATGCTGTTCATGAATGGCAGCACAACAGGTCGCATCACCAGACTTTCGTACAACTTTGCAGTCAGTGTGTGTGGGATAACCATGACAGTGCTCCCAGTCTTGCAAAATCGCTCTCCAGCCCACAGCTCAAGGTGGAAGTCCATTGTATCTAAAATGCAGTCAGATTGGTTACAGGCTCTCAACTAGCCTCCCTCTAACCAACAAACGCCCATAACTGACACCTAGGCAGAACCAACTTTCATCAGACATCATAGTACCCTTTATTTCAGTTACTACATTTTCTTTCGTCGTGTTAACAGAACTTTACTTTGTATAGTCACAGCTACTTCACTCAGCTGCTTAATATCACTATTGTATCTTACACGTTTGTAATATAGGACTTACCAAAAACAAGGTTATTTTGTTCAGCCACATCTTTGGAATAGGTCACCGAAGTTTATTGTTTAATTATTTTCTTCTACATACAACTGTCGTAATTCGCCTATACTTCATTAGTAAACGCGTCACATATTTTATTTTAGTTAAATAATCTTACATCGCATTTACACTAAAATAATCCCTCTGTTTCTTCCTAATTCACACATTAACAACTTCATCTCTGGAAATGGAGATAGTTTGTAGATTCATTAGTTCAAAGTCCCTAATCCAACAAAGTTTCACTGCACCACATACTTATGTATGTACCTGATGATAGCGTGACAGCCGAAAATCGGTTTGTGTAACAAATAATAAATACTGTACAATATCACACTAGTGTTGTGTGTGTTTCATTCATAATGTGTAAGATATTCTATCAAGAACCGACGGGACAGTTAACGCAGTTAAGTGTGACAACACAGCACAGTTATCCTTTGTTTACAAGAGCAAAAGTTGGTCAACATATTTGGTTCCACAGTCAATATATTCAGAAGAATATCGCTCCGCAGTATGCACGTGTAGGACTAAAATCTAAGACGGTTCTTCTAAAACGGCAGTAGACGTTGCACAAGAAACATGGATAAAAGAAGAAATAAAATGGTGGTACAGCATTCGTGAGTACGCGAGTACACACCTTAAATTAGCGCGCATTCGAATTGACACCCTGTGGAGTTCCATATATTGGACAGTGGAGTAAGGCAGGAAGTTAATGACGTCGTGCATACCAGGTACGAAAAACACAAGGCTTAAATTAAGAAATTATTCAGGGATAAACAACTTTCAAAACCAATTCAAAAGTTAGAGTTCGCAAGTCGTATAACTAATATTCGGGACTTAAAAACGACCAAAGAGAAACAAACAGGCTTTAATTATGCTGCACCACCAAAAGCCTCCTGAAAACGAATGGAAATAATAAAAACTGATTTGAAATATCCATTAGGTGAGGACTTTTTCACTAAATATCTCCTAGCCCATGAACTGGATGAATCTAACCTCGCTTCTAGTGCCCCACCAGCTAGATAAAAGTTAGTATTAGACAATTTCAAGAGGGAAATGAACGACAGTCTTAATGAACAAGTGCGACTCTTTTTTTCAGGAGTGCTAGTTCTGCGAGGTTCGCAGGAGAGCTTCTGCGGAGTTTGGAAAGTAGGAGACGAGATATTGGCGGAAGTAAAGCTGTGAGGACGGGGCGTGAGTCGTGCTTGGATAGCTAAGATGGTAGAGCACTTGCACCCGAAAGGCAAAGGTCCCGAGTTCGAGTCTCGGTCAGGCACACAGTTTTAATCTGCCAGGAAGTTTCAAGTGTGACTACGTTAAAAAAGTGTAAACTTTCCTAAAAGCTACCAACTTCGAACAGATACAGAAAGACCCCACACAGTCCGATAACAATGAAATTAATAGTGTTATCACACCGTAAATCCTATAGCCCTTGACTTCACGGCCTCTCTAAACTCCATAAAAATAGTATCTTAATCCGTCCTGTGGTGTCTTCATTCTCAGATCCATGTTACAAATTAGCCAGAGCTAAATGACCTTATCAAGATCAAAACCAAATTCAAGAACGTGGTCGCTAGGTGTGTGGAGCCAGCCAGTGAGAGCCACGTGGACCTCCAAGTTTCATTGTCAGACAGTATCGGATGGAGACATAAACGGATCTTTTTTTGGCTAGCTGGAGCAACACATTTGATTTTCAGGTTTCAATAAAACGCAACTTTACGTAACAAAAGTTTGTAATCGGGGAATCCTGTATTGGTGAGTGTGTTCACCTTTCTAGCGCGTGAAAAATAGCATTACATACCACTTGTGAAAGTAGTTGTAACGTGATTTAACTGGTCAGTAGTAGAACCTGAGTTGGCCGGTCAGAAACACAAACATACCCGTTGAAAACGTTGGAAGCCCTTGCCAGAGAGTTCGTCCTAATGTGTCATGTGAAGCAATGCTTTACAGTAGATGCATGCCTACACGTGAGACCACTGCAGTTCACTAAATGCTTCTGGTCCTGATTACAAAGATCGTCAGCGGCTCATGGTCGGTAGTCGTTCGCCGCACTCTAACGTATTCTCCACAGCGTCTATGGCCGCCACTGCGTTGTATGCAGAAGTCTCTGCACGGCAATACTGTAGATAAGCACCCACCGCCAGAAGTCCCACGCGAACCATCAGTCACGCACCTCTTGCTAAACGGTATGCACTTCAGCAATCCTTCCACAGTCAATCTATCGATGTTCCGCATGTCTCTAACATTAACTGAAGCCTAGGAACGTAGGTGTAACGTGCACATTAGTGTTTTATCATTTTATTCGCTTTTTAGTTAACGTCTTTTAAGTCGTAACAGCCGTAGTCCAGACATATTTAGTGAAAGAAATGACTGTAACAGAATATATCTAAATTCTTTCTGCTGGCACATCTACTGCCATCTGTGTAAGGGGATAAACAATAGATACGAGACGTTTAACTAAAGAGCTTTTCAGAAAGGGTATCAACACTAACAATTCGAGCAAAGAACGAGAAACAACCATTTGCGATAGTAGCAAAGTGTCGGAGAATTTGGCAAACTGACAATGCGGACACATACCAACAAGAATTTTGTTGACTATTTCTTTCACATTAATAATTGTGGAACATGAAGCAAAATATTTTCCTTTAGTTATTACAAAGAAGACACTGCCAATACTACCAATCCACTACTTTAAAAATCCATTGCTACAAATACTAATACCAGTTTTTTACAATGGAATGGAAAAACTGATGGATCTCGTGGAAGATCACTTTAGATTCCGGATCTCATAACTAATAGTGTCACTACGTTCATTACTTAAGACTTCCAATCTATTAGGCCGTGGTCGATGTATAAAACTTTCTATTAAAGTTTCCTCTCCGGCCGCGGGAGATATCTTCATAGGTAGTCATTTTATCTCTGAATATGTCTCCTGCATTTGGAGAGGAAACGTTAGGAGAAAGTTTTATGCATCAACTACGGCCTAATAGCCCGGAAGTTTTAAATTATGTCAGTACCAGCCGTGAAAGCTTGCACTATATGATCAGTTTCACTACTACTTATGTCAGAAGACAGATTGAAAAAAAGGCAATTCTACATTTATAGAAGTTGTACATTTAGAGAAGATTTTCGACAGTGTAGGTTGGAATGCACTGTTTGTAAATTGAAGGTAGTGGAGATAAAAAACAGGCAGCTAAAGATTGTCCGCAATTTTTACACAAACCGAAGACTCGAGGGTCGTGGGAAGGAGAACAAATAGAAATGACTGTAGCCTATCACCCATATTACTCACGCCGTGCACTGAGCAAAAAATGAAGAAAAACAAAGAATAATATTAAAATCCCTTCATTAAATTTCATGGAGAATAAATAAAAACTTTAGAATAAGAAATAAGAACTTTAAAGTTTGTCGATGACATTTTAACTATGTCACAGACACTGCAGTACCTGGAAGACCAGCTGAACGGAAGTTATACTGTCTTCAGAAAAGATTCTAAGGTGAACGCTGACAAAACTGAAACAAAGATAATGGAATGTAGTCCAATTAGGCCATGCTGAGGCAAAGAGGTTAGAAAAATGAGACGCAAATAGCAGAAAACGAAAGGATATCAAATGTAGAGAAGTAGTAGCAATAAAAGACATATCTGAAAAAGCATTTATTAAAATTTAGTATAAATTTAAGGATTTTCATAGAATATTTGTCTGTGGTATAGCCTCCTATGGAAGTGAAATGTGGATGGCAAACGGTCCACATAGGGAAAGAAGCTTTCGAAATGTCGAGCTCCAGAGGAACGTTGAAAATGAGATGGGTAGATTGCAAAACTAATGGAGAGGAACTGAATCGAATCCCGAAGAAAATAAGTTCATCGCACATCTTTTTTGAAGTCAGGCGTATGACGGCAGCTATCAAGAAATAGTCACTTTGGCATTGGTTTGAAGTATGTGATATTGGTGCTGGTGGTGGGATCCGAGGGGAGGGGTGGGGGGGGGGGGGGGGAGAGAGAGAATTACTAGACGTAGGCCAAGGCTTTACTACAGTAAGCAGGTTAAGATGATTTTGTTGCTGTTGTGGTCTTCAGTCCTGAGACGTGTTTGATGCAGCTCTCCATGCTACTCTATCCTGTGCAAGCTGCTTCATCTCCCAGTTCCTACTGCAGCCTATATCCTTCTGAATCTGCTTAGTGTATTCATCTCTTGGTCTCCCTCTACGATTTTTAATCTCCACACTGCCCTTGATGCCTCAGAACATGTCCTACCAACCGTTCCCTTTTTCTAGTCAAGTTGTGCTACAAACTCCTCTTCTCCCCAATTCTATTCAATAACTCCTGATTAATTATGTGATCTACCCATCTAATCTTCAGCATTCTTCTGCAGCACCACATTTCGAAAGCTTCTATTCTTTTCTTGTCTAAACTATTTATCGTCCATGCTTCACTTTCATACTTTGTTACACTCCATACAAATACTTTCAGAAGCGACTTGCAGACGCTTAAGTCAATACTCTATGTTAACAAATTTCTCTTCTTCAGAAACGCTTTCCTTGCCGTTGACAGTCTACATTTTATATCCTCTCTACTTCGACTATCATTAGTTATTTTGCTCCCCAAATAGCAAAACTCCTTTTTTACTTTGAGAGTCTTATTTCCAAATCTAATTCCCTCAGCATCACCCTATTTAATTCGACTACATTCCATTATCCTCGTTTTGTCTTTGTTGATGTTCATCTTATACCATCCTTAATTTGGTCCCATGGAACAATATATAAATAAATAAATAAATAAAGAAAAAGACAATGTCCATTCCATTTACCTGCTCTTCCAAGTCCTTTGCGGACTCTGACAGAATTACAATGTAATCGGCGAACCTCAAACTTTTTATTTCTTCTCCATGGATTTTAATGCCTACTCCAAACTTTTCTTTTGTTTCCTTTACTGCTTGCTCAATATACAGATTGAATAGCATCGGCGAGAGGCTACAAACCTGTCTCACTCCCTTCCCAACCACGGCTTTCCTCTCATGTTCTTCGACTCTTATTATTGCCATCTGGTTTCTGTACGAATTGTAAATAGCCATTCACTCCCTGTATTTTACCCCTGCCACCTTCATAATTTGAAAGAGAGTATTCCAGTCAACATTGTCAAAAGCTTTCTCTAAGTCTACAAATGCTAGAAACGTAGATTTGCCTTTCGTTAATCTTTCTTCCAAGATACGTCGTAGGGTCAGTATTGCGTCACGTGTTCCAACATTTCTACGGAATCCAAACTGACCTTCCCCGAGGTCAGCTTCAACCAGTTTTTCCATTCGTCTGTAAAGGATTTGCGTTAGTATTTTGCAGCTGTGAATTATTAAACGTCCGCAGCTCGTGGTCGTGCGGTAGCGTTTTCGCTTCCCACGCCCGGGTTCCCGGGTTCGATTCCCGGCGGGGTCAGGGATTTTCTCTGCCTCGTGATGACTGGGTGTTGTGTGCTGTCCTTAGGTTAGTTAGATTTAAGTAGTTCTAAGTTCTAGGGGACTGATGACCATAGATGTAAAGTCCCATAGTGCTCAGAGCCATTTGAACCATTTTGAACTTATTAAACCTACAGTTCCGTAATTTTCACATCTGTTAACATCTGCTTTCTTTGGGATTGGAATTATTACATTCTTCTTGAAGTCTGAGGGAATTTCGCCTGTCTCACACATCTTGCTCACCAGATAGTACAGTTTTGTCAGGACTGGCTTTCCCAAGGCTGTCAGTAGTTCTAATGGAATGTTGTCTACTCCCGGGGCCTTGTTTCGACTGAGGTCTTTCATTGCTCTATCAAACTCTTCACGCAGTATCATATCTCCCATTTCAGCTTCATCTACATCCTCTTCCATTTCCATAGTATTGTCCTCTAGAACATCGTCCCTCTATAGACCCTCCATATACTCCTTCCACCTTTCTGCTTTCCCTTCTTTGCTTAGAACTGGGTTCCATCAGAGCTCTTGATATTCATGTAAGTGGTTGGCTTTCCTCAAAAGGTCTCTAATTTTCCTGTAAGCAGTATCTATCTTACCCCTCGTGAGATAAGCCTCTACATCCTTACATTTGTCCTCTAGCTATCCCTGCTTAGCCATTTTGCACTTCCTGTCGATCTCATTTTTGAGACGTTTGTATTCCTTTTTGCCTGTTTCATTTATTGCATTTTTGTATTTTCTCCTTTCATTAATTAAATTCAGTATCTCTGCTGTTACCCAAGGATTTCTACTAGCCTTCGTCTTTTTACCTACTTGATCCACTGCTGCCTTCACTATTTCATCTCTCAAAGCTACACATTCTTCTTCTACTGTATTTCTTTCCCCCATTTCTGTCGATTGTTCCCTTATGCCCTCCATGAAACTCTGTACAACCTCTGGTTCTTTCAGTTTATCCAGGTCTCATCTCTTTACATTCCCACCTTTTTGCAGTTTCTTCAGTTTTAATCTACAGTTCGTAACCAATAGACTGTGGACAGAGTCCACATCTGCCCCTGGAAATGTCTTACAATTTAAAACCTGGTTCTTAAATCTCTGTCTTACCCTTATATAATCTATCTGAAACCTTCTAGTATGTCCAGGGTTCTTCCATGTATACAACCTTATTTCATGACTCGTGAACGAAGTGTTAGCTATGATGAAGTTATGCTGTGTACAAAATTCTTCCAGGTGGCTTCCTCTTTCTTTCTTAGCCCTAATCCATACTCACCTACTACGTATCCTTCTCTTCCTTTTCCTGCTGTTGAATTCCAGTCACCCATGGCTATTAAATTTTCGTCTCCCTTCACGACCTGAATAATTTCTTTTATCTCATCATACATTTCATCAATTTCTTCATCATCATCTGCAGAGCTAGTTGGCATATAAACTTGTACCACTGTAGTAGGCGTGGGCTTCGTGTCTATCTTGACTACAACAATGCGTTCACTATGCTGTTTGTAGTAGCTTACCCGCACTCCTATTTCTTTATTCATTATTAAACCTACTCCTGCATTACCCCTATTTGATATTGTATTTACAATCCTGTATTCACCCGACCAAAAATCTTGTTCCTCCTGCCACCGAACTTCACTAATTCCCACTATATCTAACTTTAACCTATCCATTTCCCTTTTTAAATTTTCTAACCTACCTGCCCGATTAAGGGATCTGACATTCCACGCTCCGATCCGTAGAACGCCAGTTTTCTTTCTCCTGATAACGACGCCCTCTTAAGTAGTCCCCGCCCTAAGATACAAATGGGAGATTATTTTACCTCCGGAATATTTTACCCAAGAGGATGCCATCATCATTTAATCATACAGTAAATCAGCAAGCCGTAGGGAAAAATTACGGCTGTAGTTTCCCCTTGCTTTCAGCCGTTCGCAGTACCACAACAGCAAGGCCGTTTTGGTTAGCGTTACAAGGCCAGATCAGTCAATCATCCAGACTGTGGCCCCTGCAACTACTGAAAAGGCTGCTGCCCCTCTTCAGGAACGAAACGTTTGTCTGGCCTCTCAACAGATACCCCTCCGTTGTGGTTGCACCTACGGTACGGCTATCTGTATCGCTGAGGCACGCAATCCTCCCCATGGTTCATGGGGGGTTAAGATGATACAGGTAGCTAAATTGAAGATATGGTGATGGTAATGATTCTGAACATGGGGCGCTCAACAGCTTAATCATCAGCGCTCTTACGAAGAGACAGAATGCCAAACTGAAATCTACAACGGCCTGTTCGTATTGTGAATTTGAATCATTGACGTTGGGTCACAATCGGCGTTATTTTCAACCCTTTTTGCTATTTTAACACGATGAAGGCATGAGACACGGGCTAACCATGCACTTAAGATTTGTACTCAATACTACGCATGTGAGAACTGATCACAACTCGACAATCCTAAGTAACATCTCTTAGCATTTATGGATATGGGGATGTAATTCGGTTTCATCTTTACGCTTCAAACAGACATTTTTAGTTGTGCCCACCTAATCGCAGTGATTCAACTCGAACATCCCACCCATATCACTTAGAGTACTGATTTCGTATCTCGCATCCGAGTCTGTGGTACTAACTCTTCCTCTCGGTCGTTATGTAGGATACACGGGGAATCTCGAAATCACTTCCTGCTCCTTCAGTGCTGCTGCCCTGTGATAAAGGTTCCAGAAGATCAAAGTTTCATTTCACCTCCAATCATTCCTTCTCATGTAAAAAGTTCCTTCTCAAAGGACAGGCAGATTGTGATTACAAGTAACAACAAACGAAATGGTTTACATTATTATTTCTGTCTCTTGGCGCACCTTCAAACACTATAAACTAGATTGTTCCAGATATTAACTCTAGAATGACGTCGAATTCTCACTCTCTGCTACAGTATACCGACTAATAGAATAATAAGTCGTTTACTTCACTCTGTCATAGTTTTACGAACGTCTTCTAAATTTATACACATTCAGTACACTAGAAAACTCTCCGGAAGAATGCCATACAGTCTGGCTTGGTTTCAATTTACTAGCACTGCAGGTATTTTGAAATTCACCTATGTGTATAACTATTTTGAATAATTATAATAATATTATACGACACCACTTTTCGAAACCAACCGTTCTACAGTTCTACACGGAATCTGCAATACCGTTATTCTACTACGTGTGTACCATTTCGTCTCTAGACTCTTACATCCGTCCGGAATGAAATTCAATCTAATACCTCTGTCTATTAAAGTGGAATCGTGATCTTCAAAATTTGAATATTTAAGACAGGCCCTCAAATTCATTATTTACTATCTACATTTTGTGTCTCATTCCACCTACCAATTCATTTTCCTACTGTTCCTTCTCGTCCTTACATTTTATGCCCATCAACTCTGAAAATCACCACAGGTTTGACTCAGTTTATTATTAACTTCTACTAAAATTCGTAAGTCCTGTACTTTAAATGTCGACAGGGAAATTACCGCGTCGCCACCTCCTAACGGACGTGAAGGTGGTGTCTGATCCAGAAAGGCCTTCCGGCGTAAAGAGGCATTATACAATACAGCATTTTATGCTGTCTACTGTAGGTTTTGCTTTCCCTAAGTTTAGAGGACAGCTTATCAGTAATACTAGCCGTTCATTGTCCGGGAATGTTTCTCCTCGTGACAATCCGATTCAATCAAATCAAATAGGGGTTTTAGTAATGAATTGTTGTTATTGCTTTCGCTCGCAAAGGATTATGGGGGTCTAAAAGAGACTCGCATTTTCAGGCAACTACACGTTAGCAGTAATTTAGTCTACTTGAACGTCAAGGTTATTAGAAGCAAAGGAGGCAGATTAGTGTTTGTGCTACCTTCGACATCGAGGTCATTAGACACTGAGTGCTACCATCCGTCTGGAGAAGGATTGAGAAGGAATTTGACCATATTGTACTCAATGGTGCCACTCCGGCATTTTTCTAAACCTATCTACGGGAGTCATGAAAAATCGCAGTTGGAATTAGCGGATATAGATTTGAAGCACCTTCTTCCCTTCGCAACTATTGCAGAACCTCGCTCGGTAAAAGCCACGAAATGGTATGTGACAAGTGTACATGTGTTTTTGTTGTGAAACTACCCATCATTGACCTGAAATGATTAACAGAATTCAAAGACATCTTGCATCCCTATGTGCAAACGTATACATGAATCACATCGTTCAAGTATATGGCAGTCTTACTCTTCGCATCACCTCTCTCGGAAAGAAAGCCTAATACAGCTAAGGTGAGGTCATGACACACAGTATTTTAGCCAACGACTATTTCTTCTTAACAGCCATCCATCTCCTTCATCCACAACTTAACTCGTTGGTAAATGTATTGCCGTGCCAGCGTAACTACCTCCTTCTGCGAAACAGTGTTTCGCTGTCACGCTCACAGGCGATTACTGAAGTACCCGAAACTCTTACCAGATGGGATGAAAGGTAGTATAAACTCTTCTCTTAGCACTTTTCGCGTTAATTCACTATCAAAACTCGAGGTTCCGCCAATAATTATCCTTGTCTCCGTCAGGAAAGCATCTGAATGTCCGGGATATCATGAGATCACACTGGTCTAACAGTTGTAGCAGTGCTCTCTGTGATCGTTGAGCAAGAGTATCTATTGAGTGAGGAAAGCGTATTGTGCCTGTTACCAGTAGTAAAGCGAAATTGGTACGTTAGTTACGTTGTTTACATTGTGAGCTTCAATTGGAACATTAGAATTTCATTTATTTGCACCGTTTTCCCCATTATATTCATCAGTAGCTTCGGTGAATATCAATTGTTGCTACGGATGCAAACAGATACGTCAAAGGAGAAAAAACCTAGTTTATATAAGTAAGTATTACGAAACTCTAGTTCTAGTCATATGTGCGTCATGGAGCGCGAGTATACGCGATTAATAATTAGGATCCCTAAAAATAAATGAAGAATAAGTGTATGGCGCCATAGAGCTAAAGAGGGAATACGGACCCCAAAAATGTTTCCGTGCGTGACAACCGCTTATTTTCTGCATGTGGTAGCTCAAAATATGGCAGTTTCTGGGACACTTTCACTTATCGTACTAGGAAACGATTTAGCAATCCCGCGGTAGCATAATTTATTCAAACATGTATTCGGCAAATACGATCAAGTAAGGAAAATAACCTAAAATTAGCGGTTGATCTCTCTTCCCTCCCTATATCAAAAAGAAATAGCGAAATAAGGAATATGACACAAGTCCCTAGCAATCGATATTGCCTTCCATGAATCTGTTGGAAGTTGTGATTTCAGACAAGGAATAACAATTACTAAAACGCCTATGAAACTGGTGTACAAAATATTTAGTGCCTTAGAACGGCATCTAATGTATTAGCGATGTAATGACGCTGGAAACTTGCAGAGAGCTTATGTGAAAACCTTACGTCGTAAGGTTTTCAGATATGATTTTTGCAGTCAACGTACGTTTGCATCCGAATCCTCAAGCCATAGCTATTTCTATTCTGAGTTACGGCCACAGATTACATTAGCTGCAACAATTTAAGTTTAACTCTCTGTGTCTTTATTTTCATCATAACGTATGATACAGGACATGCTGACTTGTATTTCAAAACCATCTCAGAACCTCAAATATTCCAAGTTAGGATTCCCAGAGTCCCGCTCACAGCTGGAACAAAATTGTACAACAACACGATGAATGGGAAAAACATAATATCTCTTGGTGTCAGCGCCAGTTTGTACACCGCTCAGAGCGAATCCCGTACTTCTGTTAAAATTATTAACATAATTTCTAATATCCTCAGCATGATTAATAATTGAGTCCCTGGTGCTCGAAGTGTGAACTGGAATCCTTGTCACTTTAAATAAATTTATGTACTTATTCGTATGGCCTTTTTCGGCAACAGCAGTTTTTTCTAGACTGCCGTGCTACTTGCGGCGATAATGTTTAGCGTTATAGCGCTGGGTGACTTTTCCAGTGGGAGTGTTCCACGTAGCTATCTGTCTCACTCACATGAAAAATTGTTTAAGCCAGGGACCCTGCAGAATTGTGCATGTTTCATAGAACGTAGTATCTTTGACATATAAAGCAAATGTTGAGCTCTGTTTCCCAGCGCCGTACAGAACACCAGCGGAACATAAAGTACGGAATGTTACCGCCATACCCATTATGTTACTTTTCCAAATTTATAGGTTTTATTCAAATATTTGAACGGGAAGTAACATGTGTATGAACCATCAAACGACATTTTGGTCATTCTACAGAGCTCCAACTCTCCTCAATATCGCTGACACCCGTTTCGAAGTATCGCTGACACCCATTTCGAAGTCATTCTCAACCCTGATTGGTTACCAGTCAAGCAGTCAAGAAGGCTACCGTATGATTGTGGACACCCCCTCTCCTCCCAAAATCTTGATTGTGGTGAAAGTCTGATCCGTAGTGTAGCCGATCTAGGTTAGGTTGGAGGGTGATAATTTGGTTGTGAGCTGGCGAAAACAAGGGATGTGAGTGACAAAGCTTGTGGTAACAGATGCTTGTAGCGCGGCCTAATGCTTAGAGTTTGGGCTGCATTTAACGCACTTCGCCATACTTAACGTGCTTCTTGTCATTAAAACTAAAATTGCTGGTTAAATTCAGAGAACGTAATTTAAGTAGTGGAGAAGTCTCCGTTGAGGATTCTGATGCATATTACATATATATTTCGTACATAGACTACGTGGAGAAGTCTCCGTTGAGGATTCTGATGCATATTACATATATATTTCGTACATAGACTACGGGAAATGCAAGAAGGGTTCACCATACTTATACGTTTCACCGACAATCATCTAATATCGATTGTTGCTTAACAACGTATTGTGAACAACTAAATGTAATTATATCGGAATATTGATCACTGCTGTAGACACCACACAGAGTGTAGTAAGGGACCATCTGAATATAGAGGATGAACCAGAACTCTACCGGAAAACTTCCAGAGATTACACCATGGACATCAAGAGATTTTACTACGGACCAAAACAAAAAGAAGACGTGTAATAAACCTGTGCTCTAATGTTCATACCTTAAGAGGTATGAGCGCATATTCATCTCTGCTCATGTGAGACAAATCTCCTCTGCTGCAATCTATCTGCTTTCCGTATTTTGAGAGAAGAAGATATCCAGTAAATATGGCTCTAACTTGTTCATCTTTGCTACTTTAAAGTACTTCTCTTCTACAACAAGTGTTCATAGCTTTTAAGTATACACTTTAGAGCCCATGTTTACTAGGCATTTATTTCTTGCTTTGGTCCCTACTTCCGAAAATTCGTCAGTGTAGCTCTGGTTCATCCAATATGCCATACTCCTGCTTAGCTGGATAAGCACCGCTGTCTTGGACACAGACAGGCCAAGCAGGCAGGCCCTACCGATCATCCTTCAAGCAGTGGTGTGACAGCTGTATGGAGGAGTTTGGTTTGGCACACCGCTCCCACGGCCTTTTTCCATGTTAGCAGACGTGATGCGACTACCAGTAAAATCGCCAACTGGCATCAAAACCCGTTCCATTCCTCTAACCAAGGAAAATTACCTGGTAGTACTGGGAATCAAAACTAAGTCCCACTGCATGGTAGTCATCCACACTGACCATTCAGCCACGAAGAATGACTGTTTTGCTGGCATGCTTTCAGTATTTTTCACCACGAGACGAGCCTCTGCAGTGGAACGGCAGTCTTCCGCATTCTGCAGGACGCCATTTGCCATTTTACCGTCCCGTCGCCCATGGGTTTGTCGATTTCCTTCTCATTTCCTGCCCAACATGTTGCGCATTTTATCTGGTGACCTTGTCAATGGGGCTTCCCTATTTCTTCTTCCTCAATGTCGTGCCTTTCCCTCTGTAACTAATTAATGGAAGTAATTACTCATTGTCGTGTACCACGCAAGAGGTACATAACTAATAGTGCGTGAGGCTGCTACCACACAGGTACACTCATTCGTCTGGCATGCCTCAGTTACGTGCAGCAGCCTCCACAGGGCAGTCACAAACCCGGGTGTCGTTTTGCTTGCGCGCCAATTTCTCCAGAGCATTGTACTTCCCCTAATAGAGTAGACATCATCCTACAGGGAATGATGTCATCCGCGCACTGTTTCGCTTCCACCTTGTACTAGTCGCCTTGAGGAATCGTTTCGACGACAGGCTCAAAACAGGATATGCAACGGACACTGAGACAGCTCTGCACCAACAGTCCCCTAGAACTTAGAACTATTTAAACCTAACTAACCTAAGGACATCAATGCCCGAGGCAGGATTCGAACCTGCGAACTTAGCGGTCTCGCGGTTCCAGATTGTAGCGCCTAGAACAGCTCGGCCACCCCGGCCGGCGCCGTCAGGTCAGTTCAGAATTCTGAAGACTACGTTCCGAGCTTTTACAGAATAATTGGACTATCCAGCGTCTGCTCAAATATTATCTCTAATAGTGACAGTATATAGACTACTGTGAAACAGGATATTATTTTGTTATTACGGTACCGGGAGATTAAAAAAGACATAACATATTTCAATCGTTTATTATAGACAAATTACACTGAAGCGCCATAGAAACTCGTATAGGCATGCGTATTCAAATACAGATATACGTAAATAGGCAGAATACGGCGCTGTGGTCGGCAATGCCACCGTAAGACAACAACTGTGTGGCGCAGTTGTTAGATCGGTTACTTCTGCTGCAATGGCAGGTTATCAAGATTATCATTAAAGATTTGAGTTTGACCGTGATGTTATAGTCGGCGCACGAACGATGGGACACAGCATCTCCGAGGTAGTAGTGAAGTGGGGATTTCCCCGTACGACAATTTCACGAGTGTACCGCGAATATCAGGAATCCGATAAAACATCAAATCTCTGACATGGCTGCGGCCCGAAACAGATCCTGCAAGAACTGGAACTACGAAAACTGAAGAGAATCGTTCAAAGTGACAAAAGTGCATCTGAAACTTCCTGGCAGATTAAAACTGTGTGCCGGACCGAGACTCGAACTCGGGACCTCTGCCTTACTGGCAGAAGTAAAGCTGTGAGGACGGGGCGTGAGTCGTGCTTGGGTAGCTCAGTTGGTGGGGCACTTGCCCGCGTCAGGCAAAGGTCCCGAGTTCGAGTCTCGGTCCGGCACACAGTTTTAATCTGCCAGGAAGTTTCATATCAGCGCACACTCCGCTGCAGAGTGAAAATCTCATTCTGGAAAGTGCAACTCTCCCGCTGCAAATTTCAATGCTGAGCCATGAACAAGCGTCAGCGTACGAACGACTCAACGAAACATCATCGATATGCGCTTTGCTAGCCGAAGGCCCACTCGTGTACCCTTGATGACTGCACGACGCAAACCCTTACGCCTCCTCTGGGCCCGTCAACATCGACATTGGACTGTTGATGACTGCAAAGATGTTGCGTGGTCGGATGAGTCTCGTTTCAGGTTTTATCGAGCGGATGGGTGTGTGCGGGTATGGAACAATCTCATGAGTATATGGACCCTGCATAACAGCAGGGCACTGTTGGAGCCGGTGGAAGCTCTTTAATGGTGTGGGGTGTGTGCAGCTGGAGTGATATGGAACCCCTGATACGTCTAGATACGACAGGTGACATGTACGTAAGCATCCTGTCTGATCACTTGCATCCATTCATGTCCATTGTGCATTCCGACGTACTTGGACAACTCTAGCATGACACTGTAACACCACACACGTACAGAACTGCTACAGAGTGGCTCGAGGAACACTCTCCTGAGTTTCAACACTTCCGTTGGCCACCAAACTCCCCAGACAAGAACATTGTTGAGCGTATCTGGGATGCCTTGCAACGAGCTGTTCAGAAGATGTCTCCAACCCCTCGTACTCTTCGGATTTATGGACAGCCCTACAGGATTCAAGGTGTCGCTTCCCTCCAGTACCACTTCAGACATTAGTCGAGTCCATGTGACGTTCTGTTGCGGCACTTCTCCGTGCTCGCGGGGGGCCTACGCGGTGTTAGGTGTGCCAGTTTCTTTGGCTCTTCAGTGTATAAAGATACAAACATATTGTCCATGTCACTGTACAGAGAAAGGTTCAAAGTTTTGACTCAGCTGCGCTGCTGTTTGTTTGCAACAACGTGGTGACTACACCTGAGGATAAGTAATTTTGTGTGTTGGATTTTGCACGAAGTCAGTCCATTGTTCACGTGGAATGTGTATTCCGCCGTCGATTCAGCAACAAGCCACCTCTGCACAACTAGATTTATGACTGACATACAGAATTGATGGAAGTTGGTGGCAAGTGTGAAGGGAAGAGCAATAGAGGGTCACGCAAGTAAGATAAAAATTTTAGGCGTATGTGACACGCGTTCACACGGAGCTCTCGGAAGTCCACGACACGGACAGGCCACAAACTTCAGTTTCTTCAAACTACTGTTTGGCGTGTACTAAAACGACACCTGCGTATAAATTGTTACAAGCTGCAGTTACTGCTTCACCGGAATTAAAGGGATTTACGGAAGCTGAATGTGTTTTGTGACGCTCCTGTTTACAAAGTTGCGGAGGAGACTGTGACGGGAATGTAATACCTGGACGTGCTGCGAAACTGGTTGTTCCCTCAACTTCACTAAAGTTCCAGTATTTTCATTTTTAAGCATGACGGCGCTCGGCCTCGCTTTCAGCTTGATGTACGGCTTTATCTCAACAACACCATCGCACAGCGTTGGACTGAAACGGCTTGACGACAAGTTCTTCTTAATTCCTTTTGGTCTACGAAGTCACCAAACCTACAATTTGCTATCTTTTCTATGGAGGTACATTAAAGACCATTGTCGCACCTACGGCAGTTACACTTTAAGATCTGTTCAAACATGGTTCAAATGGCTCTTAGCACTATAAAACGTAACATCTGGGGTCATCAGTCCCCTATACTTAGAACTACTTAAACCTAAGGACATCACACACATCCATGCCCGAGGCAGGATTCCAACCTGCGACCGTAGCAGCAGCGCGGTTCCGGACTGAAGCGCCTAGAACCGCTCGGCCACCAAGATCTGTGAAATCGAACTGTTGAAGCTGGCGATTCAGTATAAGGGGCCTGTTGATTCGCGCGTGGAATGAAATGGAGTACCGTTTTCATGCTACATGAGAAACAGTGGTCCTCATGTTGAGTATATGATATAGTGTCCGTGCGATCATAATACTCTGAATGTGCAATGTGTCTCTGTCCAGCATAGTGCCGGCCACTGGTGGCCGAGCGGTTCTAGGCGCTTCAGTCTGGAACCCCGCGACCGCTACGGTCGCAGGTTCGAATCCTGCCTCGGGCATTGATGTGTGTGCTGTCCTTAGGTTAGTTAGGTTTAAGTAGTTGTAAGTTCTAGGGGACTGATGTCCTGAGATGTTAAGTCCCATAGTGCTCAGAGCCATTTGAACCATTTGAATCCTTCATAGTTTGTCCATAACAAAGGAATGATATCTATTCTTTCTTATTGAATCACCCTGTGTTAGATTTTGGAAATAAAGAGCCACTCATTAGACTTGACCGCGTGGATGATTGGCGTGAATTAACAGTAGCCTTGAGTTATTACATTCACAAGTCTTATTTCTCGTAGATTCACTGCCAAGGACAATGATAATAATCCTAGAGCTAGTGCGGGATCACCGAGCAGGTAGTTGTACATGCCAACGCCCCCCGCAGAACTCAAGATCCAGTGACAAGTGACGGAAGAGCCGCCTGTTGCGTCCCACGCGCACACCTCAGCCCGCCCGGCCAAGACGCGACTGCGTGGCCGGAGGCCGCCTGCGACCCCCGTCGCTCCCTCCCACTGTCTCTACCCTCTCCCTCGCCGCATCTCCCGCCCACCCCTTCTCGCTGCCTTGCAATTTCATTTCCTGCCACGGCGACATTAATTTTGCAGCAACAGTTTTCGAGGTAAGCGCTTCCCGTCCACTCCATGTTATTTGATGGTGAATTCTTTATGCGACCGACTCGGCGACTTGCCCTCCCCTCTGCCCTCTCCACCTCTACACAGCCACCGTGTTGCTCCCCGGCCTCGGAGCTTCCTCTGCGTGCAGGAGGCGAGCCTGACAGGTCCGGTGCGTTTCTCATGACTGGCCGACGCGCTTTTTGGCACTGCGGGCCAACATTTACAATTTAAAGGAAGATAATTGCCCATTATAGATTTGCTGTCGTTTACTTCGGCTCTGAAAACAAGAATTAAATCCATGGGTGCAGCACGAAATGTGTTACCAATTGTTTCTTTCACAATTTACGACGCACATTAGATATCCCGCTGGGATCTCAACAGCAGTACCAGCAGAGCTTGAAAACACCAATGAGTTACGAAACGGCGTGTAATGCACGATACTGCCGCTAGGAGACTAGAACGCAGCAATGGCTGATAATGGAAGACTGACGACACAGCAACGATCGGCAATTGTGTTACTTTTTCGTGAAACCAAAAGCCTTGTTGTGACTCAGAGGCATTTTCGACAACAGTTTAACACACGATGGGTCCCTTGCAAGAAGACCATCCACAGGTTGTACGATAAATTTGTACAGGAAGGAACAGTATTGGAAGCGAAGCGACCTCGGCCTAAGTCTGTTTGTTCCCCGGAGAATATTGAAGCGGTACGAGTTGCTGTACGCAGAAGTACCGGGAAATCGCGTAGAAAGGCAGCAGTGCAACTGGGAATATCAAGACACTCCGTTCAACGCATTCTTAAAAGTGATCTCCATATCTACCCATACAAGATGACCTGTGCACAGAAGCTCACTGAAAAACACAAGCAGCAGAGACTACTGTTTGCTCAGTGGGCGGAGGACAGGGAAGAAACTCTCAACAACGTTTGGTTTTCAGAGGAGGCGCATTTTCATTTAGATGGGATGGTTAACAAACAAAATGTACGCTTTTGGGCCACTGAAAACCCACAAATGCTTCATGAACGACAACTTTATGCTCCGGGGATTACAGCGTGAGCAACATTTCCAGTCACGGGCTTACTGGGGTCTTTTTCTTAGAAGAAACTGAACAGCGAGCGTTTTTGAGCAAGCTTCGCAATAGCTTCATTCCACAGCTTCTTGCTACTGCCTTGCCCTCCAACACGCAGTGGTTCATGCAAAGCAACACACTGCAAACACTGTGTTGGAGTTTTTACACGAGCATTTCGACATGCGGATCATTTCACTCAGGCTTCCAGGTCACTTCAATGACGGACAAAATTGGCCCCCCAATAGTCCAGACCTCAGTCCATATGACTTTTTTCTTTGGGGGTACCTAAAGGAAAAAATTTTCCCGAAACGTCCACGTGATTTAATGGAGGTCAGAAGACTTATTCTTCAAGCTTGTAGTGAAATTACGGAAGACATGTGCTGTAGGGTAATCACTAACTTCAGTGTTCGTTTGAAGGAAGTAAGGAAACGAAATGGTGCACAAATTGAGCATGTGCTGAGTTAGAATAAATCTCCATGGACGGCTCTTCATTGTAGTATATGTTCCTTTCAGATTGTATTGACAATAAAGTTAATATTCAAAAACAAAATGGTAACACATTTCGTGCGCCACCCTGTATTTTATGCGCAAATGTTCGATATGTAGATTAAATTTTTTTTTTTTTTTTGCATTTTCACGTCCATCATTCGGTTGATATTAACGCCATATAATGAAGCATCCTCTGAAACTGCGAAAATTTGCGCCAATAAGCAGCCTCAGCTCTCTGCGTTGTACTCTGCCTGGGAAAAGAAAACTAACTATCCAGAAAGACAAGACCAAACGAATTCAAATTTCATAGATTCAGAAGGTACATGATGCTGTTTCAAGCTACAACATCGGATCCAACTTACAAAGAGCTCGGCATTATCAGCCAACTTAACAGTATCGCTTTACGCCCCTTGTAGCCTATATGCATATAGTGATTCGTTAGGGCAAAAAGCGGTTGAATCCTCTATTCACACAAGGTGGCCAAATGGCGCAATGGTCTTTGGTTTACTGGATGGTGACACTGGCATGAAGTTGACTTACGAGCTGGTCTCACGCATGTTTCACCAGGGATGGATCTAGAGATGTTATTGATCACGTGAGTACGTCGAAATCACGGAGACAGTACATAGAGAGACGTTTCTTTTTGTGGACGAGCGTTGTCGTGTTGAAAAGTGGTACCCTCATCCTGGAACATGGTTAGCACCGTAGGACGGAGGATGCCCACGACGCATCACTGTGGCGTCAGAGTTCGCTCAGTCACCGCCAAGCGACAGCTGTCCATGCTTCCCTCTCCTGGCGCCACTGTACCGCAGTCGTTTGTGTTACGGTGTTAAGGGCAGCCTACCCATGTGACGGAAATTCCGTACTTCGTCAGCCGCTAGTTTCTGATCAATGACACAAAACGTAGCAGGGAGTTCATTTCCTACTCATGGATGGCAGGCGCAGATGTGAAGCAGTTACGATAAAAGCTGGCCGACTGGAACCTTGATGAACAGTATACCTTCCCTCAGGTTCCCATACAGCCCATCTTCAGGCCACTGCCTCATCCGAAAGCCCCACAGGATTCTACGAATCGCCCAAATGGAGCCACACCACTTCTCAGACGAGACTTTTGGCTGTTCAGCTTGTCACAGAGAATTGTAACTAAGATATTTTACATAGCTGCCGATGGTGTGAATGTGTACCAAATTACACTGACATAGGACTCGTCTTTTGGGTGGTTCACTGATTTTGTCAGGCAGCGTATGTTTCGAGCACGCTTACGAATCACTACTACTTCGCGTCCTACTTAATGTCAGAGTCGATCAGCAGACCGAACCGAAGTCCTGGTCATCCCGAAAAGACATCAGATTAATCCTGTGTAGCACCGCCTCTAGCGTAAATGCTGGCCTAAAAGGAGGACAGATACAAATTTTTCCAGTTACACAGCATCTGTCTGAACTCCTCGTCAAGCTACAAAATTGCAACGTTTCATACACTTCTCAAATAGTCTCCAACAATTTCTGTGGGATTTAAATTGAGTGAGGTGCTTTAGGGTGTGCGAATGTTGAAACAACCAGGAACTTACGCGCTGAGAATACGGTTTTTGTCATCCTACAAGGCAGGGTGTTCACTGTGTACTCATTATGAAGACATGGAACGAAAGGAAACACTTGGTCAACGAAAATGTTGAAGTAAACATCCGACTTCATGTCCACAAAACTTGTAAATGTGGAAGCAACGCATGGCTTGAATCACACCTCAAAGACATCATAGAACCACTTCTGCTCTGGTTGGTTGTTTAATTTTCGGGGAGGGGACCAAACAGCGAGTGTAATGTCTCTTGCAACGGTCCGTCCGCGATATTTTCAGAATTTTTTTTATAAATATATAACTCAGTACATATCTCGAAATATCTCTTCTTATCTTACCGATTCCTAAACTGTAATATACGATGATTATCACTGCAAAGTAGTTTAAAGCCCTATTATTCCTTGGAGCGTCCATTTACTCCATGGAATAGCTTCTCTGCTATCTATGTTTTCTCTTATGAAAAGAATGAAGGAGATCTTGCCGATTAGCCGTGAAAGAAAGAACATGTATATGTACGTATTGTTGAGCTAGTCGCCATCTTGATGAGATTCCGTATGAGAAGGAATTTAATACATGAACTAAACTGAAGTAAGTGTGTTCCTGTATTATTTAACTGATTATTATTGACAGTGTCTGCTTACTACGCTGTGTTGCACGGGATCAGTGGGGAACGTCTGATTTACACAGGACGAACCTGCCGTTTTGTACGCTCAAGATATCCAGTTATTACTTTCAATAAATGGGCTAACACGGTCTTAACACCAGATCTCCGGTCTTCCCCATGTGACCACCGAAAGTTAATAATCATTGCAAATGTTTTCAGGAGATCGACTGACAATTTTCATCGCAACCGAGACTTCGAAATTGCTTCACTGCCTTATGGAATTTAAGTTAAGCTCAATTTAATCAGGATAGAAAAGTATTGAACTGTGTGAATGTGATAAGCCTGCTTTGTGAATGAAAATTCCCTTAATATACGCATGTTTTTTTTACTATCCTGATCAGTGAAGCTAAATCAGGCCGGTGTGAGACAGGTTTTTAAATTTCAGATCCCACGAAAAATACTAAACGAGGTCTTCGGTCCCATCGGATTAGGAAAGGATGGGGAAGCAAGTCGGCCGTGCCCTTTCGAAGGGACCATCCCGGCATTTGCCTCAAGCGCTTTAGTGAAATCACGGAAAAACTAAATCCGGATGGTCCGACGCGGGTTTGAGCCATCGTCCTCCCGAGTGTGAGACCAGTGAGCTAAACACTGCACCCCCTCGCTCGGTGCTCCGATTTAGACAACACCCCTACGCACTCACGATTAAAGACCTCATTGTGCCATCAGTATTCTAGACAATTTGGGAAAAGGAAAAATCGCTACTCATCGGATCAAACTACAGTTCTGTCATCTGCTGTCCTTTTCTCTGTTTTGTCTGGCCCATTGCAGCTATATGTGTCACTATTATCAATGATCTTTTGTGAGTTACCCTACTATAAATATGAAGTGCATATAGGTTGCTTTGCAATGTATTTCTCGGAAACCTGGTTGACAAGGACCTGTATTCTCTAATAGCAGAAATTCGTGTCGGATTTGAAAGCGACTCTCATTTACAAGACATGAAACTCGCCTACAGTTCCTGTCGACTGGGAGCTGTTCACGACAAATATTGCTGTTTTGTCTTAAATGTCTACCAATCGTACATCACTCCATTCTACAGAAACATTTGCCAACCTGGTCTATGCCCAACAAATCAGAATACTTCGTTCAAGAAATCGCACTGGGCACATCCAAACACGCTGGTTCATTTCTTCAGCTTCGCGGGGTCGCCGCGCGGTCTGGGCGTCTTGTCACGGTCCACGCGGCTTCCCCCGTCGGAGGTTCGAGTCCTACCTCGCGCATGGGTGTGTGTGTGTGTGTGTGTGTGTGTGTTGTCCTTAGCGTAAGTTAGTTTGAGTTAGATTATGTAGTGAGTAAGTTTAGGGGCCAATGACCTCAGCAGTTTGGTCCCATAAGATCTTACCACAAATTTCAAATTTTCAGTTCCTTTCTTCAATTCTGTCATGCCCTTCCGCCGCCTCATTTTACTCTACGAATTCCATGTAACCAATTGACAGATCCATATAATTACGCTGCTACATTTCAAATTAGTGGTGAGGTGTCGCATTGCCATGTACGAGCATTTCTACACTATCCACATCATTCCCAAACGGCCTGAGTGCTCTTTGAAGGGATGACAGATTTACCCGGTGAGCATATTATCATGACGCATATAAATCCGGTCAGGTCACCCTACTTCTGCTGATGGCTTGTAACAGATCTCTTACGTCTTTCCTCTCCTTTCTTTGCAGTGCCTAGTTACTTTGAGAAATAATTAATAATGTAACTCAGTAGATACCTCTGTAATGACGTTTGCAATGTGCTTCGAATGGCGTCCTCGTCATCTGCCGTTAGTCAAATCCTAAGATTCTCTGCTGACTGTCTACAGATTCAATCATTAACTGTGTTACAAAGTTCGTAACTTCAGGAAAACGCTTCTGTACTCTAATTTTTTTTTTCTCTGTTTGTGGCGTTACCCCAAAATATGATACCATATAACATAGTGGAGTGAAAATAAGCAAAATATGCCAGTTTTTTTATAATTATGTCTCCTATGTCTGACATCATTCGCATTGCAAACACAGACTTCTTTAAGCACTTTAGCAGTTCTTTAGTATGTTTCTCCCAAATGAATTTATTATCAAGTTGTAATCCCAAGAATTTTACACTCTCAACTTCTATTTCCATGTCGTCATATTTTATACACACACCAGAAGTAAATCTCTTGGAAATTCTGAACTGCATATAGTAGGTCTTTTCAAAGTTAAATGACAGTGAATTGGCTATGAACCACTTATTATTGTCAGTATACGTTTGATTGGCTGCCCTTTCTAAATTTATATTTGATTTACTATTTATTGCAATGTTTGTATCATCTGCAAAAACTTGGCATCTGGTAATGTAACAGATGACAGGTCATTAACATACATGAGAAACAGTAGTGGACCTAGTATGGAACCTTGGGGAACACCGTATGTAATTTCTTCCTAGCCAGATGATTTATGATTGCCTATGGTTGAAGTGTTACATAATGACACCCTTTGCTTTCTATTGCTAAGACATGACTTGGAAAAGGCTGGGAGATACGGGAAGATTTCAATTAGATTATCATGGTCAGACAGAGATTCCGAAATTAGATACTGGATTGTAAAGCGTACCCAGGAGCAGATATAGACTCAGATCACAATATAGTAGTGATGAAGGCTGAAGTTCAAGACATTAGTCAGGAAGAATCAATACCCAAAGAAGTGGGATGCGGAAGTACTAAGGTATGACGAGATACGTTTGAAGTTCTCTAACGCTATAGGTACAGCAATAAGGAATAGCGTAGTAGGCAGTACAGTTGAAGAGGAATGGACATCTCTAAAAAGGGCCATCACAGAAGTTGGGAAGGAAAACATAGGTACAAAGAAGGTAGCTGCGAAGAAACCATGGGTAACAGAAGAAATACTTCAGTTGATTGATGAAAGGAGGAAGTACAAACATGTTCCGGGAAAATCAGGAATACAGAAATACAAGTCGCTGAGGAATAAAATAAATAAGAAGTGCAGGGAAGCTAAGACGAAATGGTTGCAGGAAAAATGTGAAGACATTGAAAAAGATATGATTGTCGGAAGGGCAGACTCAGCATACAGGAAAGTCAAAACAACCTTTGGTGACATTAAAAGCAACGGTGGTAACATTAAGAGTGCAACAAGAATTCCACTGTTAAATGCAGAGGAGAGAGCAGATAGGTGGAAAGAATACATTGAAAGCCTCTATGAGGCTGAAGAATTGTCTGATGTGATAGAAGAAGAAACAGGAATCGATTTAGAAGAGATAGGGGAGCCAGTATTAGAATCGGAATTTAAAAGAGCTTTGGAGGACTTAACGGTCAAATAAGGCAGAAGGGATAGATAACATTCCATCAGAATTTCTAAAATCATTGGGGGAAGTGGCAACAAAACGACTATTCACGTTGGTGTGTAGAATATATGAGTCTGGCGATATACCATCTGACTTTCGGAAAAGCATCATCCACACAATTCCGAAGACAGCAAGAGCTGACAAGTGCGAGAATTATCGCACAATCAGCTTAAAAGCTCATGCATCGAAGCTGCTTACAAGAATAATATACAGAAGAATGGAAAAGAAAACTGAGGATGCGCTAGGTGACGATCAGTTTGGCTTTAGGAAAAGTAAAGGGACGAGAGAGCCAATTCTGACGTTACGGATAATAATGGAAGCAAGGCTAAAGAAAAATCAAGACACTTTCATAGGATTTGTCGACTTGGAAAAAGCGTTCGACAATATAAAATGGTGCAAGCTGTTCGAGATTCTGAAAAAAGTAGGGGTAAGCTATAGGGAGAGACGGGTCATATACAATATGTACAACAACCAAGAGGGAATAATAAGAGTGGACGATCAAGAACGAAGTGCTCGTATTAAGAAGGGTGTAAGACAAGGTTGTAGCCTTTCGCCCCTACTCTTCAATCTGTACATCGAGGAAGCAATGACGGAAATAAAAGAAAGGTTCAAAAAAATGTTTCAAATGGCTCTGAGCACTAAGGGAGTCAACATCTTAGGTCATAAGTCCCCTAGAACTTAGAACTACTGAAACCTAACTAACCAAAGGACATCACACACACACATGCCCGAGGCAGGATTCGAACCTGCGACCGTAGCAGTCCCGCAGTTCCGGACTGCAGCGCCAGATCCGCACGGCCACCGCGGCCAGCAGAAAGGTTCAGGAGTGGAATCAAAATACAAGGTGAAAGGATATCAATGATACGATTCGCTGATGACATTGCTATCCTGGGTGAAAGTGAAGAAGAATTAAATGATCTGCTGAACGGAATGAACAGTCTGATGAGTACACAGTATGCTTTGAGAGTAAATCGGAGAAAGACGAAGGTAATAAGAAGCAGTAGAAATGAGAACGGTGAGAAACTTAACATCAGGATTGAAGGTCACGAAGTCAATGAAGTTAAGGAATTCTGCTACTTAGGCAGTAAAATAACCAACGACGGACGGAGCAAGGAGGACATCAAAAGTAGACTCGCTATGGCAGAAAAGGCATTTCTGGCCAAGAGAAGTCTACTAATATCAAATACCGGCCTTAATTTCAGGAATAAATTTCTGAGTATGTACGTCTGGAGTACAGCATTGTATGGTAGTGAAACATGGACTGTGGAAAAACCGGAACAGAAGAGAATCGAAGCATTTGAGATGTGGTGCTATAGACGAATGTTGAAAATTAGGTGGACTGATAAGGTAAGGAATGAGGAGGTTCTACGCAGAATCGGAGAGGAAAGGAATATGTGGAAAACACCGATAAGGAGAATGGACAGGATGATAGGACATCTGCTAAGACATGAGGGAATGACTTCCATGGTACTAGAGGGAGCTGTAGATGGCAAGAACTGTAGAGGAAGACAGAGATTGGAATACGTCAAGCAAGTAATTGAGGACGTAGGTTGCAAGTGCTACTCTGAGATGAGGAGGTTAACACAGGAAAGGAAGTCGTGGCGTGCCGCATCAAACCAGTCAGTAGACTGATGACCAAAAAATAAAAATATGACTGAAACCACTTTGTACCACTACCAGTGACGCCATAATATTTTATTTTACTTAAAAGATTGCTGTGATTCACACAGTCAAACATCTTTGACAGGTCACAGAATACGCCAGTTGCCTCTAATTTGTTGTCCAATGAATTAAGGACATTTTCGCTGTAAGTGTAAGTAGCTTTCTCAATATCAGAAACCTTAAGAAACCCAAACTGTGACTGACAGTATGTTATTCTCAGTAAGGTGCTTAAGTAGATGCTTGAACTTTTTCAAAGATTTTTGAAAAAGCTGGCAAAAGTGAGATCAGTCGGTAATTTGACGGCATTTCTTTGTCCCCTTTGTTGTGGAGAGGTATAATTTCAGAATATTTAAGCCAGTCTGGAAATGTTCCTGTGACAAGTGATTGATTACACAAATAACTTAAGATATGACTAAGCTCACATGAACACTCTTTCACTAACTTTGTTTATATGTTATCATAACCACTAGAATGCTTTGATTTCAAGGACTTTATGATGGATTCCACTTCTTTGGGTGAAGTAAGTGTCAAGTCTATTTTACTGAGACTGCTTGTGTGCACTGGTCTCAGATATTCCATTGCATTATTTACTGAACCGGACAACCCCATGCTATCAGTAACAGAGACAAATACTGGTTTAAATGCTTTGAAACATAACATGCGTTTTTTACGAGGATTTCATTTACTTTTAGAGCTATTTGTTCCTCCTCATTTTATGGTCCTAACTGTCTCTGACTTAACTATATCCCATATTGTTTTTATTTTATTGCTGGATGTATTTATCTACTTCTCATAATGCAGGTGTTTGGATTTCTGTGAAATTTGCAAGGTAGGAGTGAACTACTGGCATAATTAAGGCTGTCAGGTAGTTTAATTGTGTGAATGGGCGAATTGTTGGTGCTATTTTGACGGTCAGCATGATACAGTCATTTAAAAACTGCTACACAATTACAACAGCACTTTATCGATTAAAGACGGTTATAATCGCTGCAATCACGCCACCGTACATAATTTTCTCATTAAGTTGTTACTGTAATTATCTTCCATTAACTGTTTGTTTTCCTGTTTCTCCAACTATTTTTCAGTAGGTAACCCTGTACTGAACGCTGAGCGTGCCTTAGAGGTACACTGTTTCTCACATTAAATCTCCACGTCTCGCTGTGACAAGCCAGAACTGTAACAAGTGGTGACTATGAAGTTTAATTGTCAGATAAATTTGAAATCTTATTTTGAAAATCCTACTTAGTTTACTAGTAGTGCTTCAAGATATTCTAACTATTCATTGAGTCGTTGTCTCCGTCTGCCCTGAATAACAAAACTTAACATACGGTTGCTTAGCGTCATCGGAAGTTAAAACTTACTTTTCGATACGTCACAAATAACTGTAGTCAGTTTGAATTGTAATTATAAATGCTGTATTAATTTCTTGAATCTGTCGTTGAAGCCTATCAGCACAAAGCAATGAGCAAAACGAATGTAACACAAACGAATGTATTAACACATATTCCATATTTGTTCACATTCAAGGATCCGTAAACAGCAGAAGATTGGCCATGGAATCAAATATCCCAACGGTTTTACACACACATACCGTGTGCGAATGAATTCTGAGTATTGAGTTACGCATCGAATTATTTGCAATTCCTGGTATCCGAACACGAGGAGCCCTGTTTTTAACTGGCCGCTATCGTCTTGTAAGAGGAAGCCATTTCCTACCTGCAGTGACTTGATGGCAGTTACATATCGGTTTTTGATAGTGTTATGAGATGACAAATCCATGCTATGAACTATTTTTCTGTAATTTTTTCTCTCCCTTCATCGCGTTTTTCTCTTTAGCCTCCCAAATTACTCTCTCTGCCTCTCATAATCTCTTGCTAAATCTTCATCACTGTATATGCACCACAACCAGAGTCGCTTACATTGTTAATTTTATTTCTTTATTTTTTTGTGCCATCTACTATTTAACTGCACAGTCATCTTCTCCTCGTTCCTATATCTTGCAGCGCTGCTATTCATTAGTGTATTGTCCGAATGTGGGTTTGTAGTGCTTCAGTCGTGAAAGTAGCCTCAGGTTGGTTCTGATTGTGGGCCACCAATGTGATAGGTTCATTGCACCCTAGACACGTGTCCAGATGGCAGGGCATGCAGCGGCTCGGGCTGCGCCACCTGGAAAACACATCTATCGACAAATACGGTAACGAAACTGCAGAGGTAGGAGATTTGCCCTCATATTTATGGAGAACCGTTTTGTTTTCCTTGCTACCGGACTGGAATTTTTGTTGCGGCCCGAAATATCCACAGGTCGTATTCGTTGCCCACCGGCAACAAACAGGAAACTTCATTAAGCGTTCAAATGTAAAATATTGGAAAAGTAAACCGAGAATATTTGGTGACCGGACTGCGGTACCTGTGTGCTTCCCGGAACCCACACGTGCGGTTCCGGTGAACTGAGTCCATAAACAGCGTTGCCTATCGATTTGCAGGCTACGTTATTTTCCAGTCCGCATCCACCACAGACCCTTCGGTTCTTAGTAAACAAAGCGACCTTCCTTGAGCAAAGTGTCCCTGTTTACTTCACGTAAGTGAGTAGGTGTCATCTTTTTCTCTGATGTTTCACGGTTTTGTCCTAACAAATTAATGGCTAGTGAGGATAATATACAGATGTTTGTTAACTTTTCAGATTCCCGAACTGTGAGGGAAAACACAAGTAGCATTGCTAAAGCCCGGCAAAAACCTGACTGAGCCGAAAAAAAATCCGTCCTATTTCATGTATAAGTAATTTGCTGGTATGGTTCTGTCAATTGCACCAAAAACCTCAATATAAAATCTATTCCTGGAGAAACTGGATGCAGATCAGGAAAAGCATAATGACACTTTCACTCTGCAGCGGAGTGTGCGCTGATATGAAACTTCGTGGCAGATTAAAACTGTGTGCCGGACCGAGACTCAAACTCGAGACCAAGTGCTCTTGCCCGCAAAAGGCAAAAGTCCCGATTTCGAGTCTCGGTCCGGCACACAGTTTTAATCTGCCAGGAAGTTTCAGGAAAAGCAGGTTGTTGTCAAATACTTCGTCTCACACGACACACCGAAGACGGGTTTGATAGGAAATTAATAAATGCTCCTGTCTTTGTTGACATTCGACTGGCTTATATGTTAGGATGCATCCTGCACAATCTACGTTACCCACCAAGAGAAGAAAAGTAGATGGAGCAACCAAGAGAATGTATTAGCCCCAGGGAGCGTTCTTCCACCTGTTCTTGTTGTGGTCTTTAGTGCGAGGACTCGTTTGATGCAGCTCTCCATGCTACTGTGCGAACCTCTTCATCTCCGAATAACTACTGGAACCTACATCCCTCTGAATATGTTCACCCTATTCATAAATTGGTCTCCCTCTACTATTTTTAGCCCCAACAACCCTCTTCAATACTAAACTGGTGATCCGTTGATGTTTGAGAATGTGTCCTATCAACCGAACCATTTTTTGGTCAAGTTGTGCCACAAATTTGTTGTCTCCCTAATTCTCATCAGTACGTCCTTATTAGTTACGTGATCTAGCCCTTTAATCTTCAATATTCTTCTGTAGCATCACATTTCAAAACTTTCTGTTCTCTTCTGTTTATCGTCCATTATTCACTTCCATTCATGGCTACACTCCATACAAATACTTTCACAAAAGATTTCCTAATATTTAAATCTATGATAGATGTTAATAAATTTCTCTTCTTCTGAAAAACTTTTCTTGCCATTTCCAGCTTACATTTGATACCCTCTCTACTTCGGCACAATGAGTTGTTTTGCTGCCCAAACAGCAAAACGTATCGACTACTTTACGTATCTCCTTTCCTAATGTAACTCCCCCAGCATCAACTGATTTCAGTTTACCTCATTCCATTATTCTTGTTTTGCTTTTGTTGAAAGTCATCTTATACCCTACTTTCTAGACACTATCTATTCCGTTCAAGTACTCTCTCAAGTCCTTTGCTGCCTCTGAAAGAATTACGGGTCATCAGCAAACCTCAAAGTATTTGTTTCTTTTCCCTGAACTTTAATTCCTACTCCAAATTTTTCTTTGGTTTCCTTCACAGCTTGTTCTGTTTACAGGTTGAATAACATGGGAGATAGGCTATAACCATGTCTCACTCCCTTCTCTACCACGGCTTCCCTTTCATGCCAGTCGACTTTTAAAACTTCCATCTGCTTTCTGTACAAGTTGTAAAGAACCTTTCTTTCCCTTTGTTTTACGCCTGCTATGTTCAGAATTTAAAGAGAACATGTTAGTCAATATCACCAAAATCCTCCTCTAAGTCTACAAATGCCTTAAACGTAGGTTTTCCTCTTCTTAAATTATCTTCTAAGATATGTCGTGGGGTCAATATTGCTTCGCGTCTTTCTACATTTCTCCGGAATCCAAACTCGCCTTGACTTCTTATACTGATAGTTCACTAATTTTAACGCCTATGGGAAATTGCTTTCTGTAGTATTGGAATTATTACATTCTTCCTGCAGTCAGAGTATTTCGCTTGTCTCATACGTCTTGCACACCGGGTGGACCAGTTTTGTCGTTGCTGGCTCACCCAAGGCTTCTAAAGGGCCTTGTTTCGACTGAGACATTTCAGAGGTCTTTCAAATTCCTCTCGTAGTAACTTATCTTCAATTTCATCTTCATCTGCATCCGTTTCTTTTTCCATAATCTTTATTTGAAGAACATATCCCTTGCATAAACCCTCTATATACCCTTTCCACCTTTCAGGCCTCCCTTCTTTTCTTAGGATTGGTTTTCCATCTGAGATCTTGATATTCATACAGCTGCGCCTCTTTTCCTTATAGGCGTCTTCAATTTTTCTGTAGGCGGTATCTACCTTTTCCCCTAGTGAAATATCCTTCTAAATCCTTACTTTTGTCATCTAGTTACTACCGTTTAGACATTTCCTGCCAGTGTCATTTTTTAAACTTTTGTATTATCTTTCGCCTCCTTCACTTGCTGCATTTCCGTATTTTCTCCTTTAATCAGTTAAATTCAATACTATTTTGTTATCCAAGGATTTCTACTATGCCTTGTCTTTTTACCTATTTGATCCTCTGCTGCCTTCACTATTCAATCTCTTAAATTCACTCATTCATCTTGTACTGTATTCCTTTCCCCTGTTCTAATCAAACATTGCCTAATGCTCTCTCTGAAACTCTCAGCGAACTCTTGTTCTTTCAACTTATCAAGATCCCATCTTAATTTCCTACCCTTTTCCAACTTTCCTCACTTTTTATCTACAGTTCATAAACAATAACTTGTGGTAAGAATCAACATCTGCATTCGAATTTAAAATCTAGTTCCTAGTATCTGTCTCACCACATACAGGGTGACAATTATTGAAATATATTAAATAAAATCGTTATAACTTCTGAACCGTTTGAGTTAGGACGTTCAAACTGCATGGTTGCCCGTGGGGCATGATCGGAATTTGGTTTAGCGAGGACGCCCACTTTTAGATAGGTCCGTCAACAAGCAAAGCTCACGCATTTGGTGGACGGCAAATCAACATTTCGCTATCGAAAAGTGTCTTTACCCTCAACGGTTCATTGTTTGCTGTGCAATGTCCAGTCACGGAATAACTGGTGCGATAATACCTGATGGCACTTTGACTACCGAACGGTACGTGAACATTATAGAAGATGATTTCTTCCCTATTGTCCAAAGTGATGTCGACAAGATATAGTTCATACAAGACAGAATCGATCCCATCGAAGCAGGATGATGTCCTGGAGCAGCACTTTGTGGACCACATTCTGACTTTAGGGTACCCAGAAGCTGCTGGTATGGGCCTCGAGTGGTCGCCATATTCTCCAGATCTGAACAAATGTGTCTCCTTTTTGTGAGGCTGTATTAAAGACAAGGTGTAGAGCAATGATACCAAAACCGTAGCTGTGCTGAAAACTGCCGTGCAGGAGGTCATCGACAGCATCAAGGTTCCTACTCTTCAGCGGGTAATACAGAATTTCGCTATTCGTCTGCGCCACATCATCGCCAAGGTTGGTAGGCATATCGAACACTTCATAACCGAAATCTGAATACCTGTAGTGAATAAAGTGTGTGCACGAGGTAGTTTGGAACTAATTAGGTTTTTCTCATGTAATTAAATAATTTTTACCCTGTATAATCAATGTGTAACGCTTCGGTGTCTCCAGGTCTCTTGCACATTACAGCCTTCTTTTATGATTCTTAAATCAAGTGTTAGTTTAGCACAGAGCATAATTTAACTTTGCTGTCCTTTCTGATTCCTTTCCCTAAGTCCACATTCACCTACAATTTTTCCTTCTCTTCCTCTTCCTGCTCTCGAATTTCAGTCCCATCTCTTTTAAACTTTCGTCTCCCGAAACTATCTTAAAAATTTCTCTTATCTCGTTATACAGTTTTTCAATCCCTTCATTATCTGCTGAGCTATTTGTTATATAAGCTTGTACTACTGTGGTGGTTGGAGGCTTCGTGTCGATCTTGGCTACAATAAGGTGTTCACTATACTGCTCATAGTAGCTTACCCGCATTGGTATTTTCGTTGATTATTAATCCTACACCTGCGTTACACCTGACCAGAAGTCCTGCTCCTCCTGCCACCGAATTTCACTAATTCCCACTATATCTAACTTGAACCAATCTATTTCCTTTTATAAATTTTCTAATGTACCTAACTGATTAAGGGACGCAAAATTCCACGCTCAGATCCGTAGAATGTCAGTTTTGTTTCTCCTGATGACGACATCCTCCTGAGTAGTCCCCAAACGAAGATGCAAATGAGGGACTATTTTACCTCCGGAATATTTTCCCAAAGAGGACACAATTAGCGTTTAGCCATATGGTACAATTGCATGCTCTATTCTGTACAGTGTGTACACGAATGGTCAGCTAAACCAGCTGGAAATAGAGAGATTCGTATCCGCAGACGTCACTGCCATTATTGCTCAAAGAAAAACATTTGAAGTTGAAAGAAAACAGAGAGGAATAGGATACCGTCCGGTATTACTATGAAGAAAATCACTTGAGACCTAATGTAGAAAAAAATAAAGAAGTATGCACACTCTACCTCCGAAATAGAGAAGCCTAAAAACAGTTGGAAATATAATGGAGAGGTGTTAGACTACAGCCGGCCGAAGTGGCCGTGCGGTTAAAGGCGGTGCAGTCTGGAACCGCAAGACCGCTACGGTCGCAGGTTCGACTCCTGCCTCGGGCATGGATGTTTGTGATGTCCTTAGGTTAGTTAGGTTTAACTAGTTCTAAGTTCTAGGGGACTAATGACCTCAGCAGTTGAGTCCCATAGTGCTCAGAGCCATTTGAACCATTTTTGTTAGACTACAGCAGTGCGCCAGATCAATATACCTGAAAGTCAGCCTAGACTTTAAACTCTCTGTACTGATCGGAAAGGAAAAAAAAAAGTACTAGTAACAATATTACACGTAAACTGACTTGTTCAACGTGGGGAGAACAAACTGATGGTTTTCGATTTTTAGCAAAGGGATTCTGTTTAGCAATGCGGAGTATATGCGGCGCCAGTCTGGGAGGCTTCTGGCCGCTCCATACACCTAGACGTCGCTTTAAATGAGACTGTCAGGATTGTAGCCGGACGCTGAGGCCTACACCTGCCCAAATAATTTACCCACTTGTGGCAAAGCTCCACTAAATGACAGGCGCAAAGTATCCAGTGAAACAGAGAGGAAAAAGCAGCAAGTAGATCCACGGCAGTTAATGTGTAACCAACAAACAGTTCCAACTTCTCTTGCGCGAAGGAAGAGCCATGTATCCATTGGAAAGCACCGCTAGAAGGCCGACATGTGGTCCGCCGCGTATCTTTATGGGTGCACTCTCTGCAAAATACATATCTGCGCTACAAAGAAGAAACCACACAAGGTCAGTAGCTACAGTGTAGTACACGGTGAGCATTGAACAGCCTAAGAGCAGCAGTCGCAAAATGCGTAGTATGTGTGGTTAAGTGAGGCTACTCTGAAGATCACCAATCTGAACGTGGAGAAACACAGTCGACAGAACAGTTGCTCATGTGCCAAAGCGTGGAGTTTACTTCCACCGCGAAGATCAATTTGTATGCAATGACAAGGGCACTAAAGCTGCAGACTTTCGGAAGAATATAGCTTAAATGTTCTCTTCCTGACACAAGAAGCAAAAGTGAGTACAAAAAATGCACAACTACTTTCCAAAATATAGTAATACACTACTGGCCATTAAAATTGTTACATCAAGAAGAAATGCATATGATGAACGGGTATTCATTGGACAAATATATTATACTAGAATTGACATGTGATCACAACTTCAAGTAATTTGGGTGCATAGTTCCTGAGAAATCAGTACCCAGAACGACCACCTCTGACCGTAATAACAGCCTTGATTCGCTTGGGCATTGAGACAAACAGAGCTTGGATGGCGTGTACAGATACAGCCGCCCATGCAGCTTCAACACGATACCACAGTTCATCAAGAATAGTGACGAGCGTATTGTGACGAGCCAGTTGCTCGGCCACCATTGACCAGACGTTTTCAGTTGGTGAGAGATCTGGAGAATGTGCTGGCCAGGGCAGCAGTCGAACATTTTCTGTATCCAGAAAGGCCCGTACAGGACCTGAAACATGCGGTCGTGCATTATCCTGCTGAAATGTAGGGTTTTGCAGGAATAGAATGAAGGGTAGAGCCACGGGTCGTAACACATCTGAAATGTAACGTCCACTGTTCAAAGTGCCGTCAATGCGAACAAGGGATGACCGAGACGTGTAACCAATAGCACCCCATAGCATCACGCTGGGCGCTACGCCAGTATGGCGATGACGAATACACGCTTCCAATGTGCGTTCACCGCGATGTCGCCAAACACGGATGCGACCATCATATTGCTGTAAACAGGACCTTTATTAATCCGAAAAATTGACGTTTTACCATTCGTGCACCCAGGTTCGTCGTTGAGTACACCATCGCAGGTGCTCCTGTCTGTGATGCAGCGTCAAGGGTAACTCCTAGTATATTCAAACGGAAGCTCATTCGCCAAGATACATACAGCGCCTCAAGTTGTTCGATGACACGTATGTGTAAATCTTTCGGCGCTGCAGTACAGATACTTCGGAACATTGTTTAATTTATTTATTGAACCGCATCATATCAAGCCCATTGTCGGATCAGCCAAGCGGTATACAGATACACTACTTTTGCATTATACCCTCTGGAGTAATAATTTTAATACGATAAATACTAATACAACTGTAATAATAGAAAAGAAAATGATTTGAAACAGGACTTGAACATGTCTTATGGAAGTGTGAATAACTGCACAGACTAAAAACCAACAGCGTTAACACTATCAGTACAACTAATAGTAGTAATAATAATAATAATAATAATAATAATAATCACAGTGTGAGCAGCCTGTACTAAACGTAATTTAGGATGTACAAAAACGAAATTTTGGAGTTCTGTGGAAACGAAATGTAGATCGTCTCGTAAAACTAGGGGCTTTGTGAAATGAAGACGTTCTGGAGGAGGGAAGGGATTTTAATTGTAGTGCGGTAAGAAGCACGTACAAGACAAAGACTAAAAAAAATGGTTCAAATGGCTCTGAGCACTATGGGACTTAACATCTTAGGTCATAAGTCCCCTAGAACTTAGAACTACTTAAACCTAACTAACCTAAGGACATCACACACACCTATGCCCGAGGCAGGATTCGAACCTGCGACCGTAGCAGTCCCGCGGTTCCGGACTGCAGCACCAGAATCGCACGGCCACCGAGGCCGGCGACAAAGTTTATCGTTAGTCTAGTTGCTATGTAATTAACTGTATTTTGAAATGTTGAAAGACATCATCCCATAATGTGATACCTGCTACTGAAGAAGAATCAAGCAAAGTGGCTGAGTGCCGAAAGAGAACAGAAAGCATTTTCCTGTATTTGGAGCGAATGTTTGCCCGAGTTATTCAGAGAAGAAAGTTAAAGTCGAGGAGGGCTATGGGGGATTGTACACGCTAATGAGACGGTCGAGAAGACGGACTGTATAGAAAATTCCGCTTGTCTGTGATTAGTAGAGATAGCTGTGCGTAAGATGGTGACGTATGATCAAAAAGTCCAACGTCAGAGATACATAGTACAGATCCTAACACCTTTATGTTCCTTTGTTCCGATATGGAACACTACTTTCTATTAACTCCCACCTTTACTTTTATCTCCCGTTTGTAGCTGTATTCCGCTTTCCGTACGTAAATGATATTGAAGAATTCTACTGAACTGAGTTGTCCCATAGTGCTAATCGAGTGAGATACGCAAGAGAGTTTCTAGAAGTCATCCGAGATCGATTTGCTATGAATACTAACCAGAAATGTATGCAGGACAATTTCTGTACAGTGTGAAATTAAAAGAGAGTGCAAAACATTTCTTTCTTTTTTAATTTATCATTTAAATATGCTCTGTCATTCCGAAACAATAATGAACCGTGAATTGTGCTACTCGCTCTAGAGCTTGTGAAGTGCCGTAGAGGTTATTTCAAACAAATTTTCAACTACAGTATTGTAATAGCTGCAGGATAATTTGGTCTCGAAAGGCTAATCCTTCAAAATTTCCCCTCGACTGTCGAGAAGCTGATCCTCTACCACCCTGCTAATCATTGCTCATGGTTTTATTTTAATTAGAACTGCCCCCAACAGCAACAACGAAAACCAGTCCCGGAAGAACTGGGCTGTAACAGCTGATCTGAGTTCTACAAGAATATGTCTTCCATTGACCGTTAAATGCAACCAAGAGTGTTCGAGTGCACGTACGATAACATTTTTCTTTCGTAAAAACTCTCAGTCACAGTGGAGAAAGTAGCGACAACTGATGGTCGTGTGTTACACAGGCAGGCTTTGGCCTTGAACGCTCCTGCTCTCAGAGTTCCTTCAGATTACATTGCATTATGTCCCGTTGGGAATTGCCTGTGATTAATTTCTGCACTGGCATAATCTCTGACACAAAACCAACCTTACGACACACTACTGAAATCTGTGCGTGGTGAACTATCTGAACGCATATTAACTGATGTTACGGTACTAAAATACATCGTTACACGAGCATCCACTGTTGGATGCATAAAGTAAGGTCCATATTTCAACCCTGGTACATCTTAGTCCACCCTTTCTGAAGAATTTGAAAGGTTCTTTTGGCAGTGAGAGGTCTATGATGGGTTAGTGTATGAGAGTCGTAGCGTGAATAATATTTTATAATTTGATTGACAAGATAGCTCCTTACCACCCTATCTCCTTTTTCGCATGGACCACCCAACATATGCCGTGCAAGAACATCGGTAGTTGTAAGCTACAGAGGCTGCACCCATGATGATTTATGGAAAAGTTATATATGTTTATTACATTTCTGTAAAAATCTATCACTCAACTGACGTTCCGCATGTCCACTGATTGGAGCTGGACAAATACAAAAGAGAACGAAGATTAGAGATAGTTATCCAAACGAATAATAAGTTAAATATATTTCATTGTAACTAATACTAAAATTGTCTCGGAGTTAAACATTATTAAAGTTAGTGGAAAAATTATGCAAATTATTTTTTTCTTAACACCAGTGTGTTAAATAGAATAGTTGGTTATTGATCGTGACAACTGTCAATAAATCTAAAAATTTAATGTAATTGTTAATAAATCCCTCTGAAATAGATCAAGCTGAAATGTACCCAACTCCCACAAAACTATTATTGAAGTGATTCATCAAGGAAGGCGTTTTTGGAGCTGCAGTACCTAATATAGCACTTCGACTAAATTAATTGGGGAAGAGAACATCCAACAAATAATTAATTCTAACGTTGTTAACGCCTTAATAATGGTCCTGATTCCTTAATAATGGTCCTGATTCTGATTTCCAGATTAAAACATGGAACTTCTCCTTCACTCGGGATTAGCTCGGGCACATTAAACATTGAAGCTGGTTTCCACTTCGACATTGATAACAGTGAAAAATCCACTTTGTACATCTTGACTCAGAACAGACTCAGTAGCTAACTACACGTAACAAGCGTGACATAACAGCGGGACCACAAGTACAGAGACAATGCTATAGAAAAGAGGTATATTTACACATTTAAAGCCGCGCGGGATTAGCCGAGCGGTCTGAGGCTCTACCATCATGGACTGTGCGGCTGGTCCCGGCGGAGGTTAGAGTCCTCCCTAAGGCATGGGTGTGTGTGTTTGTCCTTAGGATAATTTAGGTTAAGTAGTGTATAAACTTATGGACTGCTGACTTTAGGAGTTAAGTCCCATAGGATTTCACACACATTTGAACATTTTTTGAACATATTTAAAACGACGTAAATGTTTATTAAGTTTTCTGATATTGGAAACAAAAACAGTACTCATGTAATAACTTCAGCCATTTAAATTATTTCCATCTCACGAAAGATATTATTTTTTATTTTTGCTCTAAATGGGTGACGAAAGCATCAGGCTAGCATTTTGGCACATACAGCGAGCTCCAGACCAGTGTAGAGAATTGTTAGACATCACAGGCGGCTGCCGTCAATGGTGAGGGTATAGTAGAGTTGGTACTACACACGATAAAATGTCTAAGTTGGAGCAGTAACTACGTAGAGAAGTAGCTGAATGTTGTAGCTATATGTTACAAATTTCCTTTTTTTAAAATTTTCACTATGGGTTTCATTTCGTGTCCGATCGGAGTTCGAAACAAATCGCCGTCGTAACGATTTTAGATTAGTGCGAATGTGAGAAGCAGGAGTCAAGCTATCGATGTATAGTTTCAACTTAGCTGAGTTAATTTTCTTGAAACAGTAGTGAGCTAATAGGCAGCACTACGAATGATTGTTATTCACTGCGGTGACCGATAATCATTTTAGCAAACAGCAGAGATATTTGAGGGTAGGAAAACGGTATTCTTAGACAGTCAGTATCAGTACTTCATATTAACACATTATGATCAAGTTTTAATTTTAACGGTTTTACGTTCTGGCGACAGTGACATACATGCGAGTGGTCATTTTAACGGGATTCAACAGTATTTCAGTAGCATTTAGTCAGGCGTTCCACATATTGTTTGGCCCAGGTGTTTTCTAGGCATGCAGTAAATGCATATAATTTGAGGTATTTACAGCTATTTACTCACCCCATTGTTAACCGTATTACACAGTCTCTCTTACTAGACGACCAGTTGGCGAAACGTGCTATTCTCTTCCCTCTTTCCCGCTAATGATAAATCAGAGCGGCAGGAGGTACTAAAGAATCAGTCTAACAAGTGTTTTGTAAGCCACTTCCTCAGTGTATGAGCAATATTTCTTCAGAATCTTGCACTGTCTCTTATCCTAGCATAAGTTGAACGTTCTACTAGAGGTTGTTCAGAAGTGTTAGACGAGATATTTTACTGTTGCTACTCTTCCACTGATTTATCGTCAGTAGTGACCTCGAACAGGGGAGTTTGTTTCAGCTTCTCTGCGCGCAATACGTTTGTTTTACTTACGTTCAGGGTCATCCACCAGTCGTTGCACCAACCGCAGATATTCCATCGGTATTTGTGCATTTCAAAACAGTTGTCTAGCTTTACAGTTTTCGCAAAACGTACACGAGTGAATCATCCATGAAGAGCCCCACACAGCTTCCGACGTAAAGCGCGTTTTCTCTGCTATTTCGGCTGATATTCGCTTCTGAATGTATGCACATCAGGTGTGACGCGAGGACCTCTAACAATGGAAACTGTGGGTTCCCTTCTTGTTATGGAAGAAACGCCTATTAAATTGAATTTATAGTGACCGATCGACAGAGTCTACCGAATTAGCCTAATGCGATATTCGACTTACCGATGTCTCCTTAGACGCCAATCATATCAGTATACTCTATTTAAGGAGGGTTTTTGCCTGAGTGTCTCGTGTGGCGGTCAGCGCCGTGCTGTCTGTCTGTTAGCGCTTTACAGCAGCGCTACTCAGCTCCTGCTGGAGTACTGGATATTCTTGGTCTTCTGCTGTTCCCGTTAGAAAATATCACTGGCAGAATATCACATTAGTCTGTTTTGGTACATATATACGGAATAAGGTCACAAAATTCATCTTTAAAAACATTTTATTTCTATCGCGAAAGAGATTGACGTTCTCTGTTGATATCGAGCGTCTCATGATCGCAGGTTGAGTAGTATTTATTTGAGGCGGTTCTATCTAAGCACTGAAAAAGAAATGCAAATAACTGCGAATACAGCTCTCAGAATAATTACTGTTAGGAGAGATACCAGTTGGTGTTTGAGTGTGTCAATTATTTGTTTGCCTATAGTATGCTAAGTTAATAGCTAGAATCTCCAACGTAAAAATATAAAGGAAAAGAATTTAGAGAGCACATATGTTTGAAAGATTAATCACAAAAATGAAACTGAACAAAAATTGATACAAATCACAAACAGAGCTATGACACAACTTTCCGTATTTACAAACCTTTATCAGGATTTTATATCCAGTTAACAGGGCAACTTTTGCTTCAAGAATCTTTTCCTGTAGGGGTTGTATTGGAATATCGGTAGCCATTATAATGGAAACCTGTTAAGCCTCGCATCTCTCTTTCACGCGTTCACCAGGAGAAAGATCTCCTGCTGGAACCGAAGTTCACCTTACCACACAGGTCTACGGAACACGAGTTGGGAGTGTTGAGCGTTAACGAGTAACGAAGTTCATCGGAAGCACTCTTGGAAACATGGGAGCATGAGGCGTGTCTCGTTAATTGTGTCCTGTGGTCATCTCAGGCCAGCCGGCCGGTGTGGCCGAGCGGTTCTAGGAGCTACAGTCTGGAACCGCGCGACCACTACGGTCACAGGTTCGAATCTGGCCTCGGGCATGGATGTGTGTGATGTCCTTAGGTTGGTTAGGTTTAAGTAGTTCTAAGTTCTAGGGGACAGATGACCGCATAAGTTAAGTCTCGTAGTGGTCAGAGCCATTTGAACCATTTTTGATCATCTCAGGCCCTGCAGAACGATGCCTACAAACGCAAGGAATCGAAGTGCCTGTTTACTTGTGTGTATACGTGGGAATTTAAGTCGAGTAGAACGACAAACGGACCGACGTGGAGCAGGAGAGGCACCACAGGACATTTTAATTTCCACTGTCAATACTCTTACAAACAAATTCATAAAACTTTGTCAGCAAAATCAGGAACGATTCAGAATTCAGACTCATAGCAGTGGAAGTTCGAAAATATAACGAAATAATTTTTTGTACATGTGAAATTTCATCATTTTTTCACTTACCTTATTGTTGATATAGGTACACTTTTCTTCATAAGTAGGAGAGATTCTTCGATGAATTGTGCACAGCATACAAACCATGCATAAAGGTGTAAGAAACTCTGGAATTTTCCAAATCTATTAAAAACTGTGGTAAAAATTGAGGTAAATAACTATAAAATTTGTGTTTTTCCTAAACATGAAGTTTAAAAATAACAGTTCATTCGTTTTTTCATAAATTAAATAAATTCCAGAGTTTCATACACCTGTGAGTATGGTATGTATGATAAGCAAAATTCATCGAATAATTTCTCTAACTTATGAAGAGAAGTGTACCTAAAGCAACAAATGCAGCCATTAGTAAGTGAAAAAATGATGAAATTTCACACGTAAAACAAATTTATTTTGTTATGTTTTCGAACTCCCACTGAAATGAGTGTGCATCCTGAATCCTTCCTGGTGACGCTGACAAAGTTTTATGAAATTATTCGTAAAAGTATAGACAGTGGAAATTAAAGTGTCCTGTGATGCCTCTCCTGCTCCAAGTCGGCCCGTTTGACGTCCTACCCCCCCTTAAATGTTCATGGTTAAAAATAGTGGAGTTTAGCATCATTCAGAATAACCACTCATGTTGTTATCGGTGACTCCTGTTTACCGATTCTGTCATTCGGCGCTGCATCAATTATTGGACTGACATCGTCGACTACTGACAGGGCTCATTAACTGCACCCCTATCACTCAACACAGAGGCCGGACACGCACACGAGACGCACTACGGATAACGAAATGTTTCGCGTTAACAACCGTGCTATGATGTACAAGGGGTGAGTGGGACTCGCCCAAAATTACGTGTCCGTGCCGCGCTAATGACAAAAAAGGCAACATTGCCCTTAACGAGTTACAGTGCAGCGGCTGTTGCCGGAATATTCGCGGAAAACCGGCGGCGAGGAGACCGCAGAGTCGAGCGCGTCGCTACAGCAGCCGCGGCGCCAGACCAGCTACCGCGCGACCCTGCCCCGCCCACTTGAGCCCTAATGGCTTTGTACGCGCGCCACTCGATAATTGGTTTATCGGCTGGCGGCGTGCATTATTCATCGGTGTCGCGGCCACACAATGAATGAGGAGTGACGGCTGGGCGCTGCCTTCCTCCTCTGGGGAACAGATGCCTCGCTTTCAGCCGCACCACCCCGAGCCGCACCTCACTCCACAGAGAGAACAGAGAAACCGGGGTTGAAAATCTGCCTGTCCAGCATTAATATAAAGTAAAAATCGTCGGAACATGTACGACAATCCTCGTCTCCCCCATTCCACACCATTCTCTCTCTCTCTCTCTCTTTATCTATCTACACTCTTGGAAATTGAAATAAGAACACCGTGAATTCATTGTCCCAGGAAGGGGAAACTTTATTGACACATTCCTGGGGTCAGATACATCACATGATTACACTGACAGAACCACAGGCACATAGACACAGGCAACAGAGCATGCACAATGTCGGCACTAGTACAGTGTATATCCACCTTTCGCAGCAATGCAGGCTGCTATTCTCTCATGGAGACGATCGTAGAGATGCTGGATGTAGTCCTGTGGAACGGCTTGCCATGCCATTTCCACCTGGCGCCTCAGTTGGACCAGCGTTCGTGCTGGACGTGCAGACCGCGTGAGACGACGCTTCATCCAGTCCCAAACATGCTCATTGGGGGACAGATTCGGAGATCTTGCTGGCCAGGGTAGTTGACTTACACCTTCTAGAGCACGTTGGGTGGCACGGGATACATGCGGACGTGCATTGTCCTGTGGGAACAGCAAGTTCCCTTGCCGGTCTAGGAATGGTAGAACGATGGGTTCGATGACGGTTTGGATGTACCGTGCACTATTCAGTGTCCCCTCGACGATCACCAGTGGTGTACGGCCAGTGTAGGAGATCGCTCCCCACACCATGATGCCGGGTGTTGGCCCTGTGTGCCTCGGTCGTATGCAGTCCTGATTGTGGCGCTCACCTGCAAACATCGATGTACTGTGGAGACCTCACGCCCCACGTGTTGAGCAATTCGGCGGTACGTCCACCCGGCCTCCCGCATGCCACTATACGCCCTCGCTCAAAGTCCGTGAACTGCACATACGGTTCACGTCCACGCTGTCGCGGCATGCTACCAGTGTTAAAGACTGCGATGGAGCTCCGTATGCCACGGCAAACTGGCTGACACTGACGGCGGCAGTGCACAAATGCTGCGCAGCTAGCGCCATTCGACGGCCAATACATCGGTTCCTGGTGTGTCCGCTGTGCCGTGCGTGTGATCATTGCTTGTACAGCCCTCTCGCAGTGTCCGGAGCAAGTATGGTGGGTCTGACACACCGGTGTCAATGTGTTCTTTTTTCCATTTCCAGGAGTGTATTTATCTATCTCCCTCTCTGTCTCCCCCTCTTTCACTCGAAATGTAAATGCCTTACTTAACTGTCGTGTACCACGCAACACGTACACAACAAATACAGTGAGAGACCGCCACCGCACAGGCATAATAGCTCGCCCGGCGAATACCAGTCCCTTGCAACAGCCTTTAGATGGCTCTTACAATTTCGAACTTCATCCTGCTTCTGCGCCATTTCCTCCAAGGCCTCTTACAAATCCGCCGTTAATGTGGACAGCCCATCTAGTACGCCGTCACAGCGGAGCAGATAGATTCTGCTGGCGTAACTGGATATCATTCCACCGACAAGCACTAAAACATGACGTGGCGCTGACACTGACGCGTCTCCTGAATGCAAATTTGATAGTACTGTTCAGCACCTGCAGTCAGCTCAGTATAATTCAAAATGGCTCTGAGCACTATGCGACTTAACATCTGAGGTCATCAGTCCCCTAGAACTTAGAACTACTTAAACCTAACTAACCAAGGACATCACACACATCCATGCCCGAGGCAGGATTCGAACCTGCAACCGTAGTGGTCGCGCGGTTCCGGACTGAAGCGCCTAGAACCGCTCGGTCACACTGGCTGGCCTCAGTATAGTACCTTGAAAAGTTCCTTGTAATAAACCCAGAATGTAACACTGTAAGTGGGCCGGCCGGCGTGGCCGTGCGGTTCTAGGCTCTACAGTCTGGAGCCGAGCGACTGCTACGGTCGCAGGTTCGATTCCTGCCTCGGGCGTGGATGTGTGTGATGTCTTTAGTTTAGTTAGGTTTAATTAGTTCAAAGTTCTAGGCGACTGACGACCTCGGAAGTCGCATAGTGCTCAGAGCCATTTGAACCATTTGAACTGTAAGTAGCGTTCGCAGGTTCGAATCCTGCCTCGGGCGTGGATGTGTGTGATGTCTTTAGTTTAGTTAGGTTTAATTAGTTCAAAGTTCTAGGCGACTGACGACCTCGGAAGTCGCATAGTGCTCAGAGCCATTTGAACCATTTGAACTGTAAGTAGCGTTCTATAAGTATTTCAACACATTCCTTTCTGAATGCATGGTGGTTTAGTTCAGCATTCCAACACACCATATCATTCGATATTTTTTGGCCACAGAAACACATATTTCAACACCGTCTCCTTACTGGGGATGCTTGTGTGCCCCCATGGTACCACTCTACCAATCGACGTCGGAGCCACAGTCGTGCGGCATCAATAACCCCACATCATCCACATGCGGCTTCCAGTAGAGTGCTCCCTACAAAAAAAAAAAAAATGGTTCAAATGGTTCTGAGCGCTATGGCACTTAACTGCTGCCGTCATCAGTCCACTAGAACTTAGAACTACTTAAACCTAACTAACCAAGGACATCACACACATCCATGCCCGAGGCAGTATTCGAACCTGGGACCGTAGCGGTTGCGCGGTTCCAGACAGTAGCGCCTAGAACCGCTCGGCCACACCGGCCGGTTGCCCCCTACATTCTGCCAAACAGATGCAAGTCGTAAGGCATGAGATCAGTGCTGTAGGATGGACGAGGAAGAACAATCGAGTCAACCTTTGTGAGCTCCTCTTGGGTGCACAGACTTGAGTGAGATCTTGTGGTGTCCTGGAGAAAGTAGTTTCTTTTGTGGTTTTGTGGCGATGAACGTGCTTAAATCGTTTCTTCTATTTACTGAAGGTAGCAGAATACATAAAGTTTTAAACATGGCTGCGTGGTCAGCGACAGTTCACAAAGTAAAATTAAAGCAGCAACAACCCTCGTTTCGGCACTACTATGAGTGCCTTCATCGTAAGTAAAACATTTAATCTAGTCTATAACTTAAGTACAAAAATTACGGGATTTTTTTTACATAAGTGTAACTAATGACTAACAGTACAAGAAAGAAACATTACTTACAGGGTGTTTCAAAAATGACTGGTATATTTGAATCGGCAATAAAAACTAAACGAGCAGCGATAGAAATACACCGTTTGTTGCAATATGCTTGGGACAACAGTACATTTTCAGGCGGACAAACTTTCGAAATTACAGTAGTTACAATTTTCAACAACAGATGGCGCTGCAAGTGATGTGAAAGATATAGAAGACAATGCAGTCTGTGGGTGCGCCATTCTGTACGTCGTCTTTCTGCTGTAAGCGTGTGCTGTTCACAACGTGCAAGTGTGCTGTAGACAACATGGTTTATTCCTTAGAACAGAGGATTTTTCTGGTGTTGGAATTCCACCGCCTAGAACACAGTGTTGTTGCAACAAGACGAAGTTTTCAACGGAGGTTTAATGTAACCAAAGGACCGAAAAGCGATACAATAAAGGATCTGTTGGAAAAATTTCAACGGGCTAGGAACGTGACGGATGAACGTGCTGGAAAGGTAGGGCGACCGCGTACGGCAACCACAGAGGGCAATGCGCAGCTAGTGCAGCAGGTGATCCAACAGCGGCCTCGGGTTTCCGTTCACCGTGTTGCAGCTGCGGTCCAAATGACGCCAACATCCACGTATCGTCTCATGCGCCAGAGTTTACACCTCTATCCATACAAAATTCAAAAGCGACAACCCCTCAGCGCCGCTACCATTGCTGCACGAGAGACATTCGCTAACGATATAGTGCACAGGATTGATGACGGCGATATGCATGTGGGCAGCATTTGGTTTACTGACGAATCTTATTTTTACCTGGACGGCTTCGTCAATAAACAGAACTGGCGCATATGGGGAACCGAAAAGCCCCATGTTGCAGTCCCATCGTCCCTGCATCCTCAAAAAGTACTGGTCTGGGCTGCCATATCTTCCAAAGGAATCATTGGCCCATTTTTCAGATCCGAAACGATTACTGCATCGCGCTATCTGGACATTCTTCGTGAATTTGTGGCGGTACAAACTGCCTTAGACGACACTGCGAACACCTCGTGGTTTATGAAAGATGGTGCCCGGCCACATCGCACGGCCGACGTCTTTAATTTCCTGAATGAATATTTCGATAATCGTGTGATTGCTTTGGGCTATCCGAAACATACAGGAGGCGGCGTGGATTGGCCTCCCTATTCGCCAGACATGAACCCCTGTGACTTCTTTCTGTGGGGACACTTGAAAGACCAGGTGTACCGCCAGAATCCAGAAACAATTGAACAGCTGAAGTAGTACATCTCATCTGCATGTGAAGCCATTCCGCCAGATAAGTTGTCAAAGGTTTCGGGTAATTTCATTCAGAGACTACGCCATATTATTGCTACGCATGGTGGATATGAGGAAAATATCGTACTATAGAGTTTCCCAGACCGCAGCGCCATCTGTTGTTGAAAATTGTAACTACTGTAATTTCGAAAGTTTGTCTGCCTGAAAATGTACTGTTGTCCCAAGCATATTGCAACAAACGGTGTATTTCTATCGCTGCTCGTTTAGTTTTTATTGCCGTTTCAAATATACCGGTCATTTTTGAAACACCCTGTACGTGTCAAGTATAATATGAATTTAGTGACAAAACTTTTAAAGTAGAATACGTGGAGCAGAATGTACTTCGGAGCCAATCGTTGGAACATGAGGGAGGCATCAAACAGAATAACCCCTTCAGAGTCCTAGAAGACAGTCACCATGTCCTTAACGCTTGAGTGTGCGTCTTTGAACCTTTTTTCGTATGACAAGTAGTGTGGCGCCACTCCATGGATTTTTTTTTCCGATTGGAAGTGATGAATTTATGTTTCACCTCATGTGAAGATGTTCGATAGCAAAATTGTCGCGATCAGCTTCGTAACCCGCAAGCAATACCGTACAGATGGTCCATCGTTACTCTTTACGGCCTTCTGTCGGGTAGTGACCAACCCAGGGGTCATACCCCATTCAGTATCCCAAGTAGCGGACGAGTGTGTCAGCATTAACAACATAGATGCCCAGTTGTGCGGTGAGGTAGTTGATTGTGATCCGTTGAACACCCCAAATGAGCGTCCAAACATTCCAACACTGCAGGAGTCATAGATGTATGTGGCCGGCCGGCATTCGGGTGATCGAATAGGTTTGCGCGACCTGGTTACGCCTCGCCCAACGACCCACCGTGCTTTTGTTCACTGTCATGTTTCCGTTGACATTTTGCAAGCACATGTGAATACCTGCAATGCTCTGGTTTTCCACCAGAAGAAACTGACAAGTCTGCTTGGAACGCTCCTCCGTTACAGACGCCATTTTGAAAGCGCCGTCACCTATCGGAATTTCATTAAATTATAGGGGCTGATGCACATCTACAAATTCCGAAATTTTTAGCAGAAATGGTCGAGGAAATCAAAATGCGTTGCACTGTATAGTTATTGGACGCCCTCGTACATTTAGCTATCTCACAAGATCAAAGACATGATTGATATCATTGTATTAGCTTTAGGGCATCAAGTGCCACGTATGAAAATGTACCAACGTTAAATACCACTTTGTAACATATTCGTAATAAATGTTATTTCTTATTGATTAAAGTGTTGACACTTTGTTTTCTTTTAGTATCCCTGCCATTCGGGCACGGCGATCGAGGCACATGAACAGCCGTGGGCAGCGTAGCTGAACAGTGCAGAAACCTACTATGGACTTAACATTGGACGCACACGTGACACGTAGTATGGGCAGACCCGCTGGCGGAAGTGTTTACCTGTGGACAGCAATCGCCCTAGCAGGCCGGTGTTTACACAGAGTTCAACCACATCGGTCCTCACCTTGTTGCTCGGTCTGAGTGTTGTTGTCGAGTGCTCAGTCGTTAGTTACCTGCGCCAGCCGTGCAATGAATTTATTCTCTCGCACGTCTCCATGTGGTTTCAGAATTTACGCTTCCTGTTGACTGCTTCACATGGCGAATTTAGAGTCCACCCATGGGGTTCTGTTCCCTGGTTAATAGCGAGCCACTGTCGGCCCGTGAAGTGCCCACGCCGAAGGTGTAGCGTAGTGGTCAGACCTGTGCACATACTAATTCCTTTATTCGCCGCTCTATCGAACACGTGTTAAATTTCAAGTACGAAACGACTGCCTTGCTTGGAATATAGCAGTTTTCTACTACTGTGGATGTTTGGGGCTGAATTTAATGTTTGGATTATGTTACTACATTCGGAACAATAATAAATAGGGAAAACTGACACAGATGGAGTGCACGATAACAGAAGCAAAAGCTACTTCTTGTGGCTGGGGTTCATAGTCATGTAATATCTCGACTTATTTGAATTTCTGTTGGGTGTCACATTTTTCTAACGTTATTGTTTATGTACGTGCATTTGACATTACTGACATTGCACTCATAGTGAACTTAAGACAGCCTACTTCATAATAGTTACATGTTTTATAGTGAAATACGTCCTTGAATATTTTTTTAGTTTTATGATTTTATATTTTTTTTCTTTCCTAAAGTTATTTTATTTGTCGGTGAATGGAGACTGCTGATGCTGCGGTAGTAAAGTGAGTAGTGAGATACATAGAGGGAGCTGCATCAAATGGTTTCAAATGGTTCAAATGGCTCTGAGCACTATGCGACTTAACTTCTGAGGTCATCAGTCACCTAGAACTTAGAACTAATTAAACCTAAGGACATCACACACATCCATGCCCGAGGCAGGATTCGAACCTGTGACCATAGCGGTCGCTCGGTTCCAGACTGTAGCGCCTAGAACCGCACGGCCACTCCGGCCGGCATCAAATGGTTTCACTGAGGGAAACTGTAGTCGGGAGAACTCTGAAGAGTTCACTAAGGGTCACTCTAGCAACCACAAAATAAGCAGCGTAATAGAGTGTCAGGAAGGGAGTTGAAGAGAGAAAATGATTAGAGGTTTTTTGGGAACTGGCAGTGGGTAGACATTTCGAAGAAGTAAGGATGAAGGAAGCCAGGGGTTGTTGTGATACCAGTAACAAGTTCCAACTGTCATAGTTAGGAAGAGAGGAACCTCGAGATAGTATACAGTGGAAACACGAAGCACACCATGCCACTGAATAGAAAGTCAAGGGATACCATTAATGTTAAAAAGAAAACAGTACTCCTGCTTGGCAGCAGTCATGACGGACGTGTAGACCCTCAAACGCAGCAGCAATTACTCGATGAGTACCAGATTACGAACGAGCATTTCGAAACAGAATTATGGGCACAATCAGGTGGTTGAGGGATTTGTGCATTTGGGCGAGAATTTCAAGAAAGATAATTAGAAAGGGACAGTGTTTACAATATAGGTGGTGAGCTATGAAAGATAGCTTCCGTAACTGGTACATGATGTCCTATGAGAATACCGTAACACATTAGGCAGAATATCGAGTGCCGATCACTTCACAACATACTACATCCAGATATCGAGCACCGAGAAACAGGTTGCTGAGATCTCTTCCGTTGCACCTTATCGCTCCTTTCAAAGACATAAGGCGTACAGTTCCCATGACATTTCCCTGTATGCCATCTGTGGATCTGTTTCTTTGCCTACATTGAATGTTTGCGTTGCTGAGCTGTTACGGAGACATGAGTGGGCTCCTCTTTACAGTGTTGTACGGGGAGTCGGTGTGGTGCTGGAAATGGCGCTGACGGTAGCTGACCGGCCACGCGTTGTACTGGAACCGGTGGGGACTGGAAGCTGGGTCTACACTATGCATGGTGTGTACCTTAACAGGGTTGGTAACGGGGGTTAGCGTTGATAAGTAGTGAGCGTATAGCAGGTAGCCATTACGCTATACATGGTCAAATTCTTGTTGTCATGGGTAGGAAGACTACACCTTTTATAATAAATAATGACAACAGGCGCCTTTCCTTTAAAAGTGTCTCAAACAGTTTAGAAATTCCTTCAACGTTGTAGACGGAAGACAGAATTCGCCAAAGCAGAGAATACGATCGTCAGTTATGAGAGAAAAAAATAAATTTTAAGACGAATTCCTCAGAAAATGGCTCAGGATTATGACTTCTTCATCATAATACGCAGTCTGTTAGGAATAAAATACAAGAGCTTGAATGTGACTTACAGGTTTGACAAGTACAGTAGTATGCATTACAGAGCTTTCGTCATACGAATATGCAAGTTGTAGATGCAGAACTAATCTAACGGATGGCGCAAATTTTATTGATAAAGACCAGTATTAGTGTATTATGAACGAAAAATCTATTGTATGTATAATGAAGCCATTTGATGTATGTTATGAATGCCAGATACATGTCACAAAAAGGAAAGCTGATGCGCCAGGTCTGGTAATCGCTTACGGAAATGTGAATATGCAGAAGTATAAAACATCGGCTTCAGAAACAGCGAAGTATGCATCCACAGTTCGCATCTATTCTGTCACAGACTTCTAAAATAATTTTAAAAAACTGAAGGAAGTAGTTGTTTAGAACGATTTTTTCCTTTTTTATATGTATATTCTAACACTCATTGTAAGTAAATCAGTTTACTGATCACAGTAACTAAAAACAATGTCTGACTTTGGAACAGCGGCAGCACAACTCGAAAACGTTTGAGATAAGCACCTCGCACGGTACTGTTTGCGTTAACTAAAGGTCAGCCGACAGACAAATATTTGTGCAGTGCGTGAGCGTGAGTACACAGCTTCGTTCGCAGAGGACATCAGTATTTGAACAGCTATCATACAGCCAAATTTGCATTGTTTAATATGAAATGTAAAGTGGAATGAAGGGACAGTAGTTAAAATTACTAGAAGTTTCACATGAGGCATTCACAACCTTCGCTTGTAGCGTTCTCTCTAACGAAACTGCCACAGACGTTAACATTGTTTCCCCCGCTGAGACGTCGAACTTCGACAGTTGTCTTAGACTGGAAATGCGCTCTGTGTGTGTGTGTGTGTGTTCAAATGGCTCTGAGCACTATGGGACTTAACATCTGAGGTCATCAGTCCCCTAGAACTTAGAACTACTTAAACCTAACTAACCTAAGGACACCACACACATCCACGCCCGAGGCAGGATTCGAACCTGCGACCGTAGCGGTCTCGCGGTTCCAGACTGACGCGCCTAGAACCGCTCGGCCACACTGGCCGGCCAGTGTGTGTGTGTGTGTGTGTGTGTGTGTGTGTGTGTGTGTGTGTGTGTGTGTGTGTGTGTGTGTGTGTGTGTGTGTGTGTGAGCGTGGCGGTGGTGGTCTAACACGGATATACGATTTGCGTACTTACATCGATATGTCGTCTGTGGTTGCTTTCACTCTCTATCGTATTTCGGCGTGTTGATTTAGGACTTTTCTGTTACTAGCTGCTTTCTGGTTTTCTGCTGCTGCTAATTGCCCATTTCCGTAATTTTAGTATCCTGGCGTTTTATCATAAGATTTCACAGACTGACAGTTGTGACAGCTGACCAAAGATGCTATATGGTAACATTTTCTCTACTGTGCTGATGTTATCATTTTGAGGTGCGTGTATTATCTTTGTAGGCGATGAGTCTGTATATAGTTGTTTGTGTACATCCGTTGTATTTGATTAGGTATTCTACAAAATTTTTGACTGCATTCCTGATCAAAGTTAAGGGAAAGATACAAACCTCTACCAACAGACTCATCGATTACAATCATACATAAGTCCACAATGATAACATCAGCACACAATAGCAACTGATCTTAAGTGAAATTTCATAAAATTACAAGGCTTATAATAAAACTTCCCAGCATATTAAAACTGTGACCTTGAACAGGACTAGAGCATTGAATCAGCTTTCACGGACCAAATGTTAGATACCACGAGTTACTGTAGAAATGCCCATTCACAGTTAAACTATTATCAACACATTCTTAAAATTTTCTACGTTAAGTAGATAAAGAACTTATAAAAAGAGCTGTACCGGTCAACATTGCGGTGTCCAAAAGGACATAAGGTTTTGTAAACAATATAATTTGATTTTAATCTGTTCTTCCACAACGCTACAGTTTAGGAAGTTGATAGTGTGTTGAGAAGTATAAATTTCTTGTCAGCTAAAACTTTATCGTAACCTTAAAAGTTGTCACGGTTCGCTTACAGCAACTGTCCGGGTTTAATTCCACTAGTCAGCCAAAACAGCCACTTGGAAGGAAGAAAGATTGTAGAGAGCACAACGAACGTCCGATATGGCGGTGTTTACCACTTGTTAATAGGTTCGAGAAAGTTTCAGAATATCTAGTCTTACTAACTTGATGCTGCCGCCGCTGAAACAACTGATCTATTGTATAACTAATCACCAATAGAGCGCAGCCGACGGCGGGGCGATAATACAAAGGGCTTCTAGCAATCCTCGTCAACACGCAACCAAATATTGATGTCATAAATGTATATTTTAGAAACGTTTAGCTCTTGTTTGCCCTAAGGGTTAACATTATAGCTTCTATATTAGTTCACGCAATAACAAGGAGAGTGAAGGAGGAGAAAGGGCTGCTTTGTGCCCATCTTCTGAAAATGTTATCTAGTGAGTATTTCAAAATTTTGGAAAAATGATGATTGTTCTTCATTATCTCTTTTACCAGATAATTGTTTAGTATTTTTTCAGTAGAATGAACCCAAAAATGTAAGTCTTAGTAGCAGAGGGCACTTTTCACAGCAAATCTCATATTCATATTTTCAGATTCAAGACCAGTCTTACACATGAAAATACCTTTAGAATGTATGTTGTGAGAAAACGTCAAGAACAGATTACGCAATTTGCATTTTTTTAACTTTTTCTGGCGGTGATAAAGTACAGACTTTTGGTTGTGGAAAATACGTTGTGTAGCTAAGATTGTTACGAAGGGTATTTTCAGGTTCTGAACCCTACTTACATATCAGTACCACTTCAAAGAGTGTGTCGCTAATAAAATTTAACAAACAGCAATGAAATTTATTTTTTTCTTAATTTTTTGTGGTGGGCACAGAGTATCCCTCTCCCCCCCCCCCCCCCTCCCTTGGTAATATAGGTTATGGATAACACTTTGGTATTGCTGGGGTTAATCATAGTCACTGAATCTAATTCAGATTCACATAGACAGTGAATACAATGGCACGTCAACTGTAAATTTCAATACGGAGCATATGAATATTTGTGACAAATGTGTGCGCCTCTCACTTGTAGCGGGAGCCATCGTAGTGTTTTGCTGTCAGTTGAGAATGACTGAAGAGGATTAGGTGGAACATATTATTATAGTATTGAGTTTGCTAAATATTAATGTAAGAGTTGAGTTACTTCTTCCTTGGGTTTTATGTAACTTCTGAGAGTTTGAAGATTCCAAGCAATCGTGGTGTTATGGCTTCCCCTGACTTCCTTCTACTTAATCAGATTGTAATAATTATTTCAAGGCTTGGCAGCTACTTAAAGGTAGCCAACATTAGGTGGATTACGTTGATGCCCCTCACGTGTTGTGTCTTCCGGAAACGATAACGTGATATCAGTGCTCTCGGGTATGGTGTTCAATCTGGTGACATTAACACGTAATCCAGGAGGAGGTGTGCCACAAACCTTAAGGTGAGTTATGACCTTCTGCTGTAAATTAATTTTTTTGTTACAGGTACTATTCAGGCACGCCTCATGACCCACAGCCCACTATAGCCAGGACTTTCCTCCACCTTCCAAACTGAACCTGTAACAGCAGGCTGTGGGTCGTGCCTGAGGAGTTTAGATGTTAAGTGCAATTACAGTCGAAAGTCAGGGTTCTGTGTTCGAGTCCCGGAGGAGCACACAAGTACTCTGGAAGTTTTAAAACAACGCACAATTCAGTGCAGAGTGAAAGGTTCGTTCTCAAATTGATTGTAATATACTCTATTCATGTTAAGCAGCTGACACCTGTGGAGTAGACGCGCGTTCTCAGACACCTTGTCATGGTCCGTGCGGCCCCCCCTTCCCTCCCCCCCCCCCCCCCCCCCTCCGGAAGTTCGAGTCCCCCGTCGGGCACGGATGTCTGTGTTGCCCATGGCGTAAGTTAGTCTAAGTTAGATTAAGTAGTTTGTAGGCTTAGGGACCTTACCACAAATTTCCAAATTTTTAAGCAGCTGACACACCTAATGCTTTTATTTATTAAAATCACAACAATGTTTGCATTCAAGTGCTCTTATCTTATAATTAATAAATTAAATGGCAACATAAACCGAACTGCTAATGACCTTCCTTTAAAAAGATTCCGTCGTCATAGCATTGGCCCTCAGTGTGCGATACAACAAGATGTCTCTCGCTACGTATGTGGCAACCAGCGTGGGGCAGACAAATTTATCATTACAAAATATACTACTTTCGTTTTCCTCACATGTTCCATATTATCAACGATATCCGTACTACGGGTGTATGGAACGAACAATATATCTAGTCTAATATCTGAGTTTAAAATGTATGTAATATTTAAATTATCAATCCTCTTTCCGGATCAACATCGGTTTGTATAATTAAATGCGTTGCTTTTCTAGCCTTACAGTGTTTTCTCAGTTGTACGTATGGTAGGACGGCCTCCCTGTGGACTGCCATCACATTGTGTGTGCATGCCAAGCGTAGCTGAAATGAGGACAAAGTTTTCAGTATTTTAAACCTACTGTTCTTTAGCAGTTATCCCTGTTGCAATAACTATGCACTTGGCTTCGTTCTCTCCAAACAGCGCTAAATAGTATAATGTTTCATCTTTAACTCCTAGCAGACGGCAATCGAAGGACTCTGAGGACCTGAAAGATAGTAGTTCTGCACGTCATCTGTTTACACCAGAAATCTGAGCTCTTAGGCATTTTAAGCGTCTTTGTATTTATATGCCAGACTTTCTGTAGAATCGTAGCCATTGAGCTTAAATAGAACAATAGTTATTTATCAAGAGCAGTTAAATTTATCGTCCAAAATCATAACTATTCGCCTTATAAAGCAAGAAAGTGTGAAAACTGTAAAAATCATTGTCATTTTTGAGGGTACTGCTTCGCTACAGTCGCAGGTTCGAATCCTGCCTCGTGCATGGATGTGTGTGAGGTCCTTAGGTTAGTTAGGTTTAAGTAGTTCTAAGTTCTAGGGGACTGATGACCTCAGAAGTTAAGTCCCATAGTGCTCAGAGCCATTTGAACCATTTTTGAGTCTTTCGCATGCAGCACATGTAATAGCATATGTTACTCGCCGTTTTCCCGTAGGAGCAGGGTGTCGTGCAGTTGTCATGACCACAGTAAAGTGAAATTAGTCTTTTAGCAGTGATTTATATTTACCGACATAGATGTATGGTATATGATCTGGCACTGAAACTGGCATCGCGAAACTGGCAAGCAACTGAAATTTTAATCATCCTACAGGGAGCCCTTCGTAAATACTTCGTGGCCAGCAGTGTTAGGTATCTTTATAATAGGTAGTTTAAATCGTGGTAGAGAATACGCCTACTCCTCTTGTTGCAGATGTCTACATACTCTTCACAACGCATTTCATAAGATATTTTAGGGGTTTGAATAAATTCGTCTATCGTTACTACCACACGCGAGACACGATAATTGGGTGTGGAGGCCCTACCTGTCATCCTGGGATGGAGCAGCGGTATTACACTGGACTCGGATTTGATATAAGTTAGCTTCAGATACCTTCTCGAACATCGTACTTAACTTTGTCCGTCGTTTCCCTCAATCTCTCGAGGTGAATACCGTGTTGACCCTCAAAACGACACACATCACTTCCTCGTTATTCCCCAGCCCGAGCATGTGCGTCGTCTCCTATTATCTTAACATCGCCGGAATGGTAATCTCTATTGTTCCTTCCTTCCTGATGTCACAGTATAGAAAGGTTGCTGAATAGCAGACCCCGACAGCTGACAGGGGATTCAGCGAAGCTCCAGAGCACTGCTGAAAAAGGAACGTGCATACAAAACTAGAACTTTAAGAACATTACTTTGACATTACTAATTATAATACATAAAGGTTGAAAGGAAAACAAAGTTCTCTGAACGAAAATCTCCGTCTCTCTTGAATTCGATATCGGCGAGTTGTTAACCTAATGTTTCGCTATTCCTTCCGTCCACTTTCATGCTTCACAGTATGTGTATACGACCCCTAAGCGTTTCTTAACCATATTCTCATGAAATATGTAAACTGGAGGAAATTTTCATTTAGATATCATGAATTCTTCCCTTGTCTCCACTAATCCCCTTGCACGTATTGAACTGTTACCGAGTGGTAATCCAGTCTACTGTGCTCTACATAAGCTGATATGCCACAGACAGCAATCATCAAAGATAAAATCAAAAACTTTAGCCAATTATAACACTGATGATAAATAACAATTTTGGATGTCTCCTCAAGAGAAACTCATGTCAAACAGCTATATCAGCAGAGTTCACAAGAGACAAATCTGTTAACATTCGTACCAGCGTCATTAAGTTAAATCAAGATACAAAGTTAGGAACACACCCGCTTAATTGAAGAGACGGAGAAAAAGAGGTGATAAGCTATAACTTTAATCCGATCCATGAAACGTTCTCGTATACCGTAATTGGCAGAGATTGCCAGGGATCCTAATTCCACAGTTGGTGTGGTGCACAGCTTAATTGACCACAAATTTTGTTTGCTATTGTATGGTTGCAGTGTTAAGTGATGACGTCTAGGAATAATTGACGGACAGATATACTGAACAAAATTTATTGTCTGTTACAGGAACATGGGCCAGCTGGGAAGAATGGTGGACATATGATGGAATTTCAGGTAAGCGTGTCACCAATTGGAGCACTACATTTAGATTCCAAATGGTGTGTTAAAGTTGTTACTGTCTCTGCGACATCAGCGTCACTTAGCCTGTTATGATAATGTTGATGAACTGTCATTCTCTCCTAGAGCTGAAGTTACGATAAGGAGATAATTCTACACCTCGTGACTGAACTGCACCTCACGATCACACTTATCTTTCGGATAAAATACTTCTGCGTCTTTAGAGTTTCACTTACTCGCCGTGTTTAATGATATTTATATCATAAATAGCTAACACTCTGTACGCTGTGATCTGTTACACAGATGCTAACTAATAACAATTCATGATGTCACGCTAGGAATTCCTCAGTGTAAGCCCGCCGACTAGATGTATGACCTATGTAATGGCAGCTTATGCTAGCCGCGTTTGTTTTTCCTTTTAGTTTCCACTGCGTCGTGATATATGTTCAGTTAATGCTACTGCTATAAATTTAAAAGAAATACTTCAGCCAACGCTTCACTAGCCCAATAATTATCATTATACACACAAAAATGAAAAAAAAATGCTCGTTTTCGATAGCGCAAATATGGAATCGTTTTTCAAAACATTTGTTGCTAAGTAAATAGACTATTGTAATGTTGAGAGACGTTTCATTTGACTATACACGATGTAGTGATAGTATTGATAATGAATCAGTGCGTAAAATTTAATGAAAAGTGCACAGAAAGTGAATTAAGTTACTACGAATTACCTAGAAAAAATTGTAATCTGTCCCGTACATAGAAGCTTATTCTGCTCTGTAAATTTTAATGCTTGGGAATATTATGCAGGCATCTACACACATATTCTGAAAGGCGTAATACGCTGCTTGATGGAAAGTACCTTTTACCACAACTAGTCATCCAAACTCCTGCTCCATTTGCCAGAGAGGGAAAACTTAGAACTTACACGCTCCGTATGAGTCATAATTTCTTTTATCTCCTCTTTTCCGTCTTTACGCGAGATATATGTTGATAGCAGAAGATTTTTTCTTCCATTAGTCGCATATGCCGATCTTCTAAATTTTCTGTACTGTGTTACGTGAAAAGAACCTTCCAGGTTTTCCCATTTGAGTTCACGAAGTACTTCCGTAATACTCGCATGTTAATCGAACCTACTGCTAACAAATCTAGCAGGACATCTCGGAATTTTTCAGTGTCTTTTTCTTAATCAGACCTGGTGGGAATCCCAGACACACCAGCGGTAGTCAAGGATGAGAGTGCTTTATTGATGTGCTACGTTTTCGAACACTTCTATCAACAACCCGAAATCCATTATTCGCCGTCAATATCACTGCCATTACGTGCTCGTTCCAGTTCGTATCGCCCTGCAACTTTAGACCAAGATGTTCGACTGACAATTCTCTGTGTCTAACAACACATCTCTAATTTTGTGTTCCACTGCAGCGTCGTCAGAAAAGAGTAGCAGTTTTCTGCTCACCTTATCTTCTTCTTTCTTCTTTATCGTCGCCTGTCCCACGTCACTTAGGGTCGTCGTTCATCTTCTGGATCCTTTTCCTCCATAGTACTCTATCCATTGCCTCTTCATTCTTCCATCCTTCCTCCCTTAGGTCCCCGGATATCTTATCCTTCCACCTCATGTTCGGTCTTCCTCTCATTCTCGTTCCTTCAGTCTCTATATGTTCAACTCTGTTTCCGATATACTCTTCCCCTTTTCTCGTACCACCTTAGTCTGCTCTCTTGTATCTTTTTCCCCCCATGGGTCCCAATTTCGCAGCTCAACTAACAAATTCAGCCGGCCGCGGTGGTCTCGCGGTTCTAGGCGTGCAGTCCGGAACCGTGCGACTGCTACGGTCGCAGGTTCGAATCCTGCCTCGGGCATGGATGTGTGTGATGTCCTTAGGTTAGTTAGGTTTAAGTAGTTCTAAGTTCTAGGGGACTGATGACCACAGCAGTTGAGTCCCATAGTGCTCAGAGCCATTTGAACCATTTTTTTAACAAATTCATTTCTAATCCTGTCCTTCCTTTTTACCCCACACATCTACCTCAGCATCCTCATTTCTGTCACTTCCATCTTCCTTTCCTGGGCTAATGTGATTGACCATATCTCTGTCCCGTATACCATAGCAGGCCTTACCACCGACTTGTACACTTTCCCTTTCAACGCAATGCTCACCTTCTTGTCACACAACACTCCACTCATTTTCCTCCAGTAGTTCCAACCGCAATTTATTCCGTATTGTATCTGGCTTTCCAGTCCCCCGTCGCTCTATGTACCAACCCAGGTATTCAAATTTGCAGAATGATTTCAGCTCATCATCCTGGATCTTGCAAGACCTCATCTGCACATCCTTCAGTGCTAGATATTCTGACTTTCTCCTGCTAATTTTCATTCCTCTTTCTTCTAGTGCTCGCCTTGTGAGTCAGATCATTTACGTATGTAGTGAACAAGAGCAGCTCTAACATATTTCCCTCGAGTACTGCTGACGATATCCTTTTCTTTGATGAACACTCCCCATCATATGGTACATAGTTCTGTAAATGAAAAAGAATTCGAACCGTTCACGTATCTCTGAACGTTTTCCGCATGCTCGGAACTTTGTTAACAGTCTGCAGTCGGGCAACCTGTGAAACGCCTTTTGGAAATCTAGAAATATGGAGTTTTCCTGTTGATCTTCATCCATACACCGCGTTACATCATGAGAAAAAGCGCAAACATCTCATATACGAGCTGTTGGCCTTCGTTTCCCACGTGTCGACAACTTTTGCGTTTGAGGCGTCGCTGAGCCCGAGGCTGACGTCACAGGCGCCACGCTTTTGCACCACGACAGAGGAAAGTTGCAGACGCCTTTGAACCAAATTTCATGCTTATGAGTCGCAGTGGGAGACATTTAAGAGGTTCCAAGGAAGTTACCCTTTTATTTTGGTGCGCAGTGTAGAGTCTAACATTTATTCCAAGTGTGGCGAGGTAACGTCACCTTTTAGGCAACCGACACATGTTAGTCACTATCAGGTAGGCTCCTAAGGTACTTGTGATTCCTCTGGTTTTTAGGCAGTGCTTGAATGGAACAAAGAAGTGACATGTTTGCAAGTTAGTGGGCGCACATTGGTTGTAAGCTCCGAAGTCTTGATAACTGCGATGTTAATATGAATGTGGTTTCATACCGTCTTACTGCGTCTGAGAACGCATTTCAAGTGTCACCCATTTATTCTGATTTGTTGATACATTTGTTACAGCTTGTTAACGCGAGTACGTCGTTGAACTCAGCTCTAATTCTGTATTTTGTAGTGAAAGATAAGCCTACTATGACGTATGGCTCAAAGATGGTGACGCAAGATTCTTGCAAAACGATATCATTCGCATTTCTAACATAGATGAACAACTGTCAGGGTTACCATCCCAATACTTTGTCACTACAGGTGTACCGTCTAGATGAACCAATACTTGTTGGAGAAGACTTGTTGGAGAAGTAAGTAGCTAAATGTTTCCGAGTGTCGTCCCGTAGAACATCACAAAACTGATGTTGCTCCGTAAGGAATTTGTGATTTAGGTATTTACTCCTCATATGGAGAGATGACTTGTTGGCCTCGTTTAACAGCTTTGTTTGAGGTCCAAGAAATTCTCGAAGACAAAATATTATTTTCTGATTATTATGATACGAGAGACATGAGATCTTTGGCCTGTAGTTAGACATTAGTTGTATTTCGTTTGATTCGCAACGCTCGTTTATCTTTTCATCTGTATGGTACTGACAATATGCTCACAACCGTGAACACTTAGATAGTGTGCGCTTTATATTGCGCTTTATATCTTGTTTGGTAACGCACACTTTTTTTCATACATGGGGAATACTGAAAACAACAGCATTGCCCACTTTATGCTCCGTCCTCAAGATTGCGTTCTGTGTTGCTCGCTTCTGCTTGATGTTTGGTTTTCTGACAGTGATGGTTGAAAGTAAACAGTAGTACATTGTGTGTGGAATGCGGTAGGGAGCTGGTGTTGCATGGTAGGATACTAGGCCATAATTTTACTAACAAATTTAATAAAAAATAAAGAACTCCATTGACGCTTTAAAAAGATTCAAAATATCTCGGCAGCTACCACCAGACTTTATTAGTGACTTTTTCTTCTGCGAGCCAGACAAAAGCTCTAAAATAACATCTGAGAAAAAAATTTAATAGCAGAATCGTAAGAAAAATTTTTTGACTGATGACCAAACAGTTTAGTCCCTTTACTTCACAAGTGAACCAACCAAAAATTTTCTAGAATCCAAACATTAAATTCAGGGCTTAACATAGATGTTAAATAAGATCAACAATGTGGCATTTAAAAATATATTCCAGATTTAAGCTCTAGAAACCTGCAGAAGTGATTATCAAGCAATTAACATCCGGTATCCATTGGCAAGTAACACGGATCACATGTAATTAGGAAAAAAAAATGCAAATCCAAATAAATACACTAATGACAAGCGTACATGAAATATAATCAAATGGTCCAGACAAGGTGCACATGTAGGGCCAAAACAACTTATATCATTTATTTATGAATAACACTCTACCTTGTCTGGCAGCTGAATTTTTAGGCTCTCGCTTTAGTATAGTTAACAGAGAGAGCAACCACTTTAGGACTCAGTTCCCTTGCTCAAGATTCTTTCGACGGAACTCACAGTACAAGACACATGTGCATTCAAGCTACCTTGTAATATACACTGAACGGCCAAAGAAACTGGTTCGCCTACCTAATATCGTATAGGGGCCCCACGAGCACGCGGAAGTGCCGCAACACGACGTGGCATGGAGCCGACTAATGTCTGAAATAGTGCTGGAGGAAATTGACACCATTAATCCTGCAGAGCTCTCCATAAATACATAAGAGTACGAGGGGGTGGAGATGTCTTCTGAACAACACGTTGCTAGGCATCCCAGATGTGCTCATTAATATTCAAGTCTGGAGGGTCGGGTGGCCATCGGAAGTGTTTAAACTCAGAAGATTGTTCCTGGAGTCACTCTGTAACAATCATGTCGCATTGTCCTGCTGGAATTACCCAAGTCCTTCGGAATGCACAATGGTCGTGAATGGATGCAAATGATCAGATACGATGCTTCCGTACGTGTCACCTGTCACAATCGTACCTAGACGTATCAGGGGTCCCATACCACTCCAACAGCACACGTCCCTCACCATAATAGAGCCCCCACCAGCTTAAACAATCCCTTGCTGACATGTATAATCCGTGGATCAAAGAGGTTGTCTCCATACCCGTACAAGTCCATCAGATCGATACTATTAGAAATGAGACTCGTCCGACTAGGCAATATGTTTCCACTCATCAACGGTCTATTGTCGGCGTTGACGGCCCCATGCGAGGCGTAAAGCTTTAAGTGGTGCAGTCATCAAGGGAACACGAGTAGACCTTCGGCTCCGAAAGCCCTTATCGTTGATGTTTCGTTGAGTGGTTCGCACGCTGACACTTGTTGATGGCTCCTGCATTGAAACCAGCAACAATGTGCGGAAAGATTGCACTTCTGTCTCGTTGAACGATTCTCTTTAGGTGCCGTTGGTCCCGTTCTTGCAGGATCATTTTTCGGCCTCACTGATGTCGCTGATCTGATGTTTTACCGGATTCCTGACATTCACGGTACACTCGTGAAATGGTCGTATGGGAAAATCCCCGCTTCATTGCTACCAATCACTCGGGTGCCGACTATAACACCAAGTTCAAACTCACGTAAATCTTGATAACCTGCCATTGTAGCAGCAGTAACCGATCGATCAACTATCCCAGACACTTGTTGTCTTATATTGGCTATGCCGACCGCAGCGCAGTATTTTATCTGTTTACATATCTCTGCACTTGAGTAAGCATTCCTATACCAGTTTCTTTGTTGTACCCGTCAAGTTTATAACACCAAATGACACGTGAAAAACATTTTAAGAAGCGAGCAGTGCGCTGAAGTCACGTTATTTATGGCTTAATCTAGAAACGGTCTTGTGGCCGGGAGAGCGGTGTGCTGACCACCATATCCGCATCCAGTGACACCTTCGATGCTGAGGATCACACTGCGGCCGGTCGGTACTGTTGTGTCTTCACGGCCTGTACGGGTGGAGTTTAGTTTTGTTTTGTTAATGTTTATAACGTCAATTAGCGCGGACAAAACCTGGCAGGAGGCATCCACATGGTAATACGACTTACATAAGACCACTTCAAAGACTCACAGACGGTGATAGATGAGCGGGATGGCAAGTAAGAGAACGAGAATTTCCCACATAAACTATAATTGTTTCGACTGTAACTGAATGCTCACCACGATTCCCAGTAAGTAGGAACATAAATCAATCTCTGCTTGATGAGAATAGCTCACAAGCTGCAAGAATATAACGAGAAAATTCCCAACTAGCAATAGGACTGACACTCATAAAAGAAAAATATGTTTACTTTCATATACATAGTCATTATTATTATTATTATTATTATTATCATTATTATTATTATTTTTATTATTCTTGATTGTTATAATTATTTTTTGATTGTTATAATTATCATTGTACTACTTTTATAATCTCTATTTTTTTCTGTAACATTAATACTGTATAACATGTTATATGTCCTAATTTTCTGTAGACACTGAAATTTGTTGAATCTGAGTATGCCTGGTTAGGTGTAAGAGAGGGTCTGAAGGCCCTAATCTTTCCAGGTAAAATAAATGCATAAATAAATAAATAAATAAACAACAGCCCGATAAATGGCTGCAATAGGGTGCGTATATCCACCAGTCGCCCTTGTGTTCATTCCCTTGGTACTGGCTCACAAGATACCAAATCGGCACCACAGTGCTCACAGGCTTCTTGCGAATTAGCCAAATCCGAGTACCAGTAGGCGCCCAAGCAACACACGAAGTAACTTGTACTTCGGACAATCTCCACTGATCCGGCCCACACGGAACATCACGTAATCCATTCTGACTACCATTCCAAATGCACAGCGAGTCAAGGATCTTATGGGCTACGACGTCTCGGCGCTTACTACCCGCCGTTGCCACACAAAGCCCTCGACACCCGATCTCTGAGCAAGCCCAACCGTACCCGCGATGGCACTTAAATCGACCTAATTCGTCACTGTGCTTCCCTCTGGAGGCGACAAGTCGCTGCACCACCGGCAGTGATGCTGCCAAACAGAGCACCACGATGTACTCTCACGGCAAAGGGGTTCCCGGATTCGATTCCCGGCGGGGTCAGGGATTTTCTCTGCCTCGTGATGACAGGGTGTTGTGTGATGTCCTTAGGTTAGTTAGGTTTACGTTCTAGGGGACTGATGACGATAGATGCTAAGTCCCTTAGTGCTCAGAGCCATTTGAACCATTTGAACGGCAAAGGGTGAGTGGCACAGCGACGTGAGCCGTTACCATAGTGACAGGAGCAACCACGTCACAGTACGTTCGGATGTTTGCTAGGCGCCTGTGATGGACCGAATGTGTGTTATGGCGACTGCGTATTACAGGCTTTTTCCATGTTGTGGACGTATTTTCACAGGATCAAACCGAATAAATAGTGAAGCGTTCGTTGTGAGAAACTATTCACAAAATATTCCTAAACAGCCTTTGAAATTTTGTCTGTGGAATATTTGTGCACTATGTGTGTGCCAGTAACAAAGTTTGTATGAAAAAAAAAATCCTGCCCTAGTGTTGTATGTGAAGTGTAATCTCTCACATGTGAAGAACATCTATCACCACCGCTTGAATACAGTTTTATCGCAATTAATATACCCGCCCGCAAAAGAGAGACAGTTGTTTTTTTAAAAAAATGAAGCGCGCGTCAGACTGTAAGTGCACGGATCGTGCGTTCAAAGCGGCGCTGTGTTGATTAATGGCGGATGTGCAATCAATTGCCCCGTGTGCGGAAAACATGCGTAGGCCTGTTTATTCTTCGCCGGGAACAAAAGCTCGCAACGGGTCCGCGCGACCGATATGCTGCCGCCTGCGACACCAATCGGCACGCGTGTTTTACACGGGGCGTTCGCACGGGAAACTGTAAATAGCCGTTTTTATTCTGCCCTTTCTCCCGCACCGGAGTCGCTGGCCTGACATCTATGGTGTGTTAAAATGAGCAGCAGTTGTCGAAACAGCCCCCGGGGCTGCGGTTTTTCCGCAGATGTCACACACAGGTTTTGCTCCCGTGCAGTATCGACTGATGAGGTAGGGAGCTCATATGCATCAAATAACGCTTTCACAACTGAGATACGTTCGTTTTAAAGTACGATAAACGAAACAACAACCCGGGCTTTCCGCGAACATCCCGGGAAGGGCGACGTCGATAGGCCTAAAATGTTGCAAAAATGCTTACAAAACTGCAAAGCCGAAAACTAGTTGAACAATGAATTACGTGAAGAATGATAGATTTACACAAGGAAAATAAATTCATTTCTTACTTTGTTTTGCTTATTTGTAGCATATTGACACCTTAAAAAGGTTACACCACACGTCACAACATTTCACCAATAAAATTAAATAATAATGTTAATAATAGTTAACATCTCGGAAACTGAGGAAAATCCATACAGCCGGTCCTCCACATCGATACCGTAACTTCATAACAAAGACGATAAAACGTGAAATTTCTTCCACTCAGTTAGGCCGTATGGTACAGCAAGCGTATGTGGAGTATTTGAATTAAAAAGAGTGTTGCTTGCAACGTACCTTTTGTTAACAACGTGTTTGAGCCTTCGTGGGACATCTTCAAATTATCTAGAACAATAACAAATAACCAAAAATTAGGGTGTATTACTAGCTTGCACAATGCTAAATGTAAGATATTGTTACTGAAGTGAAATTTTTTTTTTCTTTTACAACACAGTAATTTAATAAGACGGCTTTGTGCTAGAATGAACGACGTGTCCAATCAGAGGGACCGGCCAAGACCTTTTTCTTTTCTAACATTTTAAAAACCATAATAAAGCCCTATGCTATACTACCGTTACAGGACAATATATTATTTGTTTTCACAAGGTCTCTGTGGTTCGATTCGTTCCTAAGTCTAGCAAAGAGCTGTTTTATGGTTGTTAAAATGCTGGAGAAGGTCTCGGAGTGTCTTCATGCTTCAGTCTAGCACAGAGCAGTTTATTGTTTTTATTATATTTTAACAGAAAAATGTTAAGGTCAACAACCGCTGGTTATTCACATTTATAATCCTGCAATCTAATACTGTTCCCTAATTTTTGCTTCTTTGCTACTTCTGTATGTGATCCGAAGGACATAAACAACTGTTGAGACATTAATACCCTACAATATTCTTTCGGAAGCGCTTCAGGCTAGGGGAAAAGAAACAACTGGACTCACAGAAGGAGGAATACGAAAGAGGATTCAGGAATGGACTCTCGTATACCAAACAGGTCATGATAGCCTCTCTTACCCAAATTGTAGAGACAGTAAATTCGTATTCATCCTCATAGTTTCCAAAAAAAATAATTATATTTCAGTTGAACGAACACCTCATATCGAAATCCTCGAAGAGTTTTCTTAAGTAGGGGAGCAAGGACTACCGTCTGACACAGTCAACTGACAACATCTCCAAAGTGAAAATTGTGGATGAGATTTTAGGTACTTCTCATATCATAACACGAGTAATGGATATACATATATTACTCAGGTCATGATTTCAGAAGTATCTAAAATCTCGTCCACAATTTTCACTTTAGAGATGGTGTCAGTTGACTGTGTCAGACGGTAGTCCTTGCTCTGCTACCTAAGAAAATTTTTCCAGGATTTCGATTATGTATATATATAATCGAAATCCTGGAAAAATTTTCTAATACACTGAAACAGTTCCGCATATATATATATATATATATATATATATATATATATATATATATATATATATATACATGCGGAACAGTTTCAGTGTATTAAAAGTAACAGCCAACCAGTTGCAATATACAAGTTTACTAAACCTTCCCTAGGTCTCGACACTCTTAAAACCAGTTTCTTCAGAAGATATTGTGCGTAAGAACTGATATTATCTACATCCGATGCTGGAGTCATTTCCAGTACAGGTGCGTGTCATTCACTTAATCACCATTTAAAATATATGACTTAAAACTAGTCTCTACTGCCTAAAAACTTTTTTATGTATGTATACATTCCACCAGAAAACTGGAGAAGGATTGTCAGCTGCCATTTCTGGATACATCGGTCAAAAGAACAACCGATGGCCACAGCCTGTATCGAAAACCAGCACACAATTATTTACACCTGCCAGCTGGCAGATTCGTCATCCCGTGCAAAAGAGTGTAGTTGCGAAGATACTGGTTCACGGGGCACAATACGTGTCAAATAAACTCCGTTTAACGTCAGAAATGGATGCATGGTCATTCAGATTAGCAAGGCTCATCCAAGCACTCGGGCACGTCATAGAGAGGAAGAGCACCGTGAAGCAAAGACCGTGGATTACCTGCTGGCTCTTTTGCTGCAGGGTTCTCATGACACGTAACACAAAGTTTGTGTTCACTTCAACTACCAAAAAATGGGACTACCGGAAGATACGGAAGCTGACCGTGGTTTACGAAAACCAGGAATTTATAATATATTTTTTACCGGTGCGGCATACAGTACATTGACCACACCATTAGGACGGTGGACATCACATGGCAAGAACATCAGAGGTACATGCGGCTGAGACAAGAAATTCCAGGGGGACAATTACTGAACTATATATAAAAAAAGTAAATTAGTTACAAACTACGGCGTGCACACACTTTATTCAACATGTAAACGTCACTACAGGTATTAGGATTTAGGTTATAAGATGTTCGATACGGCTGCCATCACTGGCATTGCACACCATTCAGTCACCCGTTCAGGGTGAAGAGAATTAGCGATGGCGAAATGCGGATTCTCAATGCCCCAAATTCGCCAATTTTGGTTATTGACAAACCCATCCAGATGAAAGTTTGCTTCGTCGCTAAACCAAACCACATTCGCACACTAGTTCCCATCATGCCCCTCTGCCAACCGTGCAGTTGGAACATTCCTAACGCAAACTGCTCAGAAGTTATGACGATTTTATTTCATATAGTTCAATAGTTCTCATCCTGTAAATCAGCCATTGACGAGCTCTGCCTGGAACCCAGTCATGCCTCGATGTTCGAAAACACGAGGGCGCTGGCATAGACCCCCACAGAGTCACAAGACAATCAATAGAGATAAAGCTGGAGGAAAAGGTTTGAAACCACATACACAATAAAAAATGCACATTAGTTAAGAACACTCATCAAAGATGTAAAAATCCCCGTAGAAGCTAGATTTGCCTCATTTGATATTACCAACCTGTTCACAAATATATCCGTGAAAGAGACAATTGAAATTATTAGAAAAAACCTCATCACACACAAAAAACTAACCATACCAGATATTACAGAGTTGATAGATCTGCTTGAACCAGTACTGTTCCACAACTACTTGTCATTTAATAATAAAATCTATCAACAGAAAGAAGGCTTAGCTATGGGTAACTGCATGTCAAGTTTTCCTGACATTTTCACTTAGAGAATAAGTTCTTCAAAGGAGAAGATAAACTTGTTACAAAATTGCGTATTACAAGAGGTATGTAGATGACACACTACTCTTATTTGATGGCACTAAATATGAACTTGAAGAGCTCCTCACATGATTCAAATCACTCCACAATAAAATAAAGTTCACAATAGAACATGAAACAAATCAATGCATAAACTTCCTAGACCTCACAATTGTGAATGAACAACAAGAACATAACTATTACATTTACCGAAAATCAGCCTACACCGACATCACAATACATGAATCTTCATACCACCCAAACACGCATAAGTATGCTGTATTTAGATCAATGTTGAACAGCGCACATACGTTACCTTTAAAACCCAAAGCACTAACACAAGAAATAGATACTATCAAAATAATTGCTGTAAATAATGGTTACTCTGTAAAATCAATTGATAAACTATCTAGAAAAATTCAGACCAACATCACTCACAAAACCACTGAAAAGAAAAATACCGACACAAAACAAATCTTCACAAGCATTCCATACTTAGGTACAGTATCACAAAAAACGATATTAAAATATCTTTCTCCACAAACAGCAAACTTGGATACCACTTACCTCACACAGTGAACGCAAACAAGCCAATAACACAACACAGTGGAATATATAAATTACAATGTAACAGTTGCCCTGCATTTTACATTGGAAAAACTGGAAGAACCTTCCACACACGGTATGAAGAACACCGACGCCTTTCGACTAGACCATTTTGAAAAATCTACAATAGCTAACCACATGTATATTAATAAACACAGACTTGACGACATCCACAACAGCCTAACTGTGTTTCACACAGAACCCAACAGTAAAAAACTTAATCTACTAGAACAGTTAGAAATAATGCTACACAAAGAAAAATATTCCGAAAACTTGTTGAATGAACGAACAGAGTTTAACGGTCACAATTTTTTCTTCACCTTTAAATTTTTTTTTTCCTGAGGAATCAAATCTATAATAGTACAAACAGCTGACAACCTACAACATGGTGCCAAATAATTATTTTAATAATACTTGTATACTAATAATACTATATCATATTCTGTGAAACAAGAAAATCGATTATATTTAGAAATAGAACACCTGTATGAACGAGAATCTTTGGCATGTATACGTTTTGCTACTACAATGTGCGAAAAAGTGTGTGACTATGTATATATCCCAGTATGTGCTGCACAATTAAAGATGTATATTGTGTATACCAACTGCACAACAGAAGCAGACATCATGCAATATTAAACTGTAAGTTATTTTCATATTATTAACGCTGTTATACTTAAATCTACAATATACCATGTTGTAACACAAAAATGTAATATCAACAGGCAAACAACTAAAAAAACCTGATGCAAATCTCTAAAAAGCACCTGAAGATGAGCCTCCAGGGCTCGAAATGCATAGTGCAGTAAATAAACGCAACTTGTGACAGAAGGCGGTTTGTTCTTCATTTTACGAAAGCTCACGAATCGAACCAACTAAGCATATCTTGGGATCCAGAACTTGAATTTCTCAACACGCAACGACTGCAGCAAAAGAACTCAGCAAAAAGAATGACAATGAGAACATGGGGAGCGACCCCCGGACAGAGCACCAGGTGCACTGTACCGAGAAAACAATACCAGATCGCTGTCGGGTACACCGAACCGAGAACGGAACGCTTCAGGACGATTTTAGCGTGACGGGATCACAGGCGCAGCATCTAGGACGACCATGTAGGGGAAGTGCGATATGTATAAATGCTGGACCCGTACTATTTGCCTAGCAGTCTGACGTTGCACCTCATGAAGAAACGGATCCCGTTATCGAAGTACTGCGCATCGACGACAGTGTTGTTTGAAGGAACCCCCAACTCTTCTATATGTCAGTGAGAATAATAGTAATAATAATAATAATTTTTATAAGACGTTTAAAGAACATATTGCAGGATACCAGCCACCCAATCCTTGTTTCAAGAAACCGGATGCTTCACTAGAAGAATAACTGCCAAATCCTCGCAGACTATTTCAACAAACTTCTCAACTGCGAAAGACCTACAGAGGATATTCACTATGAGACGTCTACACCAAATCCTGACGCTAAACCGCCAACCATCAACGAAATAGTAGAAATTATCAAGACACTCAAAAACAATAGAGCCCCAGGAGAAGATGGAATTATTGCAGAACTATGGAAATTAAATGATGAAAGATTAACAGGTTAAGTTCACAAAATCATTTTAAGCAATTGGGAAACAGAACAGATCCCTTCTGAATGGAAATGCGCACTCATCCATCCACTCCACAAAAATGGGGACAAAACTGAACCAAATAATTACAGGGGTATCTCACTCGTACCGGTCACATATAAAATCCTATCAAAAGTTCTCATGAATAGATTAGAAGAACAAGCTGACCCACAAATAGGAGAATACCAGGCTGGTTTTCGCAAGGGACGATCATGCATAGAGCAGATCTGGAATCTGTAAATGATTCTCCAGATGAGAAACACCCGAAACACAGTGGTTGCTTTTGTAGATTTTAAAAAGGCCTACGACTCAATAGACATAGTAGCGCTCTGCAAGACGCTGGAAGAATTCAGCGTTGACAGAAAGACAAGAGCAATCATTCGGGAAACATTAACTGACGCAGTCTCCAAGGTTAAATTTATGGGGGATATCTCGGAACCATTTGAAATCCTAACTGGAGTGCGACAGGGTGACGGACTTTCACCATTACTCTTTAATATCATTCTTGAAAAAATTATCAGGACATGGGAAAAAGAAGTCAAAGGAATCCAAATTGGCATTAGAAAAGATAATAAGTTCAATGTGAAGTGTTTAGCTTTTGCGGATGACCTTGCAATCTTCACAAATAATAGAAAAGAAGCCACTAACGCTATAGAGAAGTTACACGAAATTGCACGAAGAACTGGCCTGCAAATCTCATGAGAAAACCCAGTACATAGAAAGAGTGCCACAAGACAAATTGCCTATTGTGACAACCCATGGGAAAATCATGCAAATACCACATTTTAAGTACCTGGGAGAAATCATCCAGCCATCAGGGATCAACCTAAAGGCGAATGATGAAAGAATAAAAAAACTACAGAAAGCATATAAACTCACGTGGAACTATTATAACAAAAAGTCCACATCCATTAACGCAAAATTGAGGCACTACAACACTGTCGTACTTCCGGAGGCACTGTATGCATCTGAAACAACACAAATAGGTGGGCAAACTAAAATCAAAGAAATAGAGAAACAAGAAAGGAAAATTCTCAGGAAAATTTTTGGCCCGATACAAGAGCAAGGAATGTGGAAGAAGAGACCAACATCAGAATTATATAAATACACAGAGAAGATTACGGATACAATAAGGAAAAGAAGAATGCAGTTCTACGGACATATCCACAGGATGAATGAAAACAGAATTTCAAAGCGAATTCTTAAAGTCATCAACTCAGGCAGGGGAAAAACAAAATGGATAAAAGAAGTTGGAGAGGACCTCAGACAAGCACACATAACAGTAAACGATGCAGAAAATAGAACTGAATTCAGGAACATCATGAAAAAACATAAATTTGACACCACAACAGAGAAGAAACCAGGATGCAAATGGACAGCGGAGCGAAAGAAACAACACAGAGATCACATGAAGAAAATTTGGGCTCAGAAAAAACATAAACAATCATCATAAAGGAATTCAAGTTCTAACGCTCTCTTAATTGGGAATAATCGAAAATAATAATAATAATAATAACAGTTTTCTGTTGAAAAACAGAGCACCTGACGTGAGAAATATTGTGGCCGAGCGGTTGTAGGCGCTACAGACTGGAACCGCGCGACCGCTACGGTCGCAGGTTCGAGTCCTGCCTCGGGCATGGATGTGTGTGATGTCCTTGGGTTGGTTAGGTTTAAGTAGTTCTAAGTTATAGGGGACTGATGATCTCAGAAGTTATGTCCCATAGAGCTCAGAGCCATTTGAACCATTTGAGAAATATTGCGAGAGCTAAAAGATTCTAAGCGCCATATGAAAGCAAGTCTGTAACCTGGAGCAGGATCTTCATAACATCAATTGATCACCCCCTAAAGTGATAAACGTAGACATAAACACGATTTGATATAATTTATTGAAAAAATAAACATAGATGGAGCCCCCAGGAAGCTGCAGTATGCCTTCAATTTACTAAGCTGAGCAACAATTCTCTGTAGCATTTTCATGATACTTTCGGCGTAATTGAGTAGTACTGGCTAACAACCACAAGCCATTGTCAAACAATTTACTTTGTATATACAATTTTCATGGTTGGTCAATATTAATTACGCTGAGCATATAGCGATTATGTCATCGATAATATTTGATAAATATAGTAGTGTCATACTGCAGCTTCTCATCGGACATGTCTTTCTTTTACTTGAGAGCAGTGGAACACCACACTCACGAAGGATATCGATTCCAAAAAGTGATGCAGATAACAATATTAAACACTCATTGTTTTTGCACAAGCCTTTGGATCAGTTCATGGCCGAAGGCCAAAGTAACAGGCATAACACAATACTTTAGATTGGGAAGAGAATTAAATGAGAATAATGTCAGCCACTACCCTGTCAATTAGCTGACGTCTTTGAACAATGCACCAATGGACGAAAGTCTCCGTGCAAAATTTGGAGAGAGGTCTTCTTGTAAGTATTATATCGGGAGTTCATTGCGACGACCAACTACTGGAGATATCTGGCGAAGAAAAACTGCTGTTTTTGCTGTTGTTGCTTTTGTCTTCAGTCCGAAATTGGTTTGATGCAGCATTTCATGCTACTCTATCCAGACCAAACCTCTTTATCTCCGAGTAACTACTGAACCTACAGCTTCTGAGTCAGCTTCTGTATTCAATTCTTGATATCCCTTTACAATTTTCACTCCCTACACTCCCCTCCAATACGAAATTGATCCCTTTATGTCTCTGAGTGTATTCTTGTTTTATATTAGCTGTACCACAAATTTCTTTTCTCCCTAATTTAATTCACTAATTCCTCATTAATTACTCTATGTGCTCTTGTAATCTTCAGCACTCTCCTGTAGCAGCAAATTTCTAAAACTTCTGTTGTCATCTTGCCTAAACTTTTACTCGTTCATGTTTCCCTTCCATACATGTCTACACATCCAGTCAGATATCTTCAGACTATTTTCGACGTTAACAAATTTCTCTTTTCCTGCCATTGCCAGTCTATATTCTATATAGTGTTTACTGTGGACATCATCACTTAATTTCATAATGCGATTTTGAATCTGCAGCGAACCTTCCTGGAAGCTCAAAACTGTGTGCCAGACCGAGACCGGACCCCGGGCTCTTGTCTTTTACGGGAAAGTGCTCTACCGACTGAGCTACCCGAGCACGACTCAGGATCCGCCCTCATACCAGTACTTCATCTCCGACCTTCAAACTCCACCTGGGCACGTGGAACACTAGCCTTCCTGGAAGGAAGTATATGACATTGACACAGCTTAGCCGCAGCCAAGAGGATGTTTCCAGAATACTAACAAGATTTCCGTGATTGGGTGACTCCTCGGTAGAGCACTTGCCGGCGAAGGCAAAGGTCCTGAGTTCGGTCTGGTACACAGTTTTAATCTACCAGGAAGTTTCGTATCTGTTTTACTGCCCAAACAGCAGACAGAATTCATCTACTAATTTAAGTCTTTCACTTCCTAATCTAATTCCCTAGGACTTACCTGATTTAATTTGACTGAATTCCTTGTTCAAAACAATGCCCCTGGTGTAGACGACATTCCGTCAGAAGTACTCATATCTTTGGTAGATACAGCCTTGATGAAACTATTGCACCCGATGTACAAGATATATGAGACAGGCGAAATACCATCAAACTTCAAGAAGAAAGTAATAACTCCAGTTCCAAAGAAAGCAGCTGCCAACAGGCATTAATTTTACCAAAATATCAGTTTAATAAATCATGGTAACAAAGTATTGACACGAATCCCTTATGGAAGAATGGAAAAACTGGTAGAAGCAGACCTAGGGGAAGATCTCTTTGGATTACGAAGAAACGCAGAAACCTCTGAGGAAGTAACGATCCTACGAAGAAAAACTAATAGGACTGAAAATGGCCAGGTGGTTTAACCTACATTGAGAGTGAGTACAATTTATTTACGTAAAATGTCAATACTTTCCCTTTTTTTCACTGAAGAGATATATTACATTTGTAAACAAAGTGATTCGTTGTAAGGGTACCTGTACTCAAACTTTTACTGACGACTGGCGACAGCCACTATGGAGTCGCTGACCTTCTAGAACCTTGTGGACGTCTGAGATTTAATGCCAACGTTGAGGTCACTGGGTCTCATTGTCTACGTGATTCTTCTCTCGTTGTAGTTTAAAGAGTAGTGGGGAGTCACGAAGAAGATCTTGAGTTGGTAGGATTTATAGCGCAACGATATTTAACGTGATAAAGTATGCTAATCTTAAAACCAGCGTTCACTCAAACTGTCCCAGTCTTGAAAACGGTTTTTGTGAGTTGTATTCAGAGAAATATGAGGGCAAATCAGCTAAAAAAAAAGACGGATGGAAAGAAAGTAAGTAAACTGTTTATTATTTCAAAAGTAGTTGGCATAACAGCTAATACATTTATCGCACTGTGGGGCATGGCAGTGCGTGTCTCCATGGAAAATTGTTTGCTGTTGCCTGCGGGACTATGACTGTACACAGCCGTGGGTCTCTCCGTCCGAAACAAATCAACGGCTGCGAATGACTTTCTTCAGCGCTTCGAAAGCATAGAAATCGCGTGGGAAGAATTCGAAATGGTATGGTGGACTTCCAGAGAAACATCTGCTACAGTTTTCTTTCTTTTTTCTTCTTCTCTGAGTTATCAGTCTTCTGACTGGTTTGATGCAGCCCGCCACGATTTACACTCCTGCGCCAACCTGTTTATCTCAGAGTGCCACTTGTAACTTTCGTAAACAGTTATTTGCTGGATGAATTCCAATCTGTGTCTCCCTCTACAGTTTTTGCCCCTTACAGCTCCCTCTAGCAATATGGAAGTCATTCTCTGTTGTCTAAACAGATGTCCTATCATCCTGTCCCTTCTTCTTGTCCGTGTTTTGAACATATTCCTTTTCTCTCCGATCAGTCTACCGAATTTTCAACAGTCGTGTATAGCACCACATCTAAAATGCCTCAATACTCTTCTTTTCCGGTATTCCCACAGTCCATGTTTCACTACCATACAACGTTATCCTCCAGTCGTACCTTCTCAGAAATTTCTTTCTCAAATTAAAGCTTATATTTGACACTAGTAAACTTCTCCTAGGAAGAAATGTCCTTTTTACCACTGCTAGTCTCCTTTTAATGTTCTCCTTGCTCCGTCCGTCATTGGTTATTTTACTGCCTAGGTAGTAGAATTCCTTAACTTCATCTACTTTGTGACCATCAATTCTAATGTTAAGTTTGTCGCTGTTCTCATTTCTGCTACTACTCATTACTTTCGTCCTTCTTGGATTTACTCTCAATCTATATTACATACTCATAAGACAGTTCATTCAGCAGATCATTTAATTCTTCTTCACTTTCACTCAGGATATCAATGTCATCAGGGAACCGTATCATTGCCATCCTTCATCCTAGAATTTTGATTCCGCTCCTGAACCTTTCATTTCTTTCCATCATTGCTTCCTCGATGTCGCTGCGTTCTTGGTCGCTCACTCTCATTATTTCCTCTCGACTCTTGTACATATTGTGTATTACCAGTCTCTCCCAATATATTTGCTCTATTTTTCTCAGAATTTCGAGCATTTTGCAGAATTTGAAACTGCCGAACGCTTTTTCCAGGTCGACAAATCCCATGAAGGTGTCTCGATTTTTCTTTAGTCTTGATTCCATTATGAACTGCAACGTGAGAGTTGCTTTTCTGGTGCCTTTAACTTTCCTGAAGCCAAAGTACCCGTCTTCTAACACATCTTCAATTTTCTTTTCCATTCTTCTATGTATTATTCTTGTCAACAATTTGGATGCATGAGCTGTTAAGCTGACTTTGCGATGATTCTCGCACTTGCCAGCTCTTGCAATGTTCGGAAATGTGTGGATGATATTTTTCCGGAAGTCAGATGATATGTCACTAGACTCATACATCCTACACATCAACGTGATAGTCGTTTTACTTCTACTTCTCCCCAAGATTTTAGAAATTCTGGTGTGATGTTATCTATCCCTTCTGCCTTGTTTGATTTTAAGTCGACCAAAGCTCTTTTAAAGTCCGGTTCTAGTACTGGATCCCCCATCTCTCCTAAATCGACTCCCTCTTCTAATCACATCAGCCAAATCTTCCCCCTCATAGAGGTCTTCAGTACGGTCTTTCCAACTATCCGATCTCTCCGCTTCATTTCACAGTGGAATTCCCGTTGCACTCTTCATGTTAACACCCTTGCTTTTAATTTCCCCAAAGGTTGTTTTGGCTGTCCTATATGATGAGCCAGTCCTTCCGATAATAATTTCTTTTTCGATTACTTCACATTTTTCACCAGCCATTTCGTCTTCGCTTCCCTGCACTTGCTATTTATTTCATTCTTCACCGACTCGTATTTCTATATTCCTGAATTTCCCTGAACATCTTTGTATTCCTTCTTTTATGTATGAACTGAAGTATTTCTTCTGTTAGCCATGGTTTCTTCGCATTTACGTTCATTGTACCCATGTTTTCTTTTCGAACTTCTGTGATTGCCCTTTTAGAGACGTCCACTGGTCTTCAACTGTACTGGCTAATGAGTTATTTTTTATTTCTGTATCTGTAGCCTCAGAGAACGTTAAGCATATCTCTTCGTTTCTTAGTACTTTCGTATGACACTTGTTTGCGTATTGATTCTTCCTGACTAATCTCTTAAACTTGAGCCTACTCTTCATCACTACTAAATTGTGATCTGAGTCCATATCTGTTCCTGGATACACCTTAGAATCCAGTATCTGATTTCGGCATCTGTGTCTGACCATGATGTAACCTAACTGAAATCTCCTTGTATCATTCTAGTATACTCCCTCCTCCTGTGATTGATGAACAGAGTATTTTTTATTACTAGCTGAAATTTATTACAGAACTGTATTAGCCTTTCTTCTCTTTCATTCCTTGTCCCAATCCCATATTACACTGTAAACTTTTCTTTTATCCCTTCCTCTACAACTGCGTTCGAGTACACTGTTACAAGTAGATTTTCACCTCCCTTTGTGTACTGTATTACCTCTTCATTATCCTCATGTACTTTCTCTACCTCGTCAGCTTAAGCTTGCGACGTCGGAATGAACACCTGAAATATCGTTGTCAGTGTTGATTTGCTTTCGATTCTGATAAGAACAACCCTATCAGTAAACTGTTCACAGTAACGCACTCTCTGTCCTACCTGACCACAAAACCTTGTCCTCTTTCCATTTCACTTCGCTGACCCCAATTACATCTAGATTAAGCAATTTCTAGCTTTCCTGTCACGTTCGAACTTCTGCCTTCCATACCCCGACTCGTAGAACATTACCGTTTCGTAGGTTATTCAGTCTTTTTCTCATGGTCACCTCCTCCTTCGGAGTCCCCTCTTGGAAATTTGAATGCGGGACTACTCCGGAATCTTTTTTTCAATAGAGAGATCATCATGCCAGTTCTTCAATTACAGGCCACATGTCCTGTGGATACACATTATGTGTTATTGCTTTCTGCATCCTTATGCCATTGATAATTGCTGATTCTTCCGCCTTTAGGGGCAGCCTCTCACCATGGACAAGAGAATGCCCTGGCCCTCTGTCCGCTCCTATACCCACTTTGTCAAGGCTATTGGCAAAATGAGGATGTCTTCATATACCGGAAGCCTTTGGTTACCAATGCTGTTTATTATCAGAAGAAGCGATGGCTTTCTAACCCATGACCGACGACATTTAGATTACTAATCGAATACTCTGCTGACCCCATTTTTTAACCATCCTGGCGCCCAAAGGTAGGGTTGACGATCAAGTGGACAGGGGTTATATCTCGAGGCATTGGCCACCATTACCCGTTGTACCGATCCCACTATCCAAGAACCAATGAAAGCTTGGAAAACGTAGGGTAGAGGTACAATGAACATCAACGATTTATTTATTTATTTTCCTTCTTATAAGTTAACATCAGTACCACCGAGAATAGGAGGAAACCGGCGACGCGAGGAGGACAGCACAGCAAAACGTCAGACTCACAGAGACTATCGACGTACAGTTTTTCTGAGAAGAGCAGTCCGATAGTCAGAGAATGCTTTGGTTCTATATGTATAAGACGAGGGGATTAACTCTTCATAACAGGAACACCCCAGCCATGGGGTAGGTTCAGGAAGACAGTGCAAAGGAAATTGGAGAAAAATTTTCTATATTTTGGATTGCGGACAACCACACAATGGCTTTCATTACAGAACTGCCAAAGTGAAGGACACTTTTCTCTCCATCAGCAAACACGTAGTGATCTGCGTGTCCACAAATCCACTTCACAGACTTTGTCTTTACTTGCGAGATGTATCCCCCGTTAGGAAAGAGGAGTAGGCATCTGATGAGGAGTTATACAGGTAATGAGAGACAACATCTGTCGTTCGAATAACCAGACACCTCCTGATCAGCACTTCAGGCGATGCTCATCTGTGTGCAAAACATCACAGGAGACACACAACAGAATGTCTGCGAGGTGAATCCTATGGAATTTCGAGCGGCATATTTGCTTCCCATTCAAAAGTGGCTCTGAGCAATGTGGGACTTAACATGTGAGGTCATCAGTTCCCTAGAACTTAGAACTACTTAAACCTAACTAACCTAAGGTCATCACACACATCCATGCCTTCGGCAGGATTCGAACCTGTGACCGTAGCAGTCGCGCGGTTCCGGATTGAAGTGCCTAGAACCGCTCGGCCACCACGGCCGGATACTTCCCATTGACAGTAAGGTACCATACAGACTGGACGTCAGTGTCACGATAAGAAGTGCACATCGATCACCAAACAACATGCCACTCGACGTCGGAATGCTTCCCCTCAACCATATTCGGTGACCTGTACTGCTAAAGAAAGCCATACACCGTCTTTATGGATGCCACGTGCGCTGCCATTATCGCAGTACGGAGGAAAAAGTGTCGGAAGTAAGAAAAAAGGACGGCGGTATAGGTGCTGAAAGAGTGTGGTACAAGGGCATCCAGCAATAGGATGGTAATCCACTTGGGACGAAGGCGCCTCAATGAGAGCCAATGAAAAGGGTTATCGCACTGTCAGGCATATGATACAGATGTAAACGGCCCCTGCATCGTGGGAGGGTGAAGGTCTCGTATCGTATCTTGAACAGTAAGCCTTCGCAAACAAATGATTTCAGAGCCACTGGAATGCATCGGGGCATGGATGGCGCTATGGGAAGTGCTGTGCCACATGGGGGATACGTTACGTGAAATATGCAGTTACATATCGTTTCCGTGGCAGAAGAGTGAGAGCCCAGATCGTAGCTGGGAAAGTAGGCGCAGGCAGATGAGGGCAAAAGTGCACCGCTAATCACTTGCGAAATCGAGCCCTAAGCATCGGATAGTATCAGCCACACCCTAAGTGCCAGCGCTGTCCGCGGGAAGCCCAGCACCTACAGCCACAGCGCTTGATCTGTGGACGTTAACGCGGCTACCAGAAGCTTCACCGTAGGTGATAACCAATGCCAGTGACTGCCTGACCTCAGCACCACAGGGCACCGAGAGACGTCCTAGAGAGGCGTTGACGGCGGCCTCAGAGCAACGATTCCATGGTGAAAGCATGAGCGGGCAGCCTTCACAAACTAATCGACGGATCTAGATGAGAGGGATGAGACAGCCATTGCAGAGTACACAAGACCTAGCAGTCGGGTAAAGTAAGGTGGATCGTGCTCAGTTTCCATGGTCCACGGCCGCGCCACACTTTTTGGCGGCAGAGATTCATGGCGCAGATACGTGTGTCATGGTCAGAGAATGCAATGGGACAGACTTGAACAGCCTGCTCCCCATTGACAATATGGCGGTAGATGTAAACAGGATCGAAGCGGCTTAAAGAATGGCTAGTGAAATCCGTAACCCCAGAACGATCGCCATGAACATCTTCCCAAGAATCCACAAGGCTGGTGCGCTGGAGATTTGTCGCTCGCCCCACGCGCAGAGAGTGACGTGGTAGTGTGCTATTGAATTCACCTCCCATGGTCAATGCATCCTGCTGACCCAGGAAAAAAAAATGGTTCAAATGGCTCTGAGCACTATGGGACTTAACATCTGAGGTCATCAGTCCCCTAGGACTTATAATTACTTAAACCTAACTAACCTAAGGACATCACACACATCCATGCCCGAGGCAGGATTAGAACCTGCGACCGTAGCGGTCACGCGGTTCCAGACTGAAGCGCCTAGAACCGCTAGACCACACCGGCTGGCTGACCCAGGAAAAGAAGCGTGACTGAGAAGAAGGTAGAATGTTCACGATAGCGACCCAAATCAAATGGTGCATAGACGATCCTGGCTCCACTAAACGTGCCATACCTATGGCATCAGGGAGATAGGCAACTGCATCACATACTGATTGTCGTGAAGTAAAGCCAGTTGGCAGCATATGCGAATAGTATTGACATTGACTGTGGCTAAGCGATAAGTCTGGAAAGCTGCCATCGCCAGGAGGACGGGTGATTCAAACACGGGAGAAGCACACGGAACTCTCTGTTAGGCCACCGTGGAAGGACAGTCAATGTGACGGGGAGGGAGTCGACCTCACACTTCCAGAACGTCCATCCTCAGCGTCGAGTCGTCCACCCAGGGTACAGACGTCTCACTGGGCCGGTTCAGTTGGAGGACTATCAGAGGTGCGGCCACAGGTAGCATCAGGCACAGAAAGGGAGACGCAAGTGGGGGAAGATCGGAGTCCGGAGGTGGACAGTAACTGGTGACGGACGCGGGAGGGGGGGGGGGGGGGGGGACGTCGCGTCGACACTGGACAGCGCACTATCGGTAGCAGAGTCATCATCCTTTACATTCGTCCGATACAGGCAGTCATCAAAAGAGGTACGGCGTTGTCTCTTCTCTTTCCTCGGATACCGTTCCTTCCTTACACGCTCTTCCGCGTCACCTGACGGGCGACTATCGTCCGACATTGGGTCAGATGGAGAAAAGCGCAGGTTGGCACAGCTCCATGATCAACAATCATTCCGTCGGGACAGACAGCTTGTGCCTGCTGAAGGGCATCGATCATTCGTATTGCCTCTGGCAGGAGTGTAGGAGAGACAAGCAAAATGTTCATCGCGTCGTCAGAGGGGGCGCAGCTAACAGCAGAGCCGCAGAAGCCTAAGATAAAGGTAACACAGTGGGCGCCGCAGGAAGAACCATGTCTCCGATCGGCGTCTGAACCAGTCTACGCCAGAGACATTCACGAAAATGGACTATACCTTCCCGGCCAGTACCTGAACAGGTGCGCGGCTGGCCATCGTACATGGCGACAGGCCTGCAGCCGACAATAACGAAATAGGAAGGCGTGTCTTTTCGTAGTTCAAATTTTAACTCATGAACACCACTGAGGGCACGGTATGCTTCGAACGTCTTCCACCCTTCAGCAACGTGACTGACGACGCTGCCGTAAGGTTTAAAGGTGGCCACCGCACCTTCCGACGGTGTCTCAAACAGGAGTTCGAAAACTCTCCAACGTTCGGAGGCAAAAACCAGCGCGATCAACCACAACAGGCCCTGTACGTCCGTCAGAGTATCGGGTCTTAAGGGTGTTAGCGTGGTGCAGCACAACGTCGGCGCACAGCTCGTCATTCACTAGATTTATGAACACCATATTACTAACGATCGAAAGATGATTTCCGTAAACATCTTGTAGCGGGAGGAGCATTTCATTCCGTATAAAATGTTCCACTTCATACGACCATGGTCGTTCGTGATCCAAAGTAAGAGTTAATTTAATTGTGCCTTTGTGGTAAGAAAGCGAAGGGATGGTCGATAATGTCGGGATCTGAGACAAGCCGCTACGCGCAAGTAAACAAATGCGCGCTCTCTCGCAAACAGTACAACAGGCGAGACGCATACGAGGCTGTCGAAGGCCAACTGATCTCTAGACTACGGATCAGCGTACTCGGTACAAAGTCAGCAGCAATGGGCGGGTTGTGTACTCCCGTTTTTTCGGGGAGTCTCTTTCACATATTCCGTAAATATTTTCATATTCATCTTCTTCTTCTTTGCGTCAAGTGTAAGCAATCTGCCTGTTACGGTACTCAGTCTCCCGTACGGTCTTCCTACATTTCTTCTTCCAGTGCATTCACAATTGAGAACCTTTACTGGGAACCTTTCTCCACCCATACAGTCTACATGTTCCTTCCATTTTCCCCGTTTTCCTAACTCATTCCCAAAGTCTTCATTTCTTCTTCGCTCTTCCCTTGTACATCCTTCTACTGTTCTTAGACATCTTATTTCTTGAGCCTGTATTCTATTATGATGACGTCTTGGTGTTGCCCATACTCCACTTCCATAACTAAGGTGTGAAACTGCTATTGTTTCGTAAAACTTAAGCTGGGTTTCTTTCCTGGCTTTATTCTGTAATTTTTTTTTTGCGATGATCTCACATACGAAAGTAAATTTACTTCTTTTTTGGTTCACGTATTGGTTATATTCGTAAGTGATACATCATCCTACATATTTAAATCATTTTGCTTCATTCAACATTTTATTATTCAATACTATTTTAGATCGTACTGGTATTCTGCCCTGATACGCCATTACTTTCCTTTTTATCTACCGACATTGTTAGGTTGTACTCTAAGGCTGTCTGCTGGACTCCCATCTCAAAGTAATTTGGATATAAACTTAAATTTTGTCTAGTGTCATGGCCTAAGTGAATCCCATCTATGTTCAACATTTTCTATTTGTTGATCACTTCATCTACAATTATATTGAAAAGTGCTGCAGTGTTCAGCATACTTGTCTTGCCACTTTGTTTGTGCCTGTGTTCATTGGCTTTGTTGTGTACAGGCTCTTAATAGCATTTATGCGGTGAGATGGATAACTTCGTTTAGCCACGATATTCCGTAGCATTTCTCTATTCACATTATCGAATGCTTTCTTAAAATCCACAAAAGCAAGATGGGTTTCTCTATTGAAATCACGTCTCTTTGCCATCACTTGTTGTAGTGTAAAACCATTGTCGATAGCTGATCGTCTTTTTCTCAAACCTGATTGTTCTTCAGATATTAGCTTTTACGTGATTTTTTAAGCCTTACAGGCTGAATCAAAAACGCTTATTCCTCGATAGTTACTACATTTATTTTTATCACCCCTTTTAAAGATAAATATTACTTTGGCTCTCAGCCAGTCTTTTGGTACCTACTTATTTCTCCAACATAGATCTACCATGTGAAGAAGTCTTAGATGTGTGATTAACCTTCCACATTTCAGTAGTTTCATATTAATACCGCCTAAGCCAGCGAATTTCCTATTTTTTTGTAGCTTTTAGAGCTTCCGTCAGTTGTCTATTATCAATATCGCCTTTTGTGTCATTCAGCTTAGGTAACGTCGTAACTAAAGCACCATCATACCACAGTTCTTATAATGACTTATCCATTCGTTCACTCTTATATTCTGTTGACTGTTGAAGAATTTCATCACTTTATACGCGGCAGTTTGTCTGTCACATAAATCGTGGTCTATGTTGCTAATAAACATTTTCCATGATTATCCATGCGCTCTCCGAGTTATGTATTTCGCATTATTTCTCTTCGCTTGACATTCATTACGACTTTCGTTGTTGGGATGTTAATATAGATCTTGAAAGCTTCTTGTTTCTCTGTAATTGCTGTTTCCATCTCTGGTGTCCAAATACTTACTCCGCTACGTTTCCTGTACTTCCTTTTGTTCTCCACAACCTCATTAGTTGTGTTCGATACGGTTGTTTTTAACTTTTTCATTCTTCTTCCAAATCTTCTACCGTTTGTAAACTCGCTAACTGTTTTGTAACTGCGTTTAGTAAACGTGCTTTATGCTACTATCTTCTGAAATGTAAGCTTGAGGAACTTGTTCTTCCTCTTCGCTGTTACCTGAATTATCCCGTTTTCTCCATTTTGCATAGATGTCAATTACTGAGACAAGTAGGAAGCGCTCTAATCCAGTATCCAGTCCCCGATAGCCACGCGATTAGAGGCACACTCTCAGGGATTGCGCGGCCTCTCCCTTCGGTGTGTTGTTCTTACCATAAGTTAGTTTAAGTTACTTTAATAGTGTGTAAGTCTAGGCACCGATGACCTGAGCAGTTTGGTCCCTTAGGAATTCACACACATTTCATTTCACTCACCAATGAACTCTGGTAACTCTAATCCGTCCAGGAAATACCTCGTTTACTATTATGTAATTTGTAATAGATCTATATCCTCTTGCTGACTAGGTGAATTTGTACATGTCTTTCTTCCTAAAGAAACTATTGGTAATTTTTAAATGATAAAGGTAGGAAAATGTCGAAGTATTTTTCCGTTTCCATTAAACACGTTTTCTCTAAATGTGCCAACATGTTTGGAATTAATATATTTCCAGTTCTAGCATTGAAATGTCCCACTAGTAAAATCTGACTTCTATTGTGTCGGCCTGAGATCACTTATAATTGTTTGTAAAAGTTCTTGGACTCGTCAGTTTTTCATTCTTCCAGAGCATAACTCAATATTATTCTTAGGATTCTTCTTGGAGCTTCAATGCCTACTAGTACAATGCGGTCACTTGCAATTTATAGTCCAGTATTTTAACTTCCCATTTTTTACGAACGTAAATGACAACACCTTTATTTGCTCTTTGTTCTTGCAGATAAATCGCAGATCATAATATAATCGTCTACATACTTAGCTCGAAATATTTTCGTCTTTGTTTCAGTAACTGCTGCAAAATCTATTTCCTTTTCTTTCAGATGTTTAGCTAATTCGACTTCGTTGGAGCAATTCCCCTAACGTTCGTGGTGGCAGTATTCCAAGCTCCATTAAAGCATTTTCTCCTGTTCTTTCTTCTTACCCATGTCGTATCCCGGTAATTCGCCCTTTTTCCGAGGCTAGACTGAGCACTGCAAGTATGCTCATCGAGTCCCTGAATGGGGTACTGGCCCATAGCAGGTACGACTGCACATAAATAGGTATGGTACAGCATTTCCTCTGTACTCATGGTTCTACTGCCTATACTCGGTCGTCAGAGCCCCGTGTGCTTGGCAGGGGCATGCGAGGTTGACTGTTGGATGAAAGAGGCTGCATATCCGCGTCAGCCCATTGCAAATATAGTCGTGTAAAGGCGCGATACTTGAATACCCGCGTACTAATTCAGGTAACAGTGATTTCTAGACTGTGTGAAAGTGATTAGGACCGAGAAACTTGCTCTAACCAAATCAGTAATAAAGGTGGTTAAAATTTGATGCATTCAAATTTGATGCATTCTTTCTTCTTTTTTTATGGACTGTTCTTTATTCAGAAAACACAGTTTGATCAGCTAACTGCAGGGTAAAATTAGTATTTCACCTGTGATTCTTATTTAACATCGGAGTTATTAAACTTTCAATACCATAAATGACTGGAGTAGGTGCTTAAACAATTACCAAGTCACATCGAGGTCCACTGAGTATGCGGATAGCCGAACTAAACTGAACAGACCTGTTGCTGAAGTTGGAAACTTTTTGTTTTCTTTTGGTTGTTAATTAAATTAAAACGGAGTAAAATTGTGTTTGGTTAGAACTGGAAATTTACTAGACCAAACTCAAACTCTACGGATGTGTATGTGTGTTGTAACATATCGCTTCTGTGACCATGAGAAGGATCGAAAAGTTCGCTCGTAGCTTTCACCAACAGCAGCATGTTGACATTTATCTTCGTGCTATTGGTAAAAGGCTTGTTCGGACAGCGCCATGGTAGTCTCAAGCGGAGACGTGTTGTACAACTGTGTAAACCCTATAGACCCGCTTGATAGCTAAATGAAATGAGCCCGCTAGTTTCGTTCTACTTCCATATCAATAGACCTAAAGAAAAAAAAGATGGTTCCCCGGTCCCCTTCATGTGACCTGCGAGCCATATTCTCAGTTTTGTGAATTTCCTGAAGGGTCTCGACAGGACGAAGGAAGACTGAATTCTTTCGACGATGAAGTTATTAAATACGAAGCACATGCTTGTGTCAGGGAAGGATGTGGAAAAATCTCGGTCTTGCCGCTTTCATAGGTTATAGAAACTTACACTAGACTTTACCTTTATCAGTTTAAGGAAACTATGGAAAACCTATATCTGTATGGCTGATCAGCAGTTTGAAGAATGATGATTAGAGCTTTTAACGTACCATCGATGTCGAGGTCATTATAAGCGAAACGGGTAATTGAACCACTGTTCTATCGTATGAGGCTCCATCGCCTTACCACTGCGCCATCTCTATTGGTGAAGGTATTCAAGAAGGCAAACGTTGTCGGAGAATATGAGAAACTTTATAGTTTACACCTAAACTGCTCCATTGTTTTCAGGATCATATACGACTGGAAGTGTGCGAGGTGCCGGGGTGGAGAAAAGTTTGTACCTCTTTAACTCAGACGAATTTTGCATGAGAACGAGACATTCACTCGACCCCCTCCTTATCTACCACCTAATTAACTATGTGCACAACGGTAACGGAAGAAAATGATGGTGGCCCCTGCTAGCTGGTAAAATAAGGAGTGCACACTCACTATAATTTAATAGAAAATCGTAATCTGCTCAGAAAAATGAGAACTTTATCGTAATAAACAACAGGAAATGGAATTCTGCATTTATCCACGAAATGATATGCGGATTAAATATTACAATGAGATTTATTACACATCAGAGCGTAAATGCACATGATTGTCGACACACACAGAAGGTTAAAGGGTAGGGTATACTGAAATATTATGAGAATAAGAGTTGGCTCGAGAACAAGAGGCTCCTACTCTCCGTGAGGCAATAGATTGACAATAATGACTGGAGGTCCTAATGAATCAAATATTAATCTTCTGACTATAGAGCAGTATCGCGATTAGTAGTGAGTGCTCAAATAGTATCACATGGAGAAACAAGCAAGGTGGAGTTGTAGCAAAGCGAGCGCACGTGCTGCTGAGGGATTCAGTATAAAACTGATAAGGTTCTACAGTGCCAGAGCGGCAAAATACTGTACCAGTACTGAAATCTGCAGCACGTCGTCGGTAGGCAGCATCCTGATGATGTAGGCGCCGACTTCTGCCATGCAGCAACTCTGTGTCAACCTCTGGCCTCGAAGGCTGGCCGAGAATTCTAAGTTCTTCCTAAAAAGAGCGACCAGGTCGCAAGTCCGTCCGACTTCAACGAAGATCAGACCCAGAATCCCCCTGCCCGCCCAACCCAAGAGTGAAGCCAACATTACTCTACTCCCTACTCTCCTCGAAAAACCGCGAATCAGCATTCAGTTCTGAGTCCAAAATTCCCTCACACTGTCTGAAAACACCACTCGCGCCAATAGCGACCGTTACCTCCAATATCGAGCAGGGCTTTATGACGTCAACTAGCCTCAGTTTAAGTCGACTATTCAGCTGAGGGCACTGAACTTGCCGTTTGACCGGCTACGAAAACAACCTACCTAGACCACTGGCCATCCGGTGCAAGACAGTCGCACTCAGCAGAGCACAGTCCACAAGTTTTCTCTGAATCAAGAGGACAATGCAGTCAGTCGGTGACAGGAGTCTTCGTTCCGGACGCGCCGGAACGGTAAACACATAAACTGCGGCGACACTCAGACGTCTCGTAGGTCGTTTCGCGCTGCATACAATAGGCAAAACTCGACCAACATCAGTCGTTCCGCCAGGCGCTTAAGCCTATTGTACGAACCCCTCAGAATTCAGAGAAGTGCAGACCCCAACCGGATACGCAGTGTGCCGCGTCCCCTGATGCTCGCCCCGCACGGGCCACCCAAAGAAGTAAAACAAGTGAAAAGTAATTTTTTGAGCTCTCGGTACAAATACCCTCATTACAATAACCTTATTCGGTCTGTTACTACAGTGCAATGACATAGAACATTAATAAAATTGATAAAAGTGGGAGGAGACATGCAAAAGAGGGCATGGAACCTCTCAAGTATAGCAGATGCTTATGGGACTTTGGTTACATGTAAGTGAGAAGGTAACATCCTCAGGGAGTGATGAATCACTCGGAACTATGTCACGGAGCAGTGCAGCCAGGACAGAGAACACGGTACCACGGGCTAGGCAACCGCCTCCTGCGATGACGTCATGCTCAGCCGTTTCCGCGGCTGTCCTGCAGGGGCGGTCGCGTGGGCGAGTTGCGGGCAGTTGTTTAGCACGCACGCATTTAATTTAATTTGTACGGCCACTCGCAGGGGCCGCCGACACGCCGCACAGTGGCCCCTGTTTGCTCAGCGAGGTGTCGCCCGCCTGCCTACCGCAGCACCGGATTATGCTCGCAGATTAGCCCCGTTAATGGCCGCTCACCATCCGCCCCCGCAGCGCCGCTGTTGGTGGGAGTACTCGCTGCGGGGTGTGGGGTGTGGAGCGCCAGACGGTAAACCCAGAGCAAAACATTCACATGGACTGTAAAATGCCTGTTGGAGCGGAACATCTAACAGTATATAGTTCTATGTTGGTAGATGATACGTGCAATATGTGTGTGTGTGGGTGGGGGGTTAAACGCTCGTGCGCTCGCTCATGTTTCGGCGAAAACAACCTGTGATGGGGTAGGGAGTGGTGAGGGAGTTGAAGAAGTAAAAGTCTGTGTGTGTGTTTTGAAAGTGAGAAGCAAGTGTTGTGTGAGCTGAAAGAGAGAGAGAAAGAGAGAGGGAATGTATGTGACGCAATCGAAAATGGTTTAAGCGTATCATAAAACTGTAACTTAAATTTCTACATCCAGTAAACAATATGGGCACGGCCGTCGGCATGAGTCTCATCAGTTTCCTTTCCGCATGCGGGCATTCAAAACGATTACGCACCCTCCGACACAACATTGCAATATTAAAAGTTTTGGCTGGCTTCGTTGTCTAGGGGTTGGGATACGTAGTTGCGCATTACAGGCTGTCCCGTGCTGCCACTGTTTCCTCCGAACTTATATTTTCAGAGCGCGACGATTCACCTGTTACCTCACACGCATTTGATGTGTCATCTACGCACTTTCCATTCAGTCATCGTCCCTGTATATACACTCCTGGAAATGGAAAAAAGAACACATTGACACCGGTGTGTCAGACCCACCATACTTGCTCCGGGGACTGCGAGAGGGCTGTACAAGCAATGATCACACGCACGGCACAACGGACACACCAGGAACCGCGGTGTTGGCCGTCGAATGGCGCTAGCTGCGCAGTATTTGTGCACCGCCGCCGTCAGTGTCAGCCAGTTTGCCGTGGCATACGGAGCTCCATCGCAGTCTTTAACACTGGTAGCATGCCGCGACAGCGTGGACGTGAACCGTATGTGCAGTTGACGGACTTTGAGCGAGGGCGTATAGTGGGCATGCGGGAGGCCGGGTAGACGTACCGCCGAATTGCTCAACACGTCGGGCGTGAGGTCGCCACAGTACATCGATGTTGTCGCCAGTGGTCGGCGGAAGGTGCACGTGCCCGTCGACCCGGGACCGGACCGCAGCGACGCACGGATGCACGCCAAGACCGTAGGATCCTACGCAGTGCCGTAGGGGACCGCACCGCCACTTCCCAGCAAATTAGGGACACTGTTGCTCCTGGGGTATCGGCGAGGACCATTCGCAACCGTCTCCATGAAGCTGGGCTACGGTCCCGCACACCGTTAGGCTGTCTTCCGCTTACGCCCCAACATCGTGCAGCCCGCCTCCAGTGGTGTCGCGACAGGCGTGAATGGAGGGACGAATGGAGACGTGTCGTCTTCAGCGATGAGAGTCGCTTCTGCCTTGGGGCCAATGATGGTGGTATGCGTGTTTGGCGCCGTGCAGGTGAGCGCCACAATCAGGACTGCATACGACCGAGGCACACAGGGCCAACACCCGGCATCATGGTGTGGGGAGCGATCTCCTACACTGGCCGTACACCACTGGTGATCGTCGAGGGGACACTGAATAGTGCACGGTACATCCAAACCGTCATCGAACCCATCGTTCTACCATTCCTAGACCGGCAAGGGAACTTGCTGTTTCAACAGGACAATGCACGTCCGCATGTATCCCGTGCCACCCAACGTGCTCTAGAAGGTGTAAGTCAACTACCCTGGCCAGCAAGATTTCCGGATCTGTCCCCCATTGAGCATGTTTGGGACTGGATGAAGCGTCGTCTCACGCGGTCTGCACGTCCAGCACGAACGCTGGTCCAACTGAGGCGCCAGGGGGAAATGGCATGGCAAGCAGTTCCACAGGACTGCATCCAGCATCTCTACGATCGTCTCCATGGGAGAATAGCAGCCTGCATTGCTGCGAAAGGTGGATATACACTGTACTAGCGCCGACATCGTGCATGCTCTGTTGCCTGTGTCTATGTGCCTGTGGTTCTGTCAGTGTGATCATGTGATGTATCTGACCCCAGGAATGTGTCAATAAAGTTTCCCCTTCCTGGGACAATGAATTCACGGTGTTCTTATTTCAATTCCCAGGAGTGTATTTAGGTGACACCCCACAGTTCGTAAGTATTTGGAGAGCGCCACGATTACAATAAAGAGCTTTTGTTAATATTTATGCCGTGTTAATCTAATTCATTACACACAATTTTTGGGTTTTCCTTGGTGTGTACAGTAGAGTTCCGTAGCGCGTGTCGATAGTCGTTTGTTCGTTGTTTTTGAAAACTAGTGACCACTCGTTGGTGTTGGTCAATCAGTCACGCAGCAGCCGCCGATCGAGACACAAGCAGCAACAGGGGAGTAACCGATTTTGTGACATTTTACTTGTTTCCAACCAGGAGAGAATTGCATAGATTCATCTGTGTGCTTTGGTAGTTTAGTTTCTTTAATTTCTGCATGTTCATTTATTGCTTAACAAACACCGTTCTCCCATTTCCGTCTGGGTCGAAAAGTAAAACCATTTACTATCTTATTTCAAGTTCCTAATCAGCAGCGAATGATTTGCTAGTTTAGCTTTTGAATCTCTGCTTGTTAATCTAATTTATTAGACACTGTTCATACGTTTCCTTCAATGTCTAGAGCATTTTCGATAGTCATTTGTTTGTCTGCTTGTCGTAGTTTTCCACTGTCTTTAGGGTAGATAGAGACTGTGTTCGCTGTGTGCGGATGCGAGCCGAACCGGTGACACTGCGCTCTCAGCTCCTGGCAGCGATGCCTTGGGTTAAACAGCTTGAAGGCGCAGTGGGAATCAAACGGACGTCCAACATGTCTTATTCCGTCGATCTGTCCGCACCGGTGGCCAGCCCAGTTACTTTTCGCACTGAGGATGACGCCTCACCTGTGGTCGACTGGGAGGTCGGATGGGGCGTGGCAGGCGTCAGAAGACTTTACAGCTGGTCGAATATAACGCCTTTCCGGTTAGTGTGACAAACAGGTTCCAGGAGATGTCTGTGGCTGACTATGTCCCTCAGTCAGTTGCAGTCGCTCAGTCGCTTGTCCTGTTTAAGAGGAAACCTTCCAGCTTGCAAGATCCCGGCAGTCACAGAGGGTGGGGCTATTGGTACTTTGGAGCCCCAATGTTAGGCGGGTTATGGGGCCCCTTAGGGACATGGCTGCCAAGAAGGAGAATAAAGCCAGTTCAAATGGCTCTGAGCACTATGCGACTTGACTTCTGAGGTCATCAGTCGTCTAGAAATGAGAACTAATTAAACCTAACAAACTTAAGGACATCACACACATCCATACAGGATTCGAACCTGCGACTGTAGCGGTCGCTCGGCTCCAGCCTGTAGCGCCTAGAACCGCATGGCCACTCCCGCCCTGAAGGTGCAGCCGATTTCAGGTGATGGCTCACGTCGGTACACATGACGTGTGTTGCTCTGGATTGGAACAGACTCTTTCTGATTTCAAGCGCCTAACATAAGTGATAAACCCTGCCAGTCCTGCTTGCGAGTTGAGAGCAGAGCAGAGCAGAGCTTACCACTTCAGCATAGTCGATAGGACCGATTGCGGACCTCTGGTACAGAGCCGAGTAGAGAGTCTGAGTCAGACGGTTCTGCGACTGTGTAGGCTGCAGATTCCTCACGCCATTGGCTGTTTGGGTTTCGGGCTCCGCTAAATACGTCAGGAGTCCGCTGTACGCAGAAAGCGGCCATGCGCGCAGCAGGGGCTGTGTGGCTGTGGCGTGGATTTTTTTTTTTAGAGGATCTCGGGGAAACACAAAAGGGATTCACTCTCAGAAGAACGTAGATACGGGAACCATCGGTATAAATGTAAATTGTCGTAGCTGTGCTGGGAAAGTACCAGAGCTCGAAGCGCTAATGGAAAGCAGTAATGCTGAAGTCGTTATAGGCAGTGAAACCTGGCTAAAGCCGGAGACAAATTCAGCCGAAATTTATGCGAAGTAACGGTGTTCGGGAAAGATAAGCTGAACACAGTAGGCGGTGGCGTGTTTGTTGCTGTTACACGTAGTTTATCTTGTAGCGAAACTGAAATGCATAGTTCCTGTTAGTAGAAGCTGAGGTCATTCTTGGCAACCGCAGTAAAACAATAACTGGGTCCTTTTACCGACCTCCCACCTCAGATGGTACAGTTGTTGAAAGGTTCAAAGAAAACTTTAATTTCAAACACGTGCTCGATTCATTCAATTACGGTCGTTGGTAACCCAATTTACCCTCGATGTGTTGGCGAAAATATATGTTCAAAGTCGGAGATAGACATAAAACATGGTTCGAAAAAAATGGTTCTGAGCACTATGGGACAACAGCTGAGGTCATCAGTCCCCTAGAACTTATAACTACTTAAACCTAGCTAACCTAAGGACATCAGACACATCCATGCCCGAGGTAGAATTCGAACCTGTGACCGTAGCGGTCACGTGGTTCCAGACTGAAGCGCCTAGAACCGCTCGGTGACTCCGGCCGGAAAAACATGGTCCGAAATCCTGCTAAACGCATTCTCTGGAAATTATTTGGTGCAGTTAGTTCATGAGCCCACTCCAGCAGTTAACGGTTCTGAAGACACACTTGACCTCTTAGCAACAAATAATCCTCAACTATTAACGAGTATGAAAATGGGTACAGGGATTAGAAAACACAGGTCTGTCGCAGCGAGACTGAATATTGTAACACCCAGATCCTCCAAAAATAGACGGAAAATACATCTATCCAGAAAAGCAGATAAAATTTCACTTGGCGTCTTCCTGAGAGACCGTCTCCACTCCTTCCAAATTAACAAAGTGCCAATAAGTGTAAACCAGATTTGGCTTGAAATCAAAGAAATAGCATAGACAGCAATTGAGAGACTTATACCAAATACATTAACAAACGACGAAGGTGTTCCGCCTTGGTACGCAAAACGGGTCAGGACTCTTTTGTGACAACGACGAGAAAAGCATACCAAATTAAACGAATGCAGGATCTTCAAGATCGGCAATCTTTTACAGATCCTCGAAATTTAGCACGGAATTCAGTGCGAGATGCTTATAATAGTTTCTAAAAGAAAACTTTGTCTCGAAACTTGGCAGAAAATCTAAAGAGATTCTTGTCATTTGTAAAGTATGTTAGCGGAAAGACACAATCAATGCCTCCTCTGCGCGATAGCAATGGAAATATTATCGATAAAAGAGCTGCTAAAACAGAGTTACTAAGCACAGCCTTTCGAAATTCCTTCACCAAAGAAGACGAAGTAAATATTTTTTTCATAAAACGCATTTTAACCTTCAGCTGTTTACTGTCCCATTAGTCGTCTACCTGTTTCAGTTATTAACCATTATCCAGGATGTATGGTGCAACAAATTAGTTAAATATCCCATGTTCTTTTGGAGCTGAGCTACATCGCAATTATCTACAATTGTACAATCATTTTGTCTTAGAATAGTGACAGTCATATTTTATGTCAAATTTACAAACATCACAGCAGAAACAAGATGAACAATTCATTAATTCCTGTTTAAAATATATGTACTGCTGTTCTTATATTCGTAGAGAAGCAGGTTATTAGAAAGGCAGCCATGCTCTTTTTTATGCCCCTGGAAACTAAACCACATTTTCTTCACAGGAATTTTAATTTGCTTCTGGACAAAAACACGTCAATGATGCTAAGGTAAATGGGATACCTTGTATCCATAATTGTTGTCATCGTTGTTAGTCTCCTTTGGGGAATCTGAAAAGTCCAAATCTATTCATTCGAGATAATTATTACTTATATGTATCATATATCAGAATATAATACGTTCCAAACGCGTGCACGTCTGGAGGATCTCTACTGTCAATCTGAGTCCATAGTGTAGCGGTCAGCATGCCTGACTGTCATGTGAAGGACCGGTTTTCGATCCCCTGATTTACTGGGGTCATTTGCACCGTGGAAGGACTGGAAGCGAGAAGCGAGGGCACTCAGCCAAAGAAGGAGCTTCCTGTGTGACTAGTGGAAGCTCCTACATTCCGAAAGCTTGCAACAGCCATAAAATGGTGTACCACATTCTTATTAATAACGTGTTCAAGTGACATTGTTGGCCAAGGATAATACGTTGGCTGCACGGTAATTTAAAATTTCTCACAGTTGTTCACCGATTGCATGCACGGAGATTAAGCAGTAAAATGTCATACTTTACTTCCAGAGTTTCGAGGTGAAACGCCGGGGCTTCAAATGTTTTTATTTTTTCTTTTGCCCCTGACACTGTTAGTTTTTTTCCTTTATTATCATTCCGGTGGTAATACTGATACTAGAAACATGCCTAGTGGGTCGGCGGTCAATGTTAACCATCTTTCACTACTACTGACAGAGTGAGTCATTTCATGTTTGGAGATAGGGAGGGCATATTTCCTTCAGTAAGACCACGCCTAATAATGTAGATTCTTTTATTTATTTGTGGTTCATGTATCAAATATATTAGTGTATCTCAGCGTTCGTTACTGAGCAAAGGAAGATAAAATAAATAAGAAAGAAGGAAGACGGAGAGAGTGAGGTAAACAGAAGTAGAATAATTACATGTTGAGGGAAGAAAAAAACCGACGAAGTCTAGATGCTAACCGTTTAGCCGTCTGACACAGGTTATGCACGAGATCCGGAAGGCACATGGTTCTGCACGATTGTACTGTAGCCCATTCCCATTTTTAACAACGTATTAAAACTGTACAAAGCATTACACTAAATTACACTATTGTGTTTGAATTGTGAGTCAGTGACAAGCAGGGAAAAGGCGTCGACGAAGACATTAGAGACGGAGCACCAGCTCAAAGCGGGAATGTAAGGGGAACTAAATCGGCCGCATCCACTTAGAAGGAATCATTACGCGATTAAAACACGGGTACAGTGTCCTTTGTAGGAGCAACTTGGTCGGAGGTGGGCAAGTGAATAATACAGAACATCTGACTGGAAAACGAGCTGTAAAGTACCTTGGTATTTGAATCAATTTTCGGGCTGAGATCAGATTTACCTTTCCTTCTGAGCATTGTTCTCTAACGTGGCAAGGTGACACGGTGAGGCAGACCTAGTGCTAAAACTCGACTACCATCTTCTCCCAAAGACAGGAGCACACTTTCTGTTAATGCCATTGCACTTGCATTGCTAGCAATATTTGGAGCACCCCGACCATACATGACTGTCTGAACGATCTTTCAAGACGACAGTCTTTTCTGGTGGCTGCCATTAATCGAAATCTCTCATCAGCAGTTATTCTTATCGAAATATAGTACATTGTTTTAATTTAAATCTTATGTCAATAAAAAATGCCTTATATACTATACAGATAAATTACTTGCTTCATGTAGATTGAACTTGCACTCTGCAGCGGAGAGTAGGCTCATTTGGAAGGCCCTGGAAGAAGTGAAGTGTGGGTAGTAAGGGATAAGGTAGTGGCGGAAGTAGGACATTGGGGGCGCATCGTGAGCCGTGCTTGGGTATCTCATTCGAGGGAGCACTTGCCTGCGAAAAGCGAGGGACCCAGTTTCGAGTTCCGGTCCGGCACACAATTGTAATGTGCCAGGAAGTTTCAAATTTGGTACATATTTGGAGACCTATGTTCGGACGGCATTGTGAATGTTTGGGTAATGATGTGTTTTACAGAAAAATATCTTCCTTCCGTACGATCCTATAGTACCTGAAAGTGTATACGCTGATGAGCCGAAACATTATGGCCATTGCCCACCGCGAGGTGCTATGCTGTCTGGTAGCGCTGAGGACAAGTGACGCGGTTACAGAAGTACATCAGCGGAGCAGAGATGAATATGGAATTATTCCAGCAGCGATAAGTGGCGCAAATGCGGAAATCCGCCGACTTGAGTGACTTTAACAAAATCTATATTGGTGCGGCATAGTGCATGGGAGCGAAGCCGAGGATACATGGCTGTTCGCGCGCTACAGTCGTGAGCATCTGTGGAAAATGGCTGGAGAAGGTTGAAACTACGAGTAGGCTACAAGACGTTGGACGTCCACACCTCGTCACTGAACCCAGGAATCGGAGGCTTCCCTGCTCTGTGAAGAAGGACAGACGGCGATCTGTGGAAGATCTGACGACAAAGTACAGTGCTAGGGCAGGAACAAGTGTTTTGGAGCTCACCGCTCGGCGCACAATGTTGAACACGGTATTCTGCATCAGAGGACCTCTAGGTGTTCTCTGGCGTTAGGAACTTGCTTATTTTGTATAAGAAATAGTAGTAAATAATAATAGTGATGGTGTAACTGTTGCTTGGTAATATTTACTGACAAAATGCAACCTAACGCTAGATCGCGTACTTACGGCTATCCTGTGTGGCCGCTTTTTAGTACGGCTTAAAAAGGGAGAGAGATATTAATTGATCACCGACGCGTCGGTTCTCGATTGTGTTCAGGAGACGTACGGATTGATTACGCGAAGGGGTTTTCTTAATTGACCTTTTGACCCGGATTGCCTTCACGCAATCAGAATCTTCGATGAAAATACCTAAGGGACCTATTTTAATATAAAAATGGAAATGAAAGCAAATTAGTGGAATTTCGTAAGAGAAAGATTAATAGATCGGAAGTTGAACACATTAGTGGTCTTCCAAATACAATCGAGACATCGCGATAAAGAGCGAACCTGTAACAAAGCTCATACACAATTTGAACATCATTTTTGGTTAGTGAAAGAAAAGAATAAGAAGAAAATTACTGCAGCGTAAAATACTAATATATTTTGAAGAAATTAGCTTTAAACTTCCAGACATTGAGAAATAGACAATAAATGCATGACTTACATCTGATATTTCTTTTGTACGTGATGCAGTCCAATAATCGCTGCTTTGTCAGTCCGTTCCTTCTTAAAAATTAAATGTCCTTGCGTGTGCGTAAGTACATTGTATCCTCACCCGAGTTACCGAAATGTTTGCTCTTCGTTTCACGTAGTTTTTACACGAAATACAACTTGCAGCAATGCTATGTAGTACGTCTTAACATGTCGGCGACCAAATGTACAAGGGATAATAAAGTCTCTAGAACATTTCTTAACAAAAGGTAGATTGTTATTTCTTCTGTTTCGCAGCTTCTTGCAGTCTAACACTGCGGCAATGACTTTAAATATCTGTGCCCAGCGATTGATAGTGTTTATTTGAAATATTTTAAGTATTTCGTCTCTTTACACATGCATTGTAATGCGTAATGCTAACTACAGCGCAATGACTGTTCCTTTCTTTTATGACAAATATCTCATTTGCAAAGTATCTGAAATCCAATTATATTACAGTTCCCATTTGACGCAACAACACTGTCAGTTACGATTACAGTGGGAACAGGATTATCGATATCTGACCGCGGATCAATGGAATCGTGTAGCCTGATGGCATTAATCGCGTTTATTGCTAACCAGGTCGATGGTCGTGTCCAGATACGCCGTTATCCAGCCGAACGGCTTCCCAAAACATACAACGCGCCACGGGCAAAGGTGATGGGATCAGTATTATGTTGTCGAGAACATTCATCCGGACGTCCGTGGGACCTGCAGTAGTAATCGGAGGCCCTATGACAGCTGTGGACTACGTGAACTTTATATTAGGGACCACTTGTAAACCCTTATGCTTGGTCCAACAGCGACAGCATCTTTCAGCAGGATAACTGACTGTGTTGCAAGACCAGAATAGTGCTGAAATGGTTTGAGGAGCATGATACTCAAATAACGTTGATGTCTTCGCCATCAAATTCGGCTTATTTTAATCCGATGATACCCAACTGGGACGTTACCGGACGTCAGCTCAACACCCACAAACGAACCGTCCGTAAATCACGGGAAGTGTGTGACCTGAGCTTAGACATCTGGTGTCACAAACCTTTGGAAACCTATCAGGTACCTGTCGAATCCATTGCACGCAGAATAACTGTTGAACTGCGTTCCAGAGGTGTATCAACACGCTAATAAGTAGATAGTCCTAATGTTTGGGTCACTAGTTCATTTACTGAGTTAGGTTCTATATATATTTTTCTGCTTTAGAGCTATGAAAATGGCCAGTAAACCAAATGAGACCTGAAAAACGACGTAAAGCCTCAAATGATAGCTGGATATTTCTCTTCATGGTAATAAGCTATGCCACATATCTTCTAATTTCCATGCTCTGTCCACAGTATCAGATTGCGAGTAGAGCATTTTATACCTAATCTCAAACAGAGACTACCGTAAATTTTTATGTTTTCTCTCTTAAATTTTGCATTATACGTGTGTTTCTGTAGCTTTACTTGATACACACTCACTAACTGTTGATCTGCAGCCCTCTAACAAGCTGTGCGTAGCACCAAACCCTTATTTTGTCAAGGATCTGCTATGACACGGAAAGCATTGATGGGTCGTCCTGATTTATGACCATTCAGCAGGCAACACAGTTCACAAAATTGATCGGAGCTAAAGCACGGAATTTCTTTAGTGTGAGTCCCAAATGGTTCAAATGGCTCTGAGCGCTATGGAACTTAACATCTGAGCTCATCAGTCCCCTAGAACTTAGAACTACTTAAACCCAACTAACCTAAGCACATCACACACATCCATGCCCGAGGCAGGATTCGAACCAGCGACCGTAGCGGTCACGCGGTTCCGGACTGACGCTCCTAGAACCGCACGGCCACCGTGGCCGGCCGTGAGTCTCAAATATAAGATTAGGTTTATTTGTTGTTCCATGAATACACAGTGAATAGGTGTATGAGGATGTTGAACAAGTTATAAAACAAGAACACATAACAAACATATTCAGAACAAGAGAACCTGTTCTTATTGAACAGGTAATAACAAACTCGACACGAACGTGTAACTGGATAGATATTTAAGTGCATGAGATAATTATCAGGCAGTTGTAGCCACACACCATCAAACTGAAAGCAGTTTGCAGCTCTTATCGACATTGACCACATCGCTTCACTGAAGACGAGCGGGTAGCACTTGCTAAAAGCTCGCCTTATTTGATACTAATAATATAGACAAGGGATTACACATAGCAGTGAAGTCCATTGCTCGATATGAATGGCGCATTGTTAGAGATTAATTGTTCTGTGTTTCCTGCGGACACATTCTGCTCCTGTACGGACAACAGGTGCGTCACAGTCTGGGAGAGAAAAGCCGCAGCAACTGGAAACGCACTCAAATCCTTAATTACGTGGCACAGTACGATTCTTGCAAGTAAAACGTCTAAATTCCACACCGATTGAACGAGAAATCCTGGCGATGAAGGGATCAAATTCAGTGTCGCATCCAGCATTAGTGAAATATCCAGGTAATTGAGGAACGGATTCACGACAACTGCAGCTGTTCCGACGATTAGGACAGTCACACAGTGGTTCTCGAATCGCTCCGTGTCCAAGGAACAAAGTGTATCGCCGATAAATCAGGTGGTAGAACGTTCCATCTTTTATTTACAAAGGCTTCGTGACTATTTCAAAAACAGTGTCACTTATGTCTGCACTTGAAGTATAGTACAGTATGCCATAAAAATTACTTGGCGTGGTATAGTACTGAATTACTTACATTTTAAACCAACTCGTACATCTATTTTTTCTACTAAGAATTTCGTTGGGGGAGTAGGAAGAGATGGGAACTAATAAATCATTCAGGCTCCCCTTAAAGTGAAGTATCTTATTAACTAAACTATTTACGACTGCTGCGAAGTTATTAAAATAATAGAGATGTTTCTGGACGAAAGTAAGTCAGCTTATGGACTTGCGTTGATAATTATTATTTCCTGGATTCATTCAATTGGTTTGGGAATAGAATACATTATGTAAGACAAATTCATGTCATTAACTGCTCATTCAAAAATTTTATCCGCCGTACATTACATTGTTTGTATCATACGCAAACAAACTAAACTCGCTCTGTGGTACTGTTATTGATGGAAGGTTATTAATAACAACAAGAAAAGTAAGGGCCAAAATATGGAACCTTGTGGGACACCGGACAATATAATTCGTTCCTAGCTGGATACTGGCTAACACCTCAATACACTACTCTTCCCCATAGACCTCCTTTCTACCAGTGAGAAGGCTACCACTATCACAACTTCGCAGGATTTCGGATAACTTCATAAAGCTCCAGTATACTTCACAATGTATTGTGGTTTACACGGTCAAACGTTTTGTGCTTCATAGGATCCAGGTCAGCTGTCCTGTAGAACTTCACACTTGGGAATCGACGGTTTGTATTTTTGAAGTTATAGTTGTGACTTTGGTTACTGCAGATGCATAAATGGATTGTACAGACAGTAGGTACATGCGTCGTTCACCAGTAAAAGACGATGACAAGCGTCTGCAGGGACCATCGTCATACTGTACATACTTCCACATCTAACAAGCCTGGCGACATTCCTCAGACTAATAACGTCAATTATTTTAAGGACATGGTACGAAAACAAAATGAAAATCAGAGTGTAAGTTCAAGTCGACGATGAAGTTATCAGAGTCGCGATAGAGGCTAGGATCAGAAAAGGCAGTTGGCCCTTTCCTTTCCTGAGGAAAGCCATAAGCCATTTAGGAAGGCCTAAAACTGCATGGTCGACAGGGATTTGAGACACCGCCCTACTGATTTCGAGTTTAGTGTGTTCCTACTGCGTCAGCTAGGTTAGGGATGTCTAGTACTGAAAGCAGATGATATTCAATGCAGAAACACAGTTCTCATATTACGAATTTCATTGAGAAATGTGATCTTAAAGTTTTCTGCGAACTTATAATTATGCGTGTACTTCAAATGTCTTGTTTTGGTAGTTTATTAGCGATTTTCCACGCTTATCCATTATAGTCGTAATGTGTTGTAATATTTAGATGCTAGGGGATAGAGTTCACGCATTATAAATATGGCCATTGTAGAATTTAATCTGTCAATTAATTATGAGCGTAACATTGTCATGAAAAGTACATTTTTATGAACAAATCCTTCAATAAATTCCAGCAGGGTCAACTACGACATCCAGGAGCCAGAAAACAAGGACGAAACTTTAGTGAGGTTTATTTGAGAAGGGAGTTACTATCTACCGTATCGACAGCTGTCTTTCGCTGAGCTGTGGAACCAATAATACCTGCCAAATCGGATAGCGCGCAGACTGTCGACTTTAAGTCCAATCTCCCGTAATTCGATTATTCAGTTTTGCTATGGGTTTAAGAAACAAGTGATGCACCAGAGTCGGCGTGTCACACTTGTGTACGAAAAGAGACCGAAGTCACTTGACTACAGATTCATATACATCGTTCCGTGAATGGAAAGACACCGAAATGGCAAAGTGTATCGAAAATCCTTGACATGGCCACCGAGGGCAGCTGCCTGATACCTATCGACTAAACGTAGCCATCGCCATTTACAGCTGTTTCCTATATTGGCCTATTCCCCATGCATCCGTACACAATGCGCGAAACTCTAACCATCTTCAATTTGTGTTCATCTACACAATACGGAATACTGTGCGAAATCGTTAAAGAATTTTTTTTTGTTCGGGGAGGGGTGTATTAAGTTTTACCTCTTTCATTATTATATAGAATGGTTTCGGAAGTTAGAAGCACATATAATCTTTAAACACATGCAATTAAAACACTGAGACGTGACCTTCTACTAGCAGTGGTATAGTTACTGTTGAAACCCGGCCTGGTAGGAAAATTATCGTCGCTTATCATGTCCTACAGCTCCTACGAGCTACCCTCTGTGGGAATGGTTTAACAAATTCATATGGTCCACGAAGTTACAGACCCCTGCGAGTTTTAGCCGGGAATAAATCATTTCTGGTGGGTGGGTTAACCAACTGGAAAAATTTGAACACAACAGATAACACAATATTTTTTAGAACTACTACAGGAGGCACCTATGTAGGGATTATTAGGTAGCAAAGAGCTTTTTTCATTTACTTTCGTTTGTAAACCCAGCATTCGACTGTGGTAGTGACTTTCACCTATTCTTTATGATGAAGTGAGGAAATTATCAGTCGAGTGTAGAGATTGATAGATATTTGTTCAGTGCCGATGGCATTTCAACAACTAGCCGTGACTCTGTTGGAATATACATCATCACAACTGGCCCATCTAGTTAACATGATTCACTTTCGCCAGGTAATTATGGAAAGGGAGAGGGGAGTGCAGACTGGGCTTCAATGTAATTTTATGCAGGCACACAGTTATACCTAAGCCAATGCTTATTACGTTTAATTGCTATAGGTCACGCAGAACAAGTTCAGCAAAGACACTACAAGCGAACTCGGTCAGTGTGGGAGAATATCTGCCTAAATATTTCAATTTTCATTAAAACGTAAGCTGAAGAGGGGATAGCAAGTGGTGCACTTGACTATGACTGCCAATTTGAGTTTAAACTCCCTCATGGGGGTTTCGAGGTAATCTCATACCTGATTTCAAAACCTGGACCCTATTAACAAGCAGATTTGACACATTCTAATATCTATGTTAACATCACCAAAATCGAGAGATGTGTCTCCACATTTGTCCAGCGCCACTACCCAGGAACCAGTGGACCTGTGGCTACATTGCCTAACCGTTGTTCGTTCAAAAGATGGTGGAGGGGATGGTTCGCCAACCAAACAGAGCCAATACTCGTGCCTTCGCGACCTCTCTGACCTGACATTTCACCTTCTTTGGTGAACTTGTTCGTGTTTAGTGGGTTGGTACTATAAAATATTCAGTAAGATGTTCATAGACACTTACCAGGTCATAAAAAACAAGGGAAACTTATAAGTAGTGATGGGGGTGAAGGAAATGTGCAGCATTAAGAAATGCGAAACCAAAGCATTATGACAAGAAATGTGCTAAAGCCCATAACTAATAGTCAAAGTAGGTATGTTATCCGTTGAAATTGATACTTCAAACAATAAAAGCTCCAAAATAGATGAATTGGAAATCATTCTGTCGGATTGTGCAACTATTAGAGTTGTTTGTTTAAATGAACACTGGTTTACTGAGGAAACAATTAAAATTCCAAACAAAATACGGAAGTACATTTTGCAGAAGAAACAAGTCACAAATTATGAGACAAGAAACAGTTTTAATTATTTGAATGAAGAATATGTGTTTGAGAGCTATTATGTAGAAATTTGCCACTAGCAAATGTTATAATAATCTCAATATAAGGAATTCCAGGGCATCAACAACAGAATTGTTCTTACCTAAGCTTCAAATTATGCTAGGAGACCGTTGTAGAGAAAGAATGTAAAAAATTATAATAACTGCTGATTTTAATATTGATACCACATGTGATAGTAGCCACACTTTAAGATACGCTGACTTAGTTCATTAATATGGTTTTGAACTGAATTTCTTTGAATCTACCACTGGCAATGGGCAATCAGCAACATGTTCTAACTAACTATGTAAATGAATATGTGCATGAATTTCGTCTAGATCTAGGTATTTCGGATCATTGTGCATTGTTCATTGAGCTGCCACACACAGACAGGAATATTTCATTTATGAGAACCCATATGAGCAGGAACTTTAGCAAAGAAAACTTGCTAACATTTATTGAGAAGCTAAGAGAGAAAACATGGCCTTTTGATCATTCTAACTTAAGTGGCGAAAACTTTGAGAAATTCCAAAATACTTTTCTTGGTTTGTTTAATGAAACATTTCCGCCTAGACTCGTCAGCAATAATTTAACAAATAAAGTGAAGTGGATTACCCGGGGCATAAGAATTTCCAATGTAAGGAAAAGGCAACTGCACAGAAAACTAAAATATAATAAGGACACTGATTTCATTAAATATGTTACACTCTATAAAACGATATTTAAAAGAATTGTCAGGCTAATTTTAAGTCATAAAAATAAGTCAAAGGCTGTGTAGGCAGTTACTAAATGCAAGTTAGGTGTTAAAGCCTGTAACCAAGAAATTTCAAAAACTGACATTGAAGGAATTACTATTGTAAATCCAACTCAAATACCAGAGTATTTTAATGAATTCTTTATAAATGTAATGTAATGTAGATGTAACAGATTATCACAACAAAGTAAATCCCTTTGGGCTAGGTGAAAACTCTGAAGACTTTACAAAATACTTAAAAGTTTCTGTGGAGGATGTAGATAATGCTATTCTAACATTAAGAAACAAAAAATCTGCAGCTTGGAATGGAATATCCACTAAAACAATTAATGTGGTACACAATAGAATTGCAAACCCACTAGATCAAATAATAAATCAATGTTTTGAAGAGGGCTGTTTCCCAGATGTACTGAAATAGGTTTAAGTCAAACCTTTTTTCCTGAAGAGATCACGAGAGATAGTGGGAAATTGTCGTCCTATCTCGATTCTCTCAGTTCTATCTAAAATATTTGAAGAACTTGCTGTTGCACAAATCCAAAACTTCATTGCAAAACTTCATTCAAAACAATCAATTTCGTCTTCAGCCTGGGAAAAACACCACAGATGCTGTAAACAGTTTCATTGAGAAAATAAGTACATCATTAGACAAGAGAAATAAGGTTGCAGGAATTTTCTGTGACCTCACAAAGGCGTTTGATTCTGTAAACCATGCACTGCTTGTTTACAAATTTGAAAAGTATGTCATTAGCGGCAGTGCCCTACAAATGAAACAGAAAGCAAAGAGTTAGCATCTCTTCAAATGACGCATGTTATTTTTCTGACTGGAGAAAAATATCTCACGTTTTTCCACAAGGCTCCATATTAGGCCCAGTCCTATTTGTCTTCTATGTTAATGACTTACCATTAAGTATCAGCTACCCATCAGTTTTCTTTGCAGATGATACTTCTGTCTTAGTTGAAGATCAGTATTCAGTAAAAATTCCCAAATCACTGATCATTACCCTCAGTACCTTAGAAACTTGGTTTCAGCTAAATGGGTTGAGTCCAAACTATCTAAGACTCACGTGATGCTGTAGAAAACCAAACAGTCAAAATGTGAGCAGATTGAAATTGCACACAACAACCAAGATGTAGAAGAAGTTGACTCACTCAAATTCTTAGGTTTAAATGTAGATAAAAATTTGAGCTGGCACACATACATTAAAAACCTGGCAAACAAACTGAACAGCTTTGTATTTGCAATGCAAATACTATCAACTGCCACTGACATGGAAACACAAAAAGTATCATATACAAGCTACTTCCAATCTGTTATTAGGTACGGCATTTTTTTTTGGGGGGGGGGGGGGGTGAGGGGGGTGAATGGACAGCATAGTGCACATACTAAAAATACAGAAAAAATCATTCGAAATATGTGCACTACAAATCGCAAAGGAGCATGTAGACCATTATTTAGGAAAATTAAAATATTAACTGTGCCATCCTTACAAATATATGAGATTATTATATTTTTGTACACCAGACATGAATTATTTGAGGGAAACCATTTTATCTATTCACATGATACTAGAAACAAGGAGAATTATATGCTACCCACTCACCACCTCAGACTGTATACCCAGGGACCTCCAATACATGGGAATGAAAATTTGTAAGAAATTAAAAGGGAACAAGTTGATGCAGATGAATTTAGGTTCACTTAAAAGAAACCTATGTGAGGTACTGACACTGAAGTGTTATTACTCAGTGGATGAATTCATGTAGGACAAACTGGAAATTTGAGCTGGATACATTGCGTTACACAGTACAAGAAATATCCTTGTAATGTTATTATTTATTTTAGTGCTATTATTTATTAATGTAAAAATCATTGTAAGTTTATTACACATTTTTGACATGTCTCCTGTACACAAAAGGAAATATGTGCAAATGTATGTCATGAGATGAATAAAACACAATCCAACCATTCCTACTACAGAACCACTCTACTCATGCAATGCCGCGACCTCTGCTACTTCACATAATATCTCATTCATACAGTTCAGGTTGCACAAGAGAAAGGATGCAGGGAAACGTGGTACATATGAAATTAAAAAAATAAATAAACACCGCTTGGTACATTCTCTCCTGCTGGTTACCCTCCAATTTATCTCTGCCGAGTAAAAACACCCTCGCTATAATTCTCCTACACCGGAATTTATTGAGGAAAATATGGAACGGGACCACAAGTTCCGTTTCAACACTACCATTTTAAAAGAAAGGTATAGATTAAAAATGTCAAACAAAAGTAAGCTTGACTTGAAAAAAATTCAGGTCGTACTGTTCTTCCTTCTTTCCTTTAACGACTAAGACTGATCTGCCAAATGATGTCAGGAGATGATCCATCTATCTGCGGAGGTAAAGGCATCCCACAAACTCAGTGGAGGCCCATTAAATTTAATTATCATTGGAGACTGTAAGGTTTCCACCAACAAACGATTTCTTTTGACAGTTTTGATGCTATGAGCAACGTTGATACCTGGGTCACAAGCGGCAGTTGAGGGAGGCACTGAACTGACTTGCCGCATTAATTTTTCCAGAGTAAGAAAGGCATTTAAGGTTGGAGAGCATGAGATGTACAGTCTCCATTGTGACACAGCAGTGTCACCACCCAAACCAAGCAAACTCAGCTGCTTTATATACGTTACAATTACTGTACAGTCCACTTTTGCCGATAATTTTATTTTCTTCCAAAACTGGGAAACATTCTATCACTTTACGTAAGAAAACATTCTTTCAAGTCATTTATTAAAACGTGACTTGTTTTTCCTCTAATTCCGTGAAATTCTTTGAATTCACCTTCATCTTCAGGTTGAAAGTTACAGTTCTTTAAACAACTGTCTTCGGGAGGACTCAAATGAAGATCATTTTTAACATTCATTTCATTAACAGTTTCTGTTGCGAAATTAATTTGTTTTTTTTTAATTTCACTGTAACAAACACGCTACTTTTGCACTATTGTAGTAATTAGAGCAGAACACATGATGCATCCAATAAGAAACCCAGCGAAAGAAAAATTTTTTACTCAGTGAAAGCGTAATATAAAGCCTTGCCCATTTACAACGGTATCTGCGTAATAACTCACGACTCTCGGAACCTATGTATAGGAACTTCTTGATACAGCGAAAGTCTTTGAATATTGTCAACAAAATAACCTAGAAATCCAACGAATATGAAACAGCTTTTTAAATTTCATTTAATCCCTGACGTGCATAGCCCCCACGGATTTCTTAAGTTTTGTATCTATGTGAGGCTTAATGAAAATTTTGAAAAGTTCTTATAACAAGCTTTCAAAGTTATGAATGCTATTTATGTCATTAAAAAGTTATTGAGAAACAAAGTCAAACCTACGAACCATACATTGTACACTAATTAGGTGTGGAAACATATCTCTCGTAATTCTAGCTGCAACACCTTCTTTTTCACTGATAAACACTGCCATTCCATCTGGACCACACCTTACGAGCTTCTCATTACGCATTTTACACCTGTGCCCTCTTCTAAGACAGACTGCACAGTTTCTTTTTTCAAGGAATTTTGCATCAGCATTTCCCACTGGTACCAATTCATAGAAACAGCAGCATAATATATTTTTTCTTTACATACGTAACATAAAATTTTCAGGAAATCTGTCGGTTGCCTCATCTGAAGGAATTTGTAAAAGTCAGTCAATTACCAAACACTAACTAATTTTAAAAGCAATTGCTCTGCAATTAAATTAGTTGCTGCTAATGCAGTTTTAACTCCACGATGATGTTTTCGCTTTCTAGGCCATTCCCAATTTGTGGCTGTGTAGGATCTGGACTGTCAAAAATACTTCATTCTCTTTTTACGGACGCAAAAAATGAACATAGCACTTTAACATTATTCCCGTTTTTTAATTATAGCTCACGAGCATTTAGTATACATATTTTTAGGATCTCCATTTTGCATATTCTTTCCAGCTACAACAATCCGAATGAATAACCGTTTTTCATTTTTATATAAGGCGTCTAGTTTCTTTTCCGTATTCTTCTTTCTAACCTGTCTCTTGGTGTAGGTAAACCACTAGATGAAGTTCTGATTTGTTTTAAACACTTACAGAGACTATTTAATGGAAGCACTAGAGGACATCACTAGTCAACGTTTTTCATTAGTAATAGTAAAAATTGTTTTCTATCGCACTGTAACGCTTTGATGACATAAGTTCACCTTTATCGTGGCTTAAAGCTTTATCTATACCTTCAGAAAAATGTACATTCCACCTCCGAGTTCGCTTCATCACTTCTAGGTATCTTTTTCGTGTTTTTCTCGGACTTTTTCACATACCAAATCTTGTGGTATAACCGATGATACTGATGATAGTGTATTAGTATTAGGATCAACGTTATGACGTTTAATGAACTGGGAAATCCACCTTTTCAACGATTCATTGCATCCGTTTTCATTGTTTGCACCTCTGCTTCAATAAATATTCGAACAACCATCATTTACATTTTGTACCGCAGCTCAGTGAGGAGTAGCGAAGCTAATCTCAACCGCCACCCTGTGTACCACTAGACAGTCATTAGTTATCTAACGAGAAATTATTCTGGGTTTGTAAATATTTCAGATTTTGGTAATGTACATTTTGCTGTTAATCTCGTTACAATTAACCGCTGCCGAACCCCATCCTCCAGCGGTTATTTTAGTGGGAAGGAATTCTTGGGATAAAATCGTTGGTGGTTGGACAAAATCCTACCTATCCCTCCGCCCTCCAGGATTTCGCACCCTGATATTAGATATACCACTAACACAGGCAGCCGCTAGTACTATAGCTACGGTGCTTCTGGATATCACAGCGCAACAAGGCTATCCCGAGCGACTATAACGCTTTTAAAAAATAATAGAAGACTTAGAAAATATTAACAGACACTAGGCAACATAGTTAAACATACACATACTGTTCATTTCCTTACGGAAGCAGGTGACAAGAACACAAATTGCATCTGAGTTGGTGCTAATGTAGTGTGGATATTTTAGCGTGGTAGTATTAAGATGCTTTCACACCTGTGCTACTTTCCGTGCTCACTGGGTGTATGCGGCTGTTTGCACGAAGAGGCTTGGAGGCGAATGGATTGGTCCGAAGTCACTCTTGCCTCTGACTTGTGCGCACATACCATTGTACGCAGTGACAATAGTCTCCCCATCCCAGACGGGGGATAAGGTGCCACAGCTGTGTGACTGTACACGGTTCTCTCCGTTTGGTGCTTCGTTTCATTGCATTTGTCCGAGTAGTCTAATGGAAAACCATGGAATTTGGACAGCATTGTCGTGCATTTCATTTTTTTAGCGGGTTATTTCCGCACATTAAAGAGACAGAGCGACTCGAAGTAAATAACAACTATCTGGAAACAACAAAAGCTACCCTAAATAAAATAAAATGCCATCATTCGTACTCCGACGAATACAGGTTGAAGAGGAGGAGTAAGTGAGGTTCCTTTAGCAGCAAGTACAAGAACGCTGAAATCGTGTTTGTAATTGAAACGGCTCCTTCCACTGTTGTATTGGTACTGCAGAATCATATGTTAGCCGACGAAAGTCTGAAACCAGTGCGAGGTATTCCACCTCAATTCGAATGACATCCAACCTCACATAACTAGGGTTTGGACGCTGAAGGTAACCAAAAAGAAAATATAAATTCCAAGTAATCGTGTGGACAAAGTTAGAAGCTCCGTTCTCCTCCCTCCCAAACACCCATTCACATGCGCATGTTCAGAAATTAACACGTACTCATATACCTGCCACTTGGTGGGATTTTGAGAACGTAACTTCGGATTCAAAAAAAGTACTTATGTGTAAAAATTATACTTAAATCAATTAGTTCTGCGTACTGTTCTAAAATTCTATGGAAATCCAGCGAGTATTCCAAATTCCGGGAGTGTTCATTACGTGCATCAGGTTCACCTTCTTCTCTCTTGAATGTGTTGTATATGAGCCTATATTCTAACTGGCGCTGAAAAGTACACGGGAACCATTTATGGTTTCACAAATAATAAATCCATTATTTCTGGGCAGAGTTTCCTCTAAAGCACGAGACTGTGCGAACTGTAGTGAATGACGGAGGCAATGCAACAAAACAATAGATCTGATCTCAAATTATTGTTTTATCTGAACATCTACCCACCATAATATGGCACATCAAGCTGGTATTGTCTGTTCCGAGCCCCTACATTTACATAGGATCACCTTTCAAATGCACATAAAGCTGTTTTATCCCTGAAAGCATAGATACAGGATCAGATTTTTCTAGTTCATATTCACAAAAGTGGACAGTATGTGGCTCATTTGTGCACTGCAATATTGCATCTCAACTGTCAACAGTCTGGATACTAAAATGTCAGTTGATTTTTGCTTAACTACAACACGAGAACCAATACGGACAGCAGGACTTTGGAGTTCTGTACGATGACACACGAAAGTTCTGCAGGATGGATAGAAAGTACCCTTACATTTTGCAGTGTCACAGACTGAGATTCATTTGGTTCACCGCTCGATGCCCTCCAACAGTGGTACTTTCAGTATCAGGTCACAAGTATGGAAATGTTTTACAACTATACTTGGCGTTCTGTCATTGGTTATTTAATGTTAAAAAAGTGTAGAAATACCATCGACAACAAATGATAATTATTTCTGTATTACAGCACAACTAATGTCACGTAAAAATAATGTTTCAAAAATGACAAAGTTAATTCTCTTATATTGTATATTTCGTAATGCACGAGGGTGATTCAAATGAAAACGTTAAAAGTACTACAAAATTTCAAAACGACTGAATTTCTATCCACCTATATCTCTCACTAATAGATCAGTGAAGGGTAGGACTATTCACAATTGCTCCTTTACATTTGCAGGCGGACATCGACCGTGTTACTGTCACTGAAAAAAAAGTGTTATTGAGTGACTGTGTTAGATGATCAATGCTCATTATTGCGTTAAGTGATGCAATGTACTATACTAATGTAGCTTCTGTCTTTTTACTACCCGTGATTTCATCAACTCTTTTAGAAGTGATCTTCTTTTGATATTTGCTACTGGATGGAAAAGATCCTGAAATCTGTTTTCTAGAACTTAATTGATGTCTTAATTTATATAATTTTGCCCCCAGTTCTGCTCTTAAAAACCTACAAAATGCTCCAGTTGTGTCTGTTACAACTGGCTGTATCCACTCCGTAAAGTACATATTCTCCCATTCTGTAAGTTTGTATGCATTGTAGTTTCTAAATGGCATGATAATTAGCTATCTCAGTTAGTAAGTACACTATATTCGTGCAGTACTCATTGCTCAAATGCGTTATAAACAAGTACGTCCACACAACAGTGCTCTAACTTGGATTGCATTTCCAAGCAAGTGCAACTGTTTTACGGGAGATGTAGCTCTTTAGCTGTTAGCTCTGGCGTCCGGATTTATATCGGATGGAGAATTAACAAGTAATGGGGATAAGACATTCTCACTGCATGGCATGCGCGTGCAGTGACGTCCAGTGTCAACACACGCCACTTGCGTGGTATCTGCTGTTTAAAGGAGTAAAAGGCGTGTTAAATAATTTAAAATACATTCATAATATAATACAAAGTGGTACTATTTTTGCGTTTTTATTGCGAAAGTTGTTGAGTAATAAAAGTGGTTAGAAATGTCACAAGCATTGTTTTTCAAAAACAGAGTCTTGTTGCCCCTTCAGAAAGGTTACATATAACCATAAAATGACTAAGTTGCCAATACGGTCACAATCAAACCCATTGCCCACTGGCCAGCCACGAAGGCACATTTAACTTGCAGCTGCAACTTATCCACTGGAGTAGCGTGCGTCCTTCTACCTAAGTGTGAACAGCATCGCTCTTGCGCAAATGTTGAACAAGAGGGATGCACCTACATGCGTACCTCTACTTGCGTATGGTGCAAGTACCGGCGCAGTGCAACGAGAAACAAGGAGCATAAGTGGGAGCGCAGCATTAAGAGGGAGGTGTGCGGGGGTAGACGATATTTTTAACTATGGTTGTGTAAAATACCAGCAGAGGTCGGATATGTACTACTTCGTCAGCAAGCAGTTGTCCAGTAACCTTTAGCAAATGCGTTATGTACTCCACTTTGTTTTGTGCTATACGTTCCACACTGTTTCCTTATCTTATTTTGAAGTGAATGACGAGACTACTCCTTGTCCACCATGGGTTGGCATCTGCGCCAGAAATGATCGGTAATCCTTATTATGACCATTAGTCAGTTCAGTCACGAGTGACAGCCCTGTGAGGAGCGGGGGTGGGGGCAGAGGGGATCACGGCACTTCCCTCCTGCACCTCTCCTCTGCCCGCGGACTTGTTTACTTTTGCGGTGATTGGAAGTGTCCGCACTACTCTCTCATCTGCGCTTCACTCGGTGGCAGTATCTGTGCTGAGTATTCGATACCATTTTCAGCCATTTCAGTAAGCCCACGGTAACGCTTATTGAGGAACGAAACGATACTTGTAAGTCAGCTCACGAAAATGCTCTGAAAATGTGCAGATACCTGGAAAACATCAATAGACACTGGTTCCTAGAAGTACGTGAAAACGAAGGGTAACTAAATGCTGTAGCGCAGGATGTGGGTGGACCGGGGATTGGCCTGGTGGAGTCGTGGGCTTACTTTGATAAATAATATTTATTAAGCAAAAGTATCTCCCTCCAGGATGAACAAAATAGTAGTTTAACGAACTAAATTCAAACGAATGGCCCACTTATAGTTTCTGAAGATTTAGGCATTAAAACAAGACAGTGAACGAATTAAAATTCGGTACAATCAGAAAAAGAATTTAAAATCAACACCGTTCCAGTAGCACTTAAATCTGGAGTAACAATGACAACACTGAAAGTTCACAAAATCCAGTCTCTTACCTCGAAAATACAATAGATATGAAATGAAAAATAGCCTTCAATGATAACCAAATTAATATGAGAATAAAATCCTTGTACCAGGGTTTGGGCAATTATCCATTTACAATAGAAATACATGTAGCATCTTGGCTAGACTTACAGCGTACTGAGTACGAACGGAGTTTATAGGGCTGAAGTTTTGAGGCAACTCAAGCACTCTGAGCCCGAAAGGAAACAACATAGCAGACAACACTTTGCACCTAGGCCTTCCTTGTGGAATATGAATTGAAAAATCTTTCTACTCAATGCACAGTGCTTGCAGTCCTCACTGTACACTCTGAAAGAAATCAATTGATCCATTCCACTGCCAGTCGCCAAAGCAAAGTGTTTGTGGACCCTTTGTAATGTGGCAGCCCCCGCCTGTGTACTTCTGGCATCGCCGTCCGGTCGTCTGGGAAAGACAACAATCGCCCTCCTGTCCCGTCGTTAGTGGATGCAGTATCTCGACTCCTCGGCCTACTAAGTCTGCGGTGCACCTCGTACTCGTTGGCAGTCCACCGACTGTGGCCACCGCTACACCTCCGGCGTGCTACACCAACCGAGTCGGGCCAACTCCCCAGTTCACGCCTGAAGCCATCTTGCGGCTCGTCAGCCTCTCGTGTCACGGCTGCAGGCATAGACTTTTGCTGACGTCGCCGCATCTGCTCTGCTGTCCACACCTCGAAGCGCAGTCCACTTCATAAACCTCGGACACCCCCCCAGCCTAGTCATGCGCAGCGTTGACCGCCAGCGAGGCTGCAACATTCCCTATCTCCACAACGGTCACGGCGCTGGCCTCCGGGAGTGGTTTCGTCGTACCGAGCGCAGCGGGTCTCACCGTCGCTGGTTCTGCCCGCGACGGCCCACCTGGTCGTGGCGCTAGCTGCGGGCCCTCTGCCAAACACACCAGCAAGAGCAGTTCTACCTCGGCCACCTAGCCACGAAAGTAAAACGAAGTTCCAGCATAGGAAGCACACAGCCAGCCGGTTGCAAATAACTGTCTGATACACTGACCTAGGTTTCGACATCTCTTAAGATGTCTTCATCACATTGAAATTTTAAGAAACCATGAACTTACTTTGCCAGAAAGTAAAGATCAAAATTTCGAGCAGATGTGCTCAAGTGAAAAGTTAAAATTAAACACGTTCCAGCTGATGTTGTTACCAGCAAAGCATACGTGCCAAACATTGGAATGTGTTTAATTTTAATTTTTGATTTCAGTATATCTGCTCGCAATTTTGACCATTACTTTCTCATAAGGTAAGTTCACGTTTTCGAAAAATTTCATTCTGTTGAAAACATCGATAGAGGTGTCGAAACCTAGGTTAGTGAAACAGTTATTTGCAACCGGTTAGCTGTGTGATTCCTATGCTGAAACTTATGTACGATTGCTGACGGACAGCCGTGGTTAAAACTGTAAAGTAAGGTCGTAAGGCATGAATGGCTAGGAGACACTGAAAAGCAGTTTCAGTAGCCTAATTGGAAAAGTTTTCCAATCGCTCCCAGGCATCTTTCCTTCGCGAAATATGAGAGCTGTGTGCTTAAGTGTATCTGTTGAGTGTAGGTGATTATAACTTGCTTGTGCGTGTGTGTTGTGTGTGTGTGTGCGTGTGTGTGTGTGTGTGTATGTGTGTGTGTAGTGTGATTTTTGTGTTGGAGATGAGAGAAGGGTCAATCTCGGTACCGGCACATTACCTACTCCGCTCGAAGAGCACCAAAGGGAACGCTGACATTAACTTCCATATCCGACGGACTGGTCACCATCAACAGTGTCATGAAGCACTCCGGAGAGGTCAGGATTTAAGGGCACGATATTTGGAGCAAAGATTGGTGACCAGAGATTCCACGCCAGCACCCCTCCTGTCCTCTCTACAGTAAAGGCAAAAGGGAAAATGGCAAATACGGGCAGTGTACCTCGATGGTTTACCCATCGCTGTACTGGACACGTCTACGGTGCGTAAGTTCGGTGATCTGACGGGAACCGGTGTGGGCACCACCTCATCACAGCGGTTGACTGGCTGGCAACTGCGGCGCTGCGAGAAGAAGGAAGTGGTGGGGGCATGTGTAGCCATAGTGGCCGGAACTGAACTATAACCGAATGTGAGGAATGCAATCAGTGCCCAGTGCAAGACAGGCTCTCCACATTCACTCATTCTGTCCCTATTCTGTGTTACGACAGATAACATGTAACTCTTCCCATATGTACTGGAAATGGAGGTCATGCGAGGGGCTTGTGTGTATTCTACCACATCATGGTAGAGCACTGAGATTCTGTAATTATTCATCAACTTGACGCGTTGTAAAGTTATCGAGATCCCAGTACAGATGTAGCATTCAGATCGCGAATCCGTTGTTCTTGAGGGGACGCTGCAATGAACTAGTGAGATGGCTATGGCTCTCAACTCACCGAAATAATCTGCTGAGATCGAATTTTGGGATTTTTAACCACGTGAATTACGTTGCAGCCAAATTATCAAACTGCAGACAATATATTTTAAAAACGTACACCTACATAGCCTCACGTATCACAGTCTACTTTAGAAACACTACTAATTTGAACATTAAGTATATTGGTGAACTTACATTCTCAAACCAAGTTACACAGTTATCCTTATATTCTCTGGTTCGCATGCAGAGTCACTATTCTTTAATATCACCTAACACTTGTGTGTAAAGAAATTTCCGCCGTTTGGCTCTTACTTGTTCATTTATTTTACACAATGATTATTTCGGCTTTATACCCATTCTTAAGTGAATATTGAAGTGTTAAAATATGTCTGACCTGTGTATGACATGTAATCTTCGAGAAAAGTATTTCTCATCTTATAGAGCAGTTGAAGAAGACCATATGTATTTCCTTCGACAATGACATGTCACAGACTGATCTGATATGTTACATTTCTGTATCCGCTTGAGGATGGATATGAAGCCGAAATCATCACTGCGTAAAATAAATGAACAATTAACAGTCAAATGGTGAAAAATTTCTTTTACAAAATTCTAACTGACTGTGGTTCCCCCACGAAGAAAAGATAATTTTGTACGACGTGCAACTCAGATTTTAATCGTGCAGCTCAGACGCTTCCTAGCAGACTGAAGTGGTCGGCACGGATCATTTCGCTCGATCCGCACTTTTGGATGACGCCGGAAATGCACAAAGTGCTTTGTCTGAATCGTTATTCTGGTGTTAAGGAGTTATTAAAATGAGATCTGAAATGAGTGGATGATGGCGTACTATTGACAGGCTAGTTGACGCGGTTGATTATTAAATCAGAAAAATGCGTCATAAAATATGATCTGGCGCACTGGCTCTTGTGATGGCCGGACGACATTTCTGACGCCATACCACAGCTAATGCAATGTCAACCACGCTGTAAAGTGAAACATGGGGTCGGATATCATTGCTTGTAAACCTAGAAAAATCACACTGGGTAAGAAGCAAAAAAGACGTGCCGCGAATTTCTAGTGATTAGAACTGCTGGTACTGGCGAAGGGTGAGCTCAACTCGGTAGCCAACCACAAGCAAGGCCTTGAGAGAGAGGTACCAAGACCAGTCTTTACTTAGGCTCATTTGATAGTGTTGTGTTACTCGTTATGGCAGGAAAAATATTAGCTGCTAATGTACATCAGGATAGCGACAGAAAATAAGTATCCGGAAGTTGTAGATATCAACCTTCTGTGGGGTGTATGTATTACACTTCACAAAAATGGACGCCATCAACATTCAAGAACAGTTGAAAAGAAATCATTAGCTTGCACCATGAACACCGAATGAAAAATGATTCGCCACAGTGATGATAAATATTCACACCATCAAGATCGAAAGCGAACTCCTTGGGAGTTACAATCCTTGCAGGACGTTCAGCTTGGTGTGCACTCTTAAATTATGTAGATAGAATCTTACTGGTGTAATGGGATACTGAGAACTGATGAGAAGTGGTAGTATTCAACCGAATGCCAGCATCCTTAAAACCCGCAAACATAAATTTCTTTAGTAGCAGCGCCTTGTCCTCCCTTGAATTTCCGTAGTTGCAGTACGCGGTCATACTGCTTCGACATTATTCGAAATCTGTTCATAATTTTATTTTATTTTTAACTATGCTGCGGATGATCGTCCATTTATGTAATTAAGTTTAGTATCTGCTCTTTGGACACCGACTGTTCTTCACTACGTTTCACTGGAGGCGGGATTTGTGGCTTCATGTCCGACAAGGATGATTAACTACATGGCTCAACACTTGTTTTAATATAACTCTCACTTGTTAAGCGCGTATAGTCATCATTTTATTCGTTACGTTCATTGTTCGCACAGTTGAGCGTATATGACACCACTGATTGCACTGACTCATCTTTCAAAAACGATAATATTTCACCTGCCACTTCTTTCTCACTCTACGTAATTCTTTAGATTCCTTGCTGACGAAATGTCGGTTTCGGCAACTTCTGTTGCGCAGGTAATGCAAAGTTTGCTTTCTTTATCGTTGGCATTGCTCTGCTTTGTATCAGAACTGTATGTTGTGAGTTACTTGCTGACGAAGCAATTCACCAACGCTCAGTAACCTCATACTGTGCACACCGCTGGATAACTTTAGCGTCATCCCTGTTGCTATTAGCAGCCAATACTGTAGCTGCACTGGAGACAAAGTGCGCTCGTCGAATTCCGCGAAACGTCATTGACTTTTTGCGCCCTCGCACTCAGGGAGTTACTTGTAAGTTTAATTTATTCGTTGTCTTCCACTGCGTGAGCCTCATTTCACATGATTCGCACGCAAAAACGCTTCCTTGTCTGTAAGATGAGTATAGGATGCACCCTCATCACACCCCTTAGTGTACAGTCGCCGCTGTTGATTCTAGGGATGGTGCCATTCCGAGTGGAGAGCCGGGCGCGACGGCGCTCGTACTGCGTGTCGCGTGCGGTCCAGCCAGCTGCCTGACCGACTGCCGGTCGCAGCTGGGCCGTGGGAACCGTGAAATATCGGCGCAGCGCCTCCCCGCCCGCTTTTATTCGCCGCTGCGGGGCGCCCCGGGCCCAGATTGCGCTGTAAATAACTTAGCGGGGGCGGAAGCGGGGGCGCGCGGGGGCGGCAATTGTCTCAGGCCCGCCGCCACAGCGCCACGCCGTCTCATTCCCTGGCCCGCGCGGCCTGCCCGACTGCCCCCAGACTTGTGGCCGCGCCCGCATTAAACTTAAGAAAGCTCCCCCCCCCCCCCCCCCCGACCACCTCACCCCACTGCATCTCTCTCTTCCTACCCAGTCACCGTGCCAGCTGTAGGCACCATTGCGGGCCGTGGAGCTGCAATTAAGCGAGCAGCCATCCACGCTATAAATGCCTCCCTCTCAGTCTCGCAGCAATCGATTTCCCCTAGCTCAGCCTCTGAAGGGGCAGCCTCCGAGCAGATCCTTGGAATTCTTGTTAACGCGACAAACTTTGCACTTGGTCATACAACTCCTCTTCTAAGATCCTCATCAGTTTCTTCTAGGCGTTCCTTATTCCAAAGCACAGCTTTCATTGGGTATTTGATCAGATCGCCAATCAGAGGTTCCTCTCGTTTTTAAAGTTATGTCCTGAATTTTTATTTTCTTGCGCGAGTATACGAAGCATATTTTACGGTATGTGATGGGTCTGCCCCTGTGACAGTTTAGTTTCCAGGAGTAACGTAAGTCTTTTGTCTTCTCTAGCCTCGCCTCAAAATTATCATTTAGTAATAGTATTGAAGACGTGGATGCCTATTGCAAGGTTTCAGTTCGCAGACCGTGCAAACTCTTCTTTTCCTCTCTCTAAATCGATCTTTACACATATGGTTGCAGGACCTCGTCCGCTCGGTATAAAATGTTGAATCAAACCAACTTCAAACGTCGAAATTTACAGCTGTTATTTTATCTGAGGAACCAGTTTTAGCGTTACATTACAGGCCCCTGACTGATGTGCAGGGAGAATGCGACCTCTGGTCTAATCAAAACAGGGACCAGCATTCAGTGACTTGTATTCGTAGATTTCTTCTTGACACAGTGACCCCTTCGAAGATCACTTCCCTACAGTTGGATAGCAGTCACTGAGTGTCGGCCCATATTTTGACTGGACCAGACGTGGGATTCTGCTTGGAGGTCGTTCAGGCGGCCTGAAGATAGAGTGATGTAGTGGTGAAAGTCGTTGCTCAAACAAAAATAAACTGGAAATTTAAAAGGCTGAAGATGTTTTTATTCGACATTTTCTATCCTTTTTCCATGTTTTGCAACAAAATTAATAAAACTTTTCTACCACAGTAATATTTTACTAATAACAAAGTGTATGGACTGTAATTGTTACGGAGTATGTAGCACGCAGTTACTCTTGTATCAACGTACACTGCCGGAAAAAAAAATGCAACGCCTTCAACGATAGGGTCATTTTATTGACAAATGGTGTGACACCTAGTTCATCAATGTAGCACTGTATGACAACAAATTCAGAGCAAATGAAACACACATGGCACAGTAATGGGTGTCCAAAATGTCGTATCAATACACAGCGCGAGTGCCCGTCTGGCGACAAGGCAACTGTGTACTCCAGCGTGCAAATGACCATGATGGTGCCGACTGGCAACCTGCGATGCACCGCCCCAAGCATCTTGAGCCTTCTGTTGCAGTTTGGCAACGGTATTTGAAGTTCCTACTTCCTCATCTCCCATACGTGCTCAGTTATACAGGATTCTGATGATATTGCAGTTGTACACCACGAAGACCACGTTGCCATGCAGTAGCTTCTTGTGGATGTCATTATTCTGCTGAAAAAGCACATCACCTTCCAGTGGAAGAATTGGCAGTAACATGGGAATAACAATCAATGCAATGAAACCGGTGGTGGTTACCTTACCCTGCAGAAACACCAGACCTCCAACCCCTCACCCCTCCTCGCACACACACACACACACACACACACACACACACGCACACACACACACACACACACACACACACACACACCATAAACCCTGCAATGGGACGGGTGAATTCACTCTGGTGCAGGCAGCTCACCAGGTCTATGCCACACACATGAACGACCATTGCTTGTATAGGGCCAGAACGTACTCTCATCACTGAAGACAGCAGAGCGCCGCTCCACTCTCTAAACAACACTTTGGCGACACCAGACTAGCCATGCATGGCAGTGTAGTGGTGTCAGTGGTACGGTGTGCTGGAGTCAGTGGTACGGTGTGGTGGTGTCATTGGTATCTTGGCGAGACGCACGCATTACCTTTAATCCTGCTACAAGCAGACAGTTCCCAATCGACCCTGATGACACAGTACGTGCAACGTATGCACGGGTTTCGTCCACGGATCATGTTTACTCGCCCACTGCTGCTCGCACATTGCGTCGATCTTTACGTTCGCCTGTACTGTGCTGACGTTGACCTCTGGTCCAAAGGTGTAGAAATTTTCAAAAACGACTTTTATAAGCAGCTACACAGCACCGGTTCATTCTGCCCAAAATGTTCAGTAACGCGTCGATACGTCCGTCCAGCTTCCACAGGCCCAAAATGTGACCCCGTTCAACAGGAATACGTACTCGTTAGTTAGGCATGGTTGTACCCTGGAATTAATGTTGGAAGCACAGTTCACCTCTAAACTAACCTCCGTTGATGGCTACAGAGTACTGCACTGTACAATCAAACAAGAAAATGAAAAACACACTTGTTGATCAGCGAAGGAGTCCTTCATATCGAAACAGAATATCCCGGAAACTAAGATGATTCTACGAACGGAACAAACGGCGTTTTGTGTGAAACCTGTAAACATTTTATACAGAAGTTATGCAAAAGTTTTGATGTATTTCAAAAACCTGACAGCAGATGCCGGTTTAATAGCAATACGTAATGCCTATAAATGGAGCGCCGCCTCTCAAATTTTTGTTCCACCGTTGAAACATGAAGGGAGTTTATCGTAGGAAAGGAAAAGGTTCCAATCAGGCATCCACGTATTTTGGCGCTGGACTACCACAGGTTGCAACACAGTCATATGGAATCTAAGCGCAGTTTTCAAACATCATTTAATGATGCAAAAAGAGACGATGCGAAAACCATTCAAAAGATCTTCACCAAATGCCAACGGAGAGGCAGCGTTGCTGATGATTTAGTGGGGAATTTTGGCACCAGGCAAACTGCAGTCACTCCTGAAAATGTCGCCTCGGTTTCTGGAATTATTCAGCAAAATCAGTAACTTCATCCGAAGAATTGCATCTAGGGCGTTTCAGCATTCATAAATTGCGAAGACAGTCTACATATGTTTCCATTAAAAAATCCAAAGCTACGACACCATGTCTGTACGAGCTGTGCGATGAAGGACAAACTTCGCGAACTAGATTCTCACAATGGTTTATTTGGGGGAGGGGACCATACAGCAAGGTCATCGGGTAAATACGGGAAAGGAAGTCGGATGTGCTCTTTCAAAGGAACAATCCAGGCATTTGCTTGAAGCGATTTAGGGAAATCGCGGAAAACGTAAATCAGAATGGCCGGACACTGGTGTGTACCGTCGCCCTCCCGAATGGCAGTCCAGTGTGCTAACAACTGGGCCACCTTCACAAATATCAATAATGAAGGATTCGATGTTGGCTGCAATTATTTCACAGATAAACCACACTTCCACCTCAATGGAGTCGTGAATAAACAGAATTTACGATTGTGAAGTTCTGAACATCCCCATTTGTTTGTTAGCGAAACCACTGTATTCTTCCAAAGTTACTGTTTCGACTGCGATATACAGCAGATACATTAGCGTCCATTTTTTTCATGCGAGAAAACACCAAAAGTGAACGTTAAGTTGCAATTTCTGAACAATTTATAGGTACAGAGTTTGCGCTGGAGTATAGACCAGGTACTTAATGGTTCATGTAAGATGGAGTCAGACCTTATCGCACCGAACTGATATTTCGCATCCTTGATGAACACTTTGGGAATAGAGCCATTGTGTAGGGTTATTTTAAATTTACTGGCATAGAGACAGACTGGCTTCCATATTGGCTGACTCCTCCTGACTGGTTTTTGTGGGACACATTGGAACGCACTGTCCACCGGAATCATTCCATCACACTTGTGAGCTTCAGTCGGCGATCTGTGTGGCATCTACATCAATTCCGTTGAGACACTAAAGGATACGAATGCTAACTTCATTGTTAGTTCGTACCACCTCCGTACTGCGAGAGGTGGACATTTCGAAAATATTGTGATGCGGCTGCCAGTACTGCTTCCAGAGGACAAGTTTCAGTTCGCTGGTAACGTAGGACTTGCACAGCGTACAACGCCTTGTTTTAGCTGGCTTTTCGAACTGTTTCAAAAATTAGTTTTAATTTCTTTCAGTCGTCACAATAACAATATCTTTCGTTGTACTTATCTATCGATCTCAGTATTAGTAGTATTTCAATTTGAAATCAGACACTCGTTCGCTGGACGCCCTGTAGATAGAAAAGTGTCATAATGGTGATAGGGTTACAGTTGTCCTCAGAGCTTAAGCAACAAAGGAAATCAAATAATAAAGCATTTATTTCTGAAAAATCTGATCAGCACCTTCGGAGAAATTACGATACTTATAACTTAGAATTTATCTGTTTTGAACATAAATTGTTGACTTACGCTGAATTTCTGTTTGATACAAGGAACTATAGCCTCAAGCTCACAGAGTGGTCGGGTTAAGAGCATCTACTTACAAAAACAGGATGGTAGAGAAAAGTTAAAGGTGATACGAATCGCACTTGGTTCCAGTTGGTTTGACCTACCAACAGGAAAGCAAGGGACGTGGCGTGTAAGGATAATTCACCAGTTCGATAACAGCTCTGCCATTTTTTCTGCCGTGTTGGTACCACATGCAGGTTCTTAGATGAGGTGGCACTGTGGTGTATTGGTGACTTATTTAGTTTTACAATGTTAAGCTTAAGCCTGTTGGAAGACAGCGAGGGTACTCCAAGATAGGACATCAGAAACACAATGCAGAGAGGAAAAAAAGTGTTAGTGTGTAGGGTACCAGAGGTAAATAGTAACGGTAGAAGCCTGTGAAATTGCATACTCTCTAACGAGCTATGCCAGGGTAGAAGTTTCGTTCAGAGAATTAACCACTACCTTCATAAACCACCTGAACTCTGTTGGAAGGTGTCAGAGTAGATGACGGTCACAAACAGGCACGTCTTAGCGTAGGCAGAAAGCCTGATACTGGCTCGTGGGAACAACAACGTCAATGGGTTTACACAGGTTACAGTGAGATGGCAAATTAGTAAATCTGTTATAACAGGGGTACTCACTGACGAGAGTCTTAGGACGGGGCGGATTCACGTGGAACGCTTTGCTGCTAGCCACAATAGGACAGGCAGTGAGGTTTAGCTTTCAGCTGAATGCTGTGTTACCAAATTTGGAAATTGTTAATGTTAGGGCTAGGAATATACCTACCTACAGAGTATGTGAAGAGAGGGAATGGAATGTAGTTGTCCAGAGGCATCCTAGAGATGCACAGTCACACGTCTGATTGCCCGCTGCCTTTTGAGTGCCGATGGATTGGTGGATTGACTATAGGTGGGGGAGAAACAGTGTGCAGCCACAATACATTAAAAAATACGTTTTTTGTATTCAGTGGAGTTCTCAGACAGATCGTTGCGATATCAACTCCCTGTCGTTTGTCGGCTGCCCCGGCTAGGCCCGACAACTCTCTCCCTATTTTTTCATTTAAAATGGTGCTCTCAATATCAGTACTTTACAATGTTCTTAGAGATCCCTACTTCTGTTAGCTCTAACCCGAGGGGCTCACACTGGGTTATGTTGTGCATCCAGTTCTATCCGTTGGTTTTCTAGTGCATAGAATTAGCCTGCAATATGGTAGTTAGTCTGATGTTATTTTTTTTTCAGTCTTTAGTCTTCTGACTGGTTACTTGCGGCCTTCCACGAATTTCTCTCCTGTGCCAACCTCTTCATCTCAGAGTAGCACTTGCAGCATAGGTCCCCAATTATTTGCTCGATGTACTCCAATCTCCGTCTTTCTCTACAATTTTTACTCTGTACATCTCCCCCTGGTACCATGAAAGTTATTCCCCGATGTCTTATCAGTTGTACTGTCGACCTGACTCTTCTTCTTCTCAGTATTTTGGGCATATAATTTTCGTTGCCCATTCTGCGGAGTACTTCCTCAATCATTACCTTACCAGTCCGCTTCATTTTTAATTATTCTGTAGCATCACACTTAAAATGCTTCGATTCTCTTATGTTCTGGTTTTCCTACAATCCATATTTCACTACCAAACAATGTTGTGCTCCAAATATTCCAGTCTTATTGTTCCCACTTGGTTCTTGTGCATATTGTATATTTCACGTCTTTTCCTATGTCTTACCCCTGTTTTTCTCAGAATTTCGGAAATTCTGCACCGTTTGGCATTATCCACAGATTTTTCCAGGACAAAAATGCTGTAAACATGTCTTGATTTTTCTTCACTGTTGCTTCCATTATAAACTGCAATTTCAGAGCAGCCTTTCTGGTACCGTTATGGTCATCTGGTAACTTGATTTTAATCTGACAGATCCACACTTTTCTTCTCCACTGCAGTCCTAGAATCCGCACCTCTCGTAGATGCACTGTAAACGTGTCTGGTTCTGATCCAAGAAATCAATGTGCCATCACTAAAAATTTGCCTTCCTGCATTTGTTTATTTGTTTCTAACCGCTCGGGAATTGCAGACTGACCTTTTACCCCTTTTTCCTCCTACGTTATTCTAGAACACGACAGTACTTCCTCTAGAACAGCCGATACCACTTCAACGAAGTAAGTGTCAATGTGTTCAATAATCTCGCACCAGACTTTCACACTACACTGCTTCTGATGCTCAAGGTGCCTCAGTCAGTGTGTACTCTAAACAGTAATGCACTTCTTACCTTCAGCTTTCCATTACTTGTAAAGTTAGCTTCATCGGTAAAAGTTCTTTGAAGAAAGAACGTCTTTTGACGTCGCTTCAGAACCGCCAGTGAGAATTCCGCGCGCCATGTCCAGTCTCGCTGGTTAATCTGCTGGCGAAGTGGCATGTGATGGGGATGGAAGCTGTTTCCTCGAAAAATGCGAACAACGCTGAGCTTACTTATTCCAGAGGAATTTTCAATTTTTCTGAAGGTAGCACGTGGATTAAGAGCGACGGCCGTCACAACATTTATTTCGTTAGCTCAGCTCAGTGGCTGTTTGCTTCTTACTCTGTTCGCATATTTCCAGTGCTCTGTCACTAACATTCTTGTTGCACACTTTCTGAATTATTTTTGTCTCACACTGTCTGTCGAGATACATTTGTGGGTACAACAGTTCTCTTCATGTTCCTTCTGCTTTTCGTAACTGTTTAACTTCTTTTGTTTAATTTTCCTGTGTGAATATATTGTAATGTGAACGTTCTTTCAACTGAACAGTGAGAGTCGTACGCTTAGTAAGCGCTGTCTGATGAAAGGACTTGCCAAATCCATCTAAAATTGTGTAACTGTGTTAGGATTAACTTTTACTAAAAGTAGTTCAAGAACCGAAAACTTTTTGCTAAAAAAGCTATTGTGTGAAACTTTGTACACTTAGGTGACACAGGTCATTGGATGGCAATACGCGCATATAGACAGGCTGTAGTATCATGCACACGAGAACTGTCATTTGTACACAGGTGATTTCTGAAGGGATTATGGCCTCACGAGAGGAATTAACAGACTTTGAATGCGGAATTGTAGTTAGAGCTAGACGCATGGGACAGTTCGTTTCGTAAATCGTTAGTGAATTCAATATTCCGACATCCACAGTGTCAATAGTGTGCCGAAAATACTAAATTTAAGGCATTACTTCTCACCAAGGGCAACACAGTGGTGGACTGCCTTCACTAAACGACCGAGAGCAGCGGCACTTGCGTAGTGTTGTCAGTGTTAACAGACAAGTAACAGTGCATGAAATAGCAGCAGAAATCAAGTGTTACGTATGAGGAACGTATAGGTTAGAACAATGCGGAAAAACGTGCCATTAATGGGTTATGGCAATACACGACTGATGCGAGTGCCTTTGCTAACAGCACGACATTGCCTGCAGCGCCTCTCCTGGAATAGCGACCTCATCGTTTGGACTTCAGACGACTGGAAAACTGTGGCCTGCTCGTTTTTATATCCGATTTCAATTTTTAGGAATTGAGGGTAGGATTCGAAAGTGTCGCAGTCCGCATGGACTGAAGTTTTCAACGAGGCCTGGCTCCGTAATGGTGCTGGCTGGTTTTACACTGAGTGGACGTGGTCATCTGGTCCAAATGAAGCTATCGTTGACTGGAAGTGGTTATATTCGGATACTTAAAGACTGTTTCCAACCATTCTAAGTCTTCATGTAACCAAGCAACGATGGAATTCTCATAGACGACAACACTCCATATCACCGGGTCACAATCTACCTCTACATATACATCTGCATGGATATTTTGCAAATCACATTTAAGTGCCTCGCGGAGGGTTCATCGAACCACCTTCGCAATTCTCTATTATCCCAATCTCATAAACTAACTTGGTCGAACCAGTAAGGAAAAATCATACAGGAAATTAGCCTTTCTCACACTTATCATACATTACGCGAGAGCAAGTAATGAAGTTGCAACATTAACTCAGTAGCTTTGTACTTCTGGAATCAGACTTTATAAAATCACATTTCTTTAAAACAAATTCCTCTGCGTCTTCATCTCTGTGTTCTGCTAATTATTTTCCCAAACCGCTAAGCAGCGTGACCGACTCAAGACTCTGCCACTTAACACTCGCGAATGCTGCTGGCAACGACAGTACTACTGACAACCAAAGATCACATTGCTTGTACTCAAAACCTCTGTGGCGAACATATACACTACAGAAGTCATATCTCTGAAAAATATCCAGTGTACAAGAATGAAGTATGACTCACGGCAAAAAAAGAAAGAACTCACATCAACTCTCATCGACTACCAAAAGTAAGCTAGAGACCTTACTGCACCTTGATTTGTGTAACTCACGTGATTTTCAAACTAACCAGCACGCAACACATGTGACCTGACAAACGGAATGAAAGACATTTCCTCGGTGTCCATCTCCTAATGCACTACGGTGATGAAACATACTGTTCCTTCTTATCCGATGTGACGCATTTCCTTATATTGGTATCAAATAATGAATTTCTATGTTACATAGATATCGGTATCGTGTTCAAACTAGATATACCCAAATTCTGAATATTGTAATTACTCCAAAACTAGTAATGGGATGTTTAAGACTGAAAAGCAGTTGAAGTGGTCTCTTTTAGTACTGCTGTACTAGCAACAGAAATGACTGTAGTCCCATTTGAAAAAGAGAAGTAGGTACCGTTATGTCTGTAGTTGATAGAGTTGTGGAAAGAGACTATACTTCAATTAGTGAGGACTTTTTCACAATTCATCTGGGTGAAAACGTAATTACGATATTTTGATATACTCTGGAGGCATTTGAGGTAAACAATTTAACTGAATCACCCTACATACTCAAGTTTATGGTGAAGAATTATCCACAGTCTGAAAACAATGGTGCCATTCATAAATAAATCACAGTAGAAAATATACCCACTATTAACTGTAAAATTAATTGCCTTTTATACGGAAAAATTAAGCGTATACTATTATATAAATACTTTACTAGTTGCAGCTATGAAAATATTATACTAGCTTCCTTCTGAATTGAAATTTTTGGCAAATAATAAAAGTTAAATACAATTTACATTATTTCTTCTTGGCACAATTCCATAAGTTGGGTGAAAATGTATAATTTTTGTGACAGTGAGTTGTATCAATTAATTGTTGTAGACTGAGATTGAGGAAAATATCCAGTTGTGTAAATGACCGGCATTAACCTTATTTTCACTCAACAAATCTACAATATGTGCAAACCTTCTGGTTCGTTCCGCATCATAGCGAGTAGTTACCAAATACGATCAACGGATCGTGTTAATAATTAACATTAACTAACTTAATGATTTAGAGAATAATTATGCACTATAGCTGGATTTCGGTGTAGATTCTAAAGAGTGACGAAAAGCCTAACACAACTAATGATGATACAGCTGATGACATTTTTGCTGCTTGTATATAAACGGATTGAGGGAAGCCTGCATAATTCATAGCGGTGCATCGGACGCCATCGTATTTTGCTTCCGTGTGGTAACGTCATTGTCTCTGGCATCGTGGGTGACACCTTGCAGTGACAGTGCTGTTGCCGCAGATTGCTTGGTTCTTGGACTATGGACAAAGGGTTGCCTCTACGACGGCTTAGGCATAAAGTCGTGTTTCCAAATGGGTAATGGATTTACAGCTGGAACTGTTTGGTAATGCAAATGGAAATAAAATAAAAAGAAATTTTACTCCATTTAATAAGAATCACTGTGGAAACTTTTTAAAAATCTGTTGTGGCTGTGGGCCCAATTGCAGCCAAAATAATGGGAGGATAACGAAGTTCACGGCTGACAGAGCACACTTTGATAATATTTTCCGATCCATTAAATCTATAGTAGTTCCATTATTCATAGTTAGTCCATCAAGCGATAAAACTCATCAAATGCTATTTCAAGATTAAAAATCTGTTACGATTAAAGTCCGTTATTCAGAAACAGAGTGAAAAAAATGCCTTTGTGGAGAGAGCTGTGGTAAGTGCGCTGCACTTGTTAATAAATATGTTAATTCTGCGTAAAAATGCATGCTCAGCAATTAAAAGAACTTAATATGAAATACTTGGTACTGGTCTGGGAGATCTGATTTGGTTAACCTGATATTGTACCAATTTATGGCATGCGGCCCGTTTACATTAGAATGACTCTTGTTAAAGAGAAAAGTTAATCCAATTTACAGATGGCGCATACTATAGAGTGGGTTGTATTCAAAATATCAGTTAAATGAGTACCCGTACGGGCCACCAGATATTTCTTTCCACATTGTGTTGATAATTTTGTAGGATATGTTGGCCTAGAGGCGACCTGTGTCCATACGTCGAATTTCTGTTTCCATTCAAGTCATTCACTCTTGATTCATAGATATATAAGCATGTTCCATAACATAAAAGACGCTGTGTCAATTCTATGTGATCTACATTTTTATCTAGTTGTATAGAGAAGCGCGCTTGTATTCCTCATTACACGGCACAAACGGAAGTTTATTTAGAGATCGCTACCTTGAAGCTCCACCTTTGTAGGTCAAGATGAATGAGTACCTACTTTTAGCCAGAACGTAGACCGAACGGTGCTCCAGTATATAGCGTTTCCTGGACAGAGATTGATGGAGAAGGTTTAACGCGAGCGACCCTAAGAGCTGGGCGATAGTCATCTAATGCGCTTTGCCACACGCGTAAAACTGAACCGATGCCCTCATAGCTAACACTTCTTCCACCAACACACAGGTACCCGCATGCGAACGGGTAATTGGACCTAATTATATACCGTTAACGTCTATTGCAGGGCATCGGCGTCAGATTACTTTAAAGACAATCACCTTTTCAATATGACAGGACTCTTCACAAACTTACGAAACTGCATTTGTTACTCGATCACAGTCTAAATGATTTTTTAACTCACTTTATATTCCCTATTGAATGTACTGTTTATTTCAGTGTCCACTATTGGTGTTTAGACCTTAGTTAATTATCAGTTGATGTGTTTTCAGCTCCTGTAACCACTTCATAATAAAGTCGAAGTAGCAGAAACCGATGTTGCAATAAACAGCAGAATCAATGCCAGATATAACGTATTTACTAATTAATTAAGGAAAAATCCCTTACCACCATGGATTTTAATAAACATTTAGTTTTGTTTTGCATGCCTCCAGATTATGCCTCATATAGATTTTTAATAGGCCTTTTTTGCTTTAAAAGGTTCCTAAATTAGTTCTTGTACTTGTTGGATTACCACTTATGTTGTTCTCTGACAACTACCTATCCCTGTTCTGTTAGCTAAGACTGTTTCACGTATTTTAATTAAGCTTGTAAATAACGTAAATCACAAGACCTCCTACTGCATCTACAAGTGTAATGGAATCCAGTACTCTTGCTTCTCTACCTGTAATACACCGATAGTAAAAGTTCACTAAATTGTCGCAAATGCATACCATCATAGCAAACATCTTGGCCTGGACAAAACCTTCCTGACCAAAATCAGTTCTAAGTGTCACGCCCCTTTGACAGATTTATCTTAATACAAAATTCTTCAGATCTGAATAAATGTATCTATGAAATCATCTAGACGACAGCTTTCCTCTTGGGTGTGCTGGTATGAGAAAAGCAACACTCTCACACACATCACTTGTACTCGTATAAGATAATGAATACAAAAATACGCATACATATACGTATATCAGAAGGTCTAATGTGATGACATATACTACGAGATTGACTGTTTGCTACTGAAAACGGCTAGGTGCCCAATTCTATCAATTGTGTTCCATGCAATATGATGCAAAGAGAGAGTGCACATGTGCACTGTTGATGTGTATTGGCTATTTGGTCATGCTTATGATATTAAGATCGAAAGTAAATGACACAATACTGGGTTACATAAGTATTTGTGAAAATTGCAAAAAGACATGTTATTGCAGGAAGATACACGAATGACAAAATCTAAAAATCTAAAATCGAAGTTCTTGGCAAGCGCACGATACATTTTCGGAAACATCAGTTGTATGTCCAGTAGCATCCTTTCCTTAATCTCATTTTGTTAAACAAAATTATTGTGCCACTTTCCATTTACAACTCACGTATATGTACAAGATAATAATTCATAGACAAGCTCCAGAGCTAATGCAGTTGCGGTTAAACGGTACGACTGCAAAATCAGCATACTAGAGAGAGTTCTGCAATGAAATTGCGTTATTAATTTTCGTAGGGCATGGTAAGACCGTTCTTCTGTCTTTGTCCAAGATAATAATAATCCGTCAAAATTCTGATTACGTATGGTGCAAAACAATGACAGTAGCGGTGTGTTATACATGAAACGTACATATACCTCACATTGTGTCGTCTCGCAGTGAAAGCAGCTCTCTTCTGCCGTCGTGCTGCTGCAGCAATCGAAATGAATTAACTACCACATATGAATTAAATGGGACGTCTGATAGCAGAACTCACTGTACAAAATTTTAAGACTGTTTTCAGATAGAGTGCAGGACCTATAATGTAGGCTAGATAACGTTGACACTGTTTTAAGATGAACAACAGACATCTGCGATGGTGTTGTGGCATTCAGTCTACAGAATCGTTTGATGCAGCTCTCCATGCTACTCTATCCTGTGAAAGCTTCTTCATCTCCCAGTACCTACTGCAACCTACGTCCTTCTGAATCGGCTTATTGTATTCATCTCTTGGTGTCCCACTGCGATTTTTACCCTCCACGCTTCCTTCCAATACTAAATTGGTGATTCCTGGATGCCTCTCAACATGTCCTACTAACCGATCCCTTCTCCTAGTCAAGTTGTGCCACAAATTCCTCTTCTCCCCAATTGCATTCAGCACCTCCTCATTGGTTATGTGATCTGCCCATTTAATCTTCAGCATTCTTCTGAAGCACCACATTTCGAAAGCTTCTATTCTCTTCTTGTCTAGGCGCTACAGTCTGGAACCGGGCGAAAGATACGTTCGCAGGTTTGAATCCTGCTTCGGTCATGGATGTGTGTGACGTCCTCAGGTTAGTTAGGTTTAAGCAGTTCTAAGTTCTAGGGGACTGATGCCCTCAGTCCCATAGTGCTCAGAGCCATTTGAAACATTTCTTCTTGTCTCATCTGTTTATCATCCATGTTTCACTTCCATACATGGCTACAAACTGTAAAAATACTTTCAAAAAGACTTCATGATACTTAAATCTACAGCCGATGTTAACAAATTTCTCTTCTTCAGAAACGTTTGCCTTGCCATAGCCAATATATTTCTTATATCCTCTCTACGTCAGCCATCATCAGTTCCTTTGCCCCCAAATAGCAAAACTCATTTACTACTTTAAGTGTCTCATTTCTCCCCCGTTGGAGGTTAGAGTCCTCCCTCGGTCATGGGTGTGTGTGCGTTGTCCTTAGCATAAATTAGTTTAAGTTAGATTAAGTGCTGCGTAAGCTTAGGGACTGATGGCCTCAGTAGAAGTTAGACTTTACCACAAATTTCCAATTTTGTCTCGTTTCCTAATCTAATTCCCTCATCATCACCTGATTTAATTGGACAACATTCCAATATCCACGCTTAGCTTTTGTTGTTGTTCACCTTATATCCTCCTTTCAATACAGTGTCCATTCCGTTCGCTGCTCTTACAGGTCCATTGATATCTCTGACAAAATTACAGTGTCGTCAGCAAACCACAAAGTTCTTATTTCTTCCCCATGTATTTTAATCCCTACTCCATTTTTTTTATTTCCTTTACTGCTTGCTCAAAATACAGGGTGAATAACGTCGGGTATAGGCTACAATGCTTTCTCACTCCATTCTCAACCACTACTTCCCTTTCGTGCCCCTCGACTCTTATAACGGCCGTCTGGTTTCTGTACAAATTGTAAATAGCCTTCCGCTCCTTGTATTTTACTCTTGCCACTTTCAGAATTTGAAAGAGAGTACTCCAGCCAACATTGTCAAAAGCTTTCTGTAAGTCTACAAATGCTAGAACCGTAGGTTTGCCTTTCCTTAACCTATCTTCTAGGATAAGTCGTGATAATTTTCACTCCTGCGGACATCCGATTTCTTTGGTATTGGAATTATTATGCTCCTCTTGAAGTTTGAGTGTATTTCGCCTGTCTCATACATCATGCTCACCAAATAGAAAAGTTTTGTCATGGCTGGCTCACCCAACGCTATCAATAGTTCTAATGGAATGTTGTCTACTCCCGGCTCCCGAGGCCTTTTTCCGGCTTAGATCTTTCAGTGCTCTGTCAAATTCATCACGAAGTATCGTATCTCTCATTTCATCTTAATCTTCGTCCTTTTCCAAATCCTTAATATTGTCCTCAAGTACATCGCCCTTGTATAGACCGTCTATATACTCCTTCCACCTTTCCGCTTTCCCTTTTTTGCTTAGGAGTGGTTTTTTGTCTAAGATCTTGACATTAATACAGGTGGTTCTCTTCCCTACAAAGGTCTCTTTAATAATCCTGTAAGCTGTATCTATCTTAGCCACTAGTGATATACGCCTCCACATCCTTACATTTGCCCTTTAGCCATCCCTGCTTAGCCATTTTGCACGTCCTGATGATCTCGTTTCTGAGACGTTTGTATTACTTTTCGCATGCTTCATTTACTGCATTTTTATATTTCCTCCTTTCATTATTTAAGTTCAATATATCTTCTATTACCCAAGGACTTCTACTAACCCTCGTCTTTTTACCTATTTGATCCTCTACTGGCTTCACTAATTCAACTCTCAATGCTCTCCATTCTTCTACTATTGTACTTCTTTTCCCTGTTCTTGTCAATCGTTCCCTAATACTCTCTCTGAAACTCTCTACAACGTCTAATTCTTTCAACTTATCCAGGTCCCATCTTCTTAAATTCATACATTTTTGCTGTTTCTGGAGTTTTAATCTACAGCTCATAACAAATAAATTGTGGACAGAGTCGATATCTGCCCCTGGGAATGACTTACAATTTGAATCCTGGATCCTAAATCTCTGTCTTACCATTATACAATCTATTTGAAGCCTTCCAGTGCTTCGAGGCCTCTTCCACGTACACAACCTTTTTTCAGGACTTTCACAACTGTGAAATGGGAGATCGACAGTTCATTAATTTCACTTTAAAATACTGTAACTTTTAACCCTTGCAAAGGGCAGCCTGTCTTTAGAAGTAGTTATGAAATGGATACACCAAACAATATTGGTCTGTCACCATTCGTAACACAACCCATAGGATGGGAAATATCGCAGTCTCCCCTCTGTCGTAGATATCGCGAAAAATAGCTTGGCAAACTGCTGAAAGAAACCGGTGCGTTTGCACTCTATTGGCGCACTCACAGCAACAACAGCGAAGCAATCATGTTCATGGAAGTTCTGAGTTTTCATCTTTTTACGTGATCACAGCGTTCTTTATCTCCATACACTGTCTTTGTAATCCTCTTACGATCAATCACGACTAAAACTGTTCGGCTTTCTCCAAAACAGTGAATTTTTCCAGTGTTTAACTCTGTTTTACGAGACTGTTCAATTTTAAATTGCTCTGTATGTGTATTCCCAGATATTTGATAAGGTAGTTTATTTTAGTGATTTTCGACAATAGAGTTGTCAAACAGTAACTTATTCGCAACATCTTGCGTATCTAAACGTGTCTCGTAACGGTGCTATGATTAGAGTCGTAAAAGAACGGTATCTTCCGTGCAAATAGCGTTTTTTAAAATTGGAATATGCTCTACAGACTACATCAGTGATACAAGAGGTTTTGATATCTTTTTTCTTTTCAAATTCCTTTCGTCATTACGTGATGCGTTCTAAGATACCATTTTCATGCAAAAGTGGAACTAAAAATCTTATTTTTAACCAAAAATATCCGGATCTACAAATAATTGGTTCAAATGGTTCAAATGTCTCTGAGCACTATGGGACTTAACAGCTATGGTCATCAGTCCCCTAGAACTTAGAACTACTTAAACCTAACTAACCTAAGGACATCACACAACACCCAGTCATCACGAGTACAAATAATTAATTCACATTCACGTACACATATGGATCTCTGTAAACGAGCTGGTGATTTGTCCTCGACATCGCAACACATCTGTAGGCTTCTGAAATTAATGAAGGTTGAGAAATTCTTTGTTAGGAGAAGCAGCATCATCCATTTATTGATTAGAAATGAAGGAAATGTTTCACCAACATTTATTTGAAGAGGTTGAAAATCATCCAACAAGTTGCAAGTAAAGGTTAATTAGCCCTTGACCTAGCTTTCTATATTTGTAAGAACATAATGTTCAGAAACAGTGGGCCTTGTTACATCACATGATGGTCCACTACTTTTGAAGAAGAAATTTCTGCAAATATTGAATCATAGGTCAAGGGCTAATAAACCATTATCTGCAACTGATTGACTGTTTTTTCAATCTCTTCAGATTTACATAGTTACTGTTTCGCAGTCATGTTTTACATTTCAACATTTAACTTATTTTCTTATTAAGGCAGCAACAGGAAGATTTTCCAATCAAATTTGAAAGGTTGTCTCTTTGAAAATCCCACACGTTTCCTGTCGCGAAGTTTAACTGAATGACAGCAACTGAAACTGTAGGCAATAAACTGGAAAGCACGAGATTCCGTTTACGTTTTAATAATATTGAATAATTTGATTGTGTTTTGACAGTTACGGAAATCAGCAGAATATTAGGAAACGACTCCTTATACCAAAAACAATTCAGGCGTGTCAATCTGTTCCAACATTGTCAAACTGCGTTTTACTTTACTGTATCCTGCTACTTCAGACGAACAGTGTATCGGCTTCCACTAGGTAGTCAAATTCAATATTTCTTGCTTGTTATTAAGCTTCTTAATTGATTTAAAGTCTTGCACTCACAGTTTGTTATTATTATTTATTTGTTTAAATTGTTGAGACCCATAGAGGATCACACATAGCGACCTACGATCTGTGGTTGTTATTTTTCTTGTCCTCCCAGAATTATTCCATCCTCTCACTATGTTTAGCTCGACGTTCTTCCGTCCATCATCCCGTAGATCTTTTGGGCTCTTCTTCTTGTGCAACTACCCAGCAGTAGATCTTCTGTCTGAAGATTTTTCGATCTGTGATGTCTGTGGTTATGATATTGGCATTTTTGAGATGAGATTGAACTATTTTGATCCAGACTGATGTCGGTTTTAGTTTCTGAGAGTACATTAGAATTTTGTTTGTTAATCTGTTGTCGTCCAGTCTTATGATATGTCCATTAACTTCAGTCGTCGTTTACGGAAGTCTGTTTCAGTGTTGGAGTATTTTTCTGTTGTGTTAGAATGTAGCCGATATCGTTCGTCTGTGACCTTCGGATCCAGGATCTTGCGAATAATTTTGCTTTCAACGTTATTGATGTTGTCTAGATCGAAGTGAGGTTTAGGGTCTCACTTGCATAGAGTGTTTCGGGTTTGATGACAGTCTCATAGTGTCGAGATTTTGTTTTGATATTCATGTAGCTTTTGTTGTAGATGTTCGCTATTTTCGCGTAAGCTTATCGCAATTTGACTTGACGCGCTTTTTGGGCTAATCCTTCTGTTCCTGTGGGTTCGAAGATTTCACCCGAGTATTTAAAGTGATTGATTCTGTTCTATGATCAGATTTTCTACTTTGGCGTGTTTTGTTGCCATAAAATCAGTTATTATTATTATTATTATTATTACATGTTAACGGAACTTGTGTACTTTAAAAGTAACTAAGGTGCAGGTGCAATATATTAGCTGTTATTGGACACTTCCTGTAAATTTCCTAACTGTTCTTGTTACTCCATGCATCTCAGCTTTCCGCATCAACATTTATCTTTCTGCCAGGAGGTGCAGTGTTCTCTCGCACCCCAATCCTATGTGGATTCATTCCTTCGTAAAACAACCGCGTCTCCCGACATATCGTCGTCCTCAGAACTCTAATGTTGTCACAGACTTTGTGCTCCTATTGTGCGTCAAACAGTGAATATGTTATTGTTGACAAAACTTTGTGCATTCTTTCTAGCCGTATGTGTAAATTACTTGGAGACGCTATGTTCTGTATTTGTTATAAGGGGGAGTGGAGATATTGTCAAATGTACATTAATGGATATGATTGTAACTGTATACGCGTTGTTATAAAAATAAAGCACGTTGATGCTACCAAAAATGAAGAAACGAATAGTTCTTATGTAGCTATCCTGGGGCCTCTTTACAGTACGCTGCCCTCCGGGACTGCCCTCTGGGTGCTAAACAGCTTGTTTTACTCCTTTGCTTGAAATGTGAAGCAGCTATCTTTGAGACATTTCCATCAGTCCTACAGATTTGTGTAACTTTGACATAAATATTACATGTAATAAATTACTGTGGTTCTGTAACCTGAGCCCGGTCTTTTAATCAGTGCCCCACTTTTACTGGTGTCAACAATTTTCTTTTCGATATCTCGTACTAGAGATGATTCGTACCACCAGCTCCATCACCCTACATCAGAATGAAAGGGCAATCGTTACAAGGCTAGCGACCATTCTATCATAGGTTACAAGCGTTTTTCGCTTTTTTGTGCCTCATTTTCCAGTCACAAGGTTTAGCCGAATAAATAGAGCTTCCAGGATTATCATCTACATAAAGGTAGAGCTAGGCATAGAAACAACAATAACTTCAAGTTTACAACATGTCTACTGCATGAAATAACCTAATAGATGGTAAACTATCGGAAGTACTTTTAATAAAAAATACATTTTACATTTACTGATGAAAACTAAACATACAAAACATTAGTCACTTGCCTCAGAACACAAATAATACATCCAGAAGCAACAAAAGTTCATGGCAGAACATATTGCACAGCACGGTGGGTGTAAGAGAGTTGATTATGCAGCTGTTCCTGCCACAACTATTCAGATAAGTTGTCAAGATTTTGTAGACAACATCGAAGGCACTTAGTGCCTTTTTCATGACACATGCTGTCATCAGAGGATCAGAAAACAGGCTGCTGAATGTTCGCGACAGGGTGACGACGCCAGACATATCGGTGGGCCCAGCGCAACCGGTTTCAACAAGCTCTCCAGGAGAACACTTCCGTCCCCTGTTTGCACGATGCCCTCTTGGCTAGCGGGACGTATCACCTAGCTTGGTTGTCGACTTCCTCAGTCCGTGACATGAACATACGTTAAAGTGTACAGCGACGTATCACCCGAGACGATCTCTCTCTCTGTCCTTCAAGCGTCCAATACCGGTATTCCTAGTTCCGTGATAATTTTCGTATCTCATGATGTGCAGTGAGCAGAGGTGAACGTTTGAGAGGTGATGGCTTCTTAAATTCGTAGCCGATTCTTGATGACTCGGATGCTCGCCTGTTCCTACTGTTCTGCACGTCGCAGAATAATTACTTGCAGCCCTGCGACTCATCTAGCATCCGTCTAGTTACAATCTGCGAAGTTCGACGGTGATGCGCGTCGTCAACGCGTTGTTAGCCACTGCGACTATATCCGGAGACAGAGAATTTCATTGTATCTAATTTGTCTCTTGATATGCTTTACAGACAAATGGAAAAAGTAGTAGAAGCCAACCTTGGGGAAGATCAGTTTGGATTCCGTAGAAATACTGGAACACGTGAGGCAATACTGACTGACCTCACGACTTATCTTAGAAGAAAGATTAAGGAAAGGCAAACCTACGTTTCTAGCATTTGTAGACTTAGAGAAAGCTCTTGACAATATTGACTGGAATACTCTCTTTCAAATTCTAAAGGTGGCAGGGGTAAAATACAGGGAGCGAAAGGCTTTTTACAATTTGTACAGAAACCAGATGGCAGTTATAAGAGTCGAGGGACAAGAAAGGGAAGCAGTGGTTGGGAAGGGAGTAAGACAGGGTTGTAGCCTCTCCCCGATGTTGTTCAATCTGTATACTGAGCAAGCAGTAAAGGAAACAAAAGAAAAATTCGGAGTACGTATTAAAATCCAGGGAGAAGAAATAAAAACTTTGAGGTTCGCCGATGACATTGTAATTCTGTCAGAGACAGCAAAGGACTTGGAAGAGCAGTTAAATGGAATGGACAGTGTCTTGAAAGGAGGATATAAGATGAACATCAACAAAATCAAAACAAGGATAATGGAATGTAGTCTAATTAAGTCGGGTGATGCTGAGGGAATTAGATTAGGAAATGAGACACTTAAAGTAGTAAAGGAGTTTTGCTATTTGGGGAGCAAAATAACTGATGATGGTCGAAGTAGAGAGGATATAAAATGTAGACTGGCAATGGCAAGGAAAGCGTTTCTGAAGAAGAGAAATTTGTTAACAGCGAGTATAGATTTAAGTGTCAGGAAGTCATTTCTGAAAGTATTTGTATGGAGCGTAGCCATGTATGGATGTGAAACATGGACGATAAATAGTTTGGACAAGAAGAGAATAGAAGCTTTCGAAATGTGGTGCTACAGAAGAATGCCCGCATCTCGTGGTCGTGCGGTAGCGTTCTCGCTTCCCACGCCCGGGTTCCCGGGTTCGATTCCCGGCGGGGTCAGGGATTTTCTCTGCCTCGTGATGGCTGGGTGTTGTGTGCTGTCCTTAGGTTAGTTAGGTTTAAGTAGTTCTAAGTCCTAGGGGACTTATGACCACAGCAGTTGAGTCCCATAGTGCTCAGAGCCATTTGAACCGTTTTGAACAGAAGAATGCTGAAGATTAGATGGGTAGATCACATAACTAATGAGGAAGTATTGAATAGGATTGGGGAGAAGAGAAGTTTGTGGCACAACTTGACCAGAAGGAGGGATCGGTTGGTAGGACATGTTCTGAGGCATCAAGGGATCACCAATTTAGTATTGGAGGGCAGCGTGGAGGGTAAAAATTGTAGAGAGAGACCAAGAGATGAATACACTAAGCATATTCAGAAGGATGTAGGTTGCAGTAGGTACTGGGAGATGAAAAAGCTTGCACAGGATAGAGTAGCATGGAGAGCTGCATCAAACCAGTCTCAGGACTGAAGACCACAACAACAACAACATGCTACAACGGGACGTTCCTTCTGACGATCTTTCTGGCAGCGACCAGACGCACTGGTCAGCCAGAACGTTATGACCACCTACCAAATAGCCGTTTGGTACGGATAAAAGCGGCGTGAAAGAATGAGGCGCTGGTAGGTCGCTGGAGCGAGTTGGTACCACATCTGCACACCTAAGTCACCTTATTGCCGTAATCACCGGGGAGTGGGGAGTCGTGTTCGAACGTGCTGATGTCTAGCGACTTGGGGGAAGGGGAGGGGGGGGGGGTGCAGCATATCAATTGGAACTCACCACTGTGTTCTACTTCATCACACTCCTGCCCTTGTGACATGGCGCCTTTTCTTATTGAAAAATGGCACTGTCGTTGGGAAGCATGATCGTAATGAACGGTTGCACGTTGTCTGCAAAACTTACAATACTCCTTTGCGGTCATGGTACCTTGCACCAGCTCCACTGTACCCATGGATGCCCACGTGAATGTTCCCCAGAGTATAAGCTTTTCTGCGTTCCGCAGTATATGTGTCAAGGAGATGTTCCCCTGGGAGACGACCGATTCGCGCCCTCCTGTCGGCATGATGAAGAATGTATCGGGATTCATCAGACCATGCAACGCTGTGCCAGTGCACCAGTATCCACTGCCGATCGTCAGGTGCCCATTTCGGTCATGCCTGTCTATGCCATAGTGTTAACATTGGCACATGTATCGGTCATCGGCTAGAGGGATGCATCGTTAGATGTCTTCGGCGCACTGTGTATTCAGACCTACTTGTACTCTGCCCAGCATCAAGGTCTGATGTGAGTACCGCCACAGTTCGCTGCCTGTCCTATTTTACCAGTCCGTCCAGCCTACGACGTCCGACATCTGCAACGAGGAACGGTCGTCCAACACCACAATGTCTGGATGTGGTTCCACCTTGGTTTCGCCACTTGCTGAAGACACTTGCCACAGCCTTCCTCGAATATCCAGAGAGTAGCACTGTTCCCGAAATTCTCGTGCTGAGCCTCCGGGCCATCTGCTTTCGATCAAACAGATAGATCGCGCCCCTTCCCCATTCTACACACGGATAGCAAGCTAACTGATAATGCGTGCACCGTGCGTGTATCTGGTAGTTATTCCTCGCCAGGTGACGCTGCTATCCCCTGGACTGGTTCATATCGATAGTAGGTCTGCGATCATAACGTTTCCGGCTAATCAGTGAATGCTGAAATTGGGCTTATCGCCCTTTCAGCGTTGGGGCATCATGGTGAAGGTCCAGAAGACATCGAATCAGATACTGGTAAGTAACCTGTCTTACTAATAAAGATGAAGAAAATTACATGTAGCTGATGTAACAGTTTAGCCCTCACCACGATTTTCTTGACTGTCAAAATTAATAACAATATTGGATTTAGCCATCAGCAATCTCTTAAGGTAAAAATACTCGCAAATAGAGGATATATCAAATAGAGGATATATCAACAGATTAGATACTGGTGAATCACTTCATGAAGCAATATTTCACTCACAGTGATATTTCCAACATACAGTTACTACTGCCTCTAACGTTTCGTGTTATTGCATCGCACAGTAGGCTACTCTTTAGAACCAAATGGAAGATATTAGAAGGAAAAAGTTCGCACTGCCGATTAGATTACAGGCGGCCTTAACGCCAGCGACCAAAGACATCCGAGATTTTCGGCTTCAAAAAGTACTTGCTAATGTCCAATGAGACAGTGGGTTATCTTCTTTACTGACAGACTTCATCAGGGCCGGTTCGGGAACATTTTTCCTTGCAAACGACTTACCACATGCCATCCTGTCTTCTCTCCCTCCACCCAATCCTCCCTTTTCCATCCTACACTTTCACCCGTGTCAGTTTTCGACACTCATCGTGAAACGCAATACATGGCAATCTTGCCATCTGGCACCCCTGACGCCCTTCTCACCTTGGCACCCCAGGCGGCCACTGACCATTATGAGATGTCCAGCACAGAAATCGTACAGTAGCTGCGCCTCTGGTGCCCCTTCAGCCTGGTGCCAAAAGCGGCGACTTGTGTCGCTTGCGCCTTGAATCGGCCCTGGAAGTCATCGATCAAACAACAGGTGGAAGCAAATGAGTGAGAGGGGGAGAGACAGACAGTCAGAAGAAAGAGAGAGAGGGAGAAGGAAGGAGGGCAGGAGGGAGGAAGGGAGGGAGAGATAAAGAGAGAGAAAGACACCGATGAGAGGCAGAGAGAAAGAGAGAGGGAGAGAGAGAGAGAGAGAGACAGACAGACAGACAGACAGACAGAAAGAGAGAGAGGGAGAAGGATGGAGGGCAGAAGGGAGGAAGGGAGGGAAGATAGAGACAAAGAGAGAGAGAGAGACACCGATGAGAGGCAGAGAGAGACAGACAGACAGGGAGACCGCCCACACCAGAGTCAGCGGCGCCACTTAAGCCAAACTTGGATTGTCCGTTGGGACTGCAAACAGAAGGAGTGAAACCGACGTAGTCGCAGATCGACAGCTCCGGTTGCAGCGCGGAGTGTGCAACTGGCCCGTAATTACCCGAGTAACACGCCAGACACCTGACAGCCGCCGAGGAGGAATAATTTATCCTCCCACAGCAGACGGAGCTGCGCTTCCGAAGCCAACGTGATGTCCCTCGCGCCCTCGGCGTCAGACCCTGGACACCCTTCCGGAACAGCTCGTACCATTCTCCACGCTGCCAGCAAATTCACGCTGCGGCTGTGAACAGAAATATCCCGTTTATACACAATGGAGCACTCTCACACAGCTGTTACTGCAGCCAGTGACATAATGTCAAGACTATCTGAAGGGAAATTCAGTAACAATCGTTCGTGTATGTGACGATGTCATCGAGCGTAGGAAAAACGTATCTTCGAGCTTCTTCGTAATGATAAATAATATATTTTGTGTGTCTTACAGAGTATTGCAAGCATACCGATGGCTTCGTCAGAACATTGCCCCTCATTAAGACATTCTCGTAGATGCTCTAATCAACGAACTCTTACTCGACAGTTAGTGTTGCTAACCCTTACACTACTGACGTGGGTACTTCATATGTGCTGTTATATGACTTCCTGTCCTTCGCATGATAACATAAACGGAGCACCGTAGTAGCATAATTGATGATTGGCTGGACTATTTGATGTTTGTTTTATTGTTTCTGAACTGTGAATCAAGCAGAAGTGTTTCTTGATTGGGTTTTCGACAGTATTTTTAATTCGTAGAAATGAAATTATGTAGCACATGCTCTATTATTTATTCCGCATTCTATGACCGGTTTCAGTCAGAAACTGTTTACCACACGTCATTGCGTCGTACGTCCGACCTTTGTATCTGCACAGTGAGTGTACTACGTGTGCAAACTTAGCTTACCACTTAGGGCGCAAATGGACAAAACATCTCAACTGTCTTCTCAAGCCCAGGCTGTCAAATAGATATTCTAAATAAACATGACCCTGGCCCTGTAATGCAGGTAATGTAAGGTGCAGATAGAAACAAATATCATTAGAAATGCTGCTGTCACATTCCTAGAATGCATGAATTAATAAAAGTGGTAGTAATCTCCTATTTTAGATAAAGCATAGGAAGATAGTATATACCTGTCATAGAATAAAGAGTAATTTTTTCAATTTATGCTAAATATACAAATTTAGTCTAATTGGAAATGGACATTTAGAAATAAAATACAAAAATTTACACTGAAAATGTTCGTGATACCTTATTACAAATATAAAGCTAGCAAAGGTAATTATTTCCAGTCTTGTTTTATGTATGCTTTCCGTATTTGTGTAATTGACACACCAAGCATCTACCTCTGCGTGACAAAATTGTATAAATATTACATTATTGACATTAATTTATATAATTTCCGGGCAAAAATGACCTTGGAAAATCGTAGTAACATATAAGCAATATTTTATATATAACTCTAGCTGTGTAAGTGTTGATTGTATGTTACTACGATTTTCCAACATCCTTTTTGCCCGCAAATTTTCTTGTACCCATGATGTGTGTAAACCTGGTCTGGAAGATGGGCTGTGATCGAAACTAGTCGTACAATAATGAATAAATTGTAACTAACGTCATTTCTACAAGCAGAAGTTGTTGGATAGGTACTATTTCCTGTTGATTGAAATTCACAATGCCAGAACGAGAACAATAAGTATGGCTGACAAAGGAATGGTTTTACCTGCCATGTTATACGACAGTCAATATTAAGAACTCCATGTACCCGATATCAGACGGCAATAAGAGCTGGAGTTAAGACAAATAATAATGTATATATTTCTGCACAGTTTCTGTGTGCACCTCTTTCAGACAATTTTATTGCTATTGTAACTGTTCCCGTTGATTTGTAAACGAATGGACGTAAGATATTAATGTTATTGAAATCTTTCTAAATCTGTTTAGGTAAATACACCTCATGTTATTGTAGCTGCTCGTAGAATAGACACTCCGACATTCTTCGATCTGAGTACGCACTTGCATTCTCTCCTAAACAACAATATCGTAATACGTTTTCTCGTCATTTTTCCTGTTCTGACCTGCTCCACTATGCTCTGCATTAGAAAATCAGCCATTCAAGGCTCTCAGTGTTGAGCCCAGTATTCTCTGAACTTCCTGATCTTGTGAACGTGTAATACGGCATTTGGTTTACCTTAATTTATTAATAGTGTCTGTGCATGACATTTTCTTTTATTTCCTTCAACTACATCATTAGTGTCCGTCTTCCATATACTTTGAAGCCTCTCAGTTGTTATCTCCACTCTTAATATTCTGAAGTGACTCTGGAATTATAATTTATTTAAAAAGATTCGTCGTTTCTTGGAAATAAATGATACAGTTCCTTCTGCGGTTAAAATTTATTCCACTTTCCAGCATTTATCAAATGCAACATCATCGTATTTCTTCACGTTTTCTTCGTGATCTCCAATAACTACTTCTCGACCGACAGGCGTACAATTACACTTACTTACGTTCTACCTTCATCACGTTAACTTCATATCTGAGCTTTGCAACGATTAAGTTCTAGTACTGTTGGGAGCGTCTAATTTTGAGGACACTGTCGTCAGTGTGTCGTCAAATTGTATATGTAGAACGTATGCAACCCATTATCGATCAGTCTAAGGTGGATCCACGGAACACGCTTAATAACATTCCTGCACATACTCTGAATCCGTGCATGAAACTTGTTCTCATTATAATGCTGGGTAGATGAGTGTGTTGTACGATTTGAGTATCCGTTTTGGCACCTAGAATAACTCCCAAACTACAACAGTAGCTAAAAACTTTGTGGGACAAATGTTGCATGGGACAATGGGGGCCAGAATATGATGTTGGTTCCTAGTTGCTAGGTGGGGTCGCGTCAGAGATATGGAGGTCAACATTGTTATATATATATAAGGGATGCTATACTTTGAACTTCTTTTCTGACAGCGGCTATCAAGACGAGTTCAATGATGTGTAACAGTAAGGTCTTTGAAGGTCAAAAAGGTAGCATGAACGTCCGTTTACAGAAGGTGTTCGAAGTGATGACCATTGGTACCAATGCAGTGCTGCAGTCTTCCTACCATCGACTGAGTGGTATTCCTTATCACTTCGGCACTTATAGAAGCACATGCTCTGACATTTCTCTCTCACATATCGTGCAAATAGTGGCACTGACATGTAAACACTATTCAACGGTTTCGCAACACTACACTACTAGGAACGGTAAGACTAGTATCGTCGAACCAAGCGAATGTGAATGATGTATTCCTTCGAAGAAGAAGTCGATATGCTTCTAATTTTTGGAGAATGCCAATTAAATTCAGTGAGAGCTAGAGACGTATACTGTGATATATACACTCCTGGAAATGGAAAAAAGAACACATTGACACCGGTGTGTCAGACCCACCATACTTGCTCCGGACACTGCGAGAGGGCTGTACAAGCAATGATCACACGCACGGCACAGCGGACACACCAGGAACCGCGGTGTTGGCCGTCGAATGGCGCTAGCTGCGCAGCATTTGTGCACCGCCGCCGTCAGTGTCAGCCAGTTTGCCGTGGCATACGGAGCTCCATCGCAGTCTTTAACACTGGTAGCATGCCGCGACAGCGTGGACGTGAACCGTATGTGCAGTTGACGGACTTTGAGCGAGGGCGTACAGTGGGCATGCGGGAGGCCGGGTGGACGTACCGCCGAATTGCTCAACACGTGGGGCGTGAGGTCTCCACAGTACATCGATGTTGTCGCCAGTGGTCGGCGGAAGGTGCACGTGCCCGTCGACCTGGGACCGGACCGCAGCGACGCACGGATGCACGCCAAGACCGTAGGATCCTACGCAGTGCCGTAGGGGACCGCACCGCCACTTCCCAGCAAATTAGGGACACTGTTGCTCCTGGGGTATCGGCGAGGACCATTCGCAACCGTCTCCATGAAGCTGGGCTACGGTCCCGCACACCGTTAGGCCGTCTTCCGCTCACGCCCCAACATCGTGCAGCCCGCCTCCAGTGGTGTGGCGACAGGCGTGAATGGAGGGACGAATGGAGACGTGTCGTCTTCAGCGATGAGAGTCGCTTCTGCCTTGGTGCCAATGATGGTCGTATGCGTGTTTGGCGCCGTGCAGGTGAGCGCCACAATCAGGACTGCATACGACCGAGGCACACAGGGCCTACACCCGGCATCATGGTGTGGGGAGCGATCTCCTACACTGGCCGTACACCACTGGTGATCGTCGAGGGGACACTGAATAGTGCACGGTACATCCAAACCGTCATCGAACCCATCGTTCTACCATTCCTAGACCGGCAAGGGAACTTGCTGTTCCAGCAGGACAATGCACGTCCGCATGTATCCCGTGCCACCCAACGTGCTCTAGAAGGTGTAAGTCAACTACCCTGGCCAGCAAGATCTCCGGATCTGTCCCCCATTGAGCATGTTTGGGACTGGATGAAGCGTCGTCTCACGCGGTCTGCACGTCCAGCACGAACGCTGGTCCAACTGAGGCGCCAGGTGGAAATGGCATGGCAAGCCGTTCCACAGGACTACATCCAGCATCTCTACGATCGTCTCCATGGGAGAATAGCAGCCTGCATTGCTGCGAAAGGTGGATATACACTGTACTAGTGCCGACATTGTGCATGCTCTGTTGCCTGTGTCTATGTGCCTGTGGTTCTGTCAGTGTGATCATGTGATGTATCTGACCCCAGGAATGTGTCAATAAAGTTTCCCCTTCCTGGGACAATGAATTCACGGTGTTCTTATTTCAATTTCCAGGAGTGTATATATATATATATATATATATATATATATATATATATATATATATATATATACAACGTACTCACCCTACACACATAAATACGTGTATGATAAATTGAGAACACCTGGAGCTTTAACGCGTCGGAAACATATCCGGCAAAGGAAATTATTAACGATTGAACGGAAATTGGTACTCTTGCCACTGTGGCATGAGCCAGAATAGTGTTTTCCATGTTCTGCATTGTCATAAATATCATCCTTACCATATCAGTCTCCACCAATAATAAACTGGTACGAATTCTGCCGAAGGGCTCAACTTCAGATTCAGAGGGATGACGCATTTATTAATTTGATTTTATTTACTGACGATGCTACATTCACGAACCATGGAAACGTTAATTCGCATAACATGCATTATTGGACAACTGAAAATCTATGTTGGCTGCGGAAAGGTGTACGCCAAAAACCGTGATCGGTGAATGTATGGTGAGGGATTCTGGAGGATAAAATTATAGGCCCTTATTTCATCGAAGTAAATCTTATTGGTAGGAAGTACACCATATTCCTGCAAGAAATATTAGGTCTGATACTGAAATAAATACCTTCTGGAACAAGGAAAAGAATATGGTATCAACAAGATGGGTGTCCGGCACATTTTTCGCTGATGGCTAGAAATCAGTTGCAAAGACAATTCCCAAACCGTAGGATTGGACGGGGAGGAGATGTGTCTTGGGCGGCTCGTTCGCCAGACATGACGCCTCTGTATTTTTTCTTGTGGGGTTCGTAAATGACATTGTTTATAAAGACGTTCCAACTACACTTGAACATATGCGAGAGAGAACTGTCAGAGATTGTGCTTCGATAAGTGCCAATGTGATAAGGAATACAATTCAATTAATGATAAGAAGACTGCAGCATTGCGTTGATACCAATGGTCATCACTTCGAACGGCTTCCGTAAATAGACGTTCATGCCACCTTTTTGACATTCTTTCACCTTCAAAGACCTTACTGTCACGCATCAGTGGATTCATCTCGACAGGTGCGATCAGAAATAAGTACTAAACTATAGCGTCCCATTTTTAAAAAAAGTTTTCCTTCATATCTCTAAAACGACCCCACCTACCAACAAAAAACAAACGTCGTATTATGGCCCCCATTGTCCCATGCAACCTTTCACCCCCAAACTTTCCAGCTCCTATCATACTGTCGTAGTTTTTCTTGGTGGCAATTGTTAGTGACTCACCCTGTATATTAGACGTATTATGTTCTCTTCGAAGCCTTGGTCTTATGTCCTGCTAATGAGTGGAGAGTTGTCTGTGAGTAAACACTCCACCCATTACCAAGAAATGCTATTGGACGATTGCCCACGACGAGCATAGTTTGTAAAATGGTATCTATACGTTAAAGATTCCACCCCAAATTATCGACCTTCGAGCTGGTGAACGTAAGTTCATTTCGGTCGAAATAGTGGACTTTCAATACATTCGAATTTGGGAAAGAGAAACTCTGCGAGTGGAAATGGTTAGTAGTAACTAACATGAGCTTGCTGTGAATGTTGAGCTAGGATAATCTGTGAGCAGGTTGTGAGCTGCATCTGATTTCATCCATACTAATAGAACCGATGTACTTCACTTTTATCAAGGGTCAGTACTCAGAACGTTACGCACCAGTCACGGAAATATATATGATTATCACAAGTTTGGGACTTACATTGTCCCATTGTCCGGTGCTATAAAACAAGAAATACAAATCATTAAATCACTGTACCACGCATACTGACAATAGGTAAACATATCGACGCTGTCCTGTAGTATTATATACCTTAAAATTACAGAGGCATTAGATCCTGTTACAAGTAACAATGTATCAGCAAACATGTTCTGGCAGTATTGTCCCTGAACTTCCCTAGTTGGCGCATAACACACTCACAATTCTCATAAACTGAAAGAAACTGCCTTTATCTACCAATGATTGTACCATCCTGTAACGTTTGTATCCCACCTCCCAGAATGCTAAAGCCTGCAGTAAAATATTTGAAAGTTTGTATACAAATTCTAGCAAATACTAAAAACCAATATTACACTGTAGCATTGCAACACAGGAGTAATAGTGGTGTTTAGAATCTGCTAGCACCTGACGTGTAAACGTTCAAAGCCTCCAACTATGTTATTGTCAATAGTAAAACATCGTTGGGGGCACGGATATATAGGCTACATTGCAAGATAGTGCAATCTTTAGTATGTGAAAACAGTTGCCCTTAGCTCATAACTGAGCTGTCAAAGAATGTTACATGCTAACGCGAGATAATCAAGGAAGAGTTCTGCGTCTTTGATAACGCATGTTTGCTGCTGGCTTTTTACTTTTCATGGTTTCTAATGGCACAGTAGCTATGAGATCTGTAATACTACAGGACAACGTAGATAGATATACATGCTTGTTAGTATTGTAGTATTGCCATGTAATCATTTGTTTTTCCTTGTTTTTTAGCACTTGGTGCTGGGGTAACGTAGGTCCGAAATATGTTGTGATAAACATATCACACATATCCATAACTGGCGCTTAACATTCTCTGTACCGATTCACAATAGAGTTGTACGATGTGTTAACAACAGATAATTTATCAGAGAGATTTGTCTTAATCTACTGGGTGTGGCGACGCTATGCCTTCGTCAAATGTCACAGTGAAACATTGGTCAATGAGCTCGTATTGCTGAAAATACTAAGCACCATTTTTATGCCTCATACATTCGATGGTTAAAAAAGTGGTTCAAATGGCTCTGAGCACTATGTGACTTAACTTCTGAGGTCATCAGTCCCCTAGAACTTAGAACTACTTAAAACTAACTAACCCATGACATCACACACACCCATGCCCGAAGCGGGATTCGAACCTGCCACCGTAGCGGTCACGCGGCTCCAGACTGTAGCGCCTAGAACCGCTCGGCCACACCAGCCGGCTACGATGGTTATTTGGAAAGTAAGATCCGATCGGCTAAGAAATGAAAACTACAGTGACAATCCGATGAAGCGTTTAGCAGATGTGTTGGGCAGTGTCTCCAGTATGCCTATCCGTCGCGCCAATTCTTACTTTTCATTTCTGAGTGCACAGTTAGCCCGTGAAGATGCATAGAAAAGTGTGGGAGCCTGAAGCGGAATTTCGCCTGATTTCATGCAACCCCACATAAGGAAATTGTCATTCATTACATTTCACATGACAGTTGTCGGCCGCGCACTACAAGTCCAATGAAGGCGCTCCTGCAGCGTTTTCGGTGGGAATTGCTTGATCACCCGCAATGCAGCCCGGACTTGGTCCCCTCTGATTTTCGTATCTGCTCGCTGCTATGAAGACAACTTTTTGAATTAGACAACGAGCTGCAGCCAAAGGTACAGAACTGGCAGAAAGCACGGGGGGCTGCATTCTATAACGAGAACGTATGTGAAAGTTGGAGCGGAGATTGTGTAGAGAAGTGGCTGGAAGATGCAGCTAACTGTAGAAATAAAATATCTTTGATTTGCACTGTGATTTTCATTTCGCGACCGGTCGGACCTTACTTTCCCAATAACTTTTGTAAATCGGTGCGCTGGTGGAGGATAAACACCTCCATGGCCTCCATAGTCACAAGGATTACAGTATGGGGTATGCCACTTCCGTAATACCAGTCACGGACCTCATTGCACGAGTTCACACTGTGACTGAAACGTGAAACCCAAACCACCTGTATTTTACCGAGTTTAGGTGAAAGTGCGGTAACTTGGTGCAACTAAGGCCTTTTGACCATAATCTTTATTCTATAAAACCTAGGATCTCCAATTTTCGCCTAGTATTAGCCGAATATGTTTGCTGTGTCATATCTTAAGACAGTAAATAAACAGCTACAAATTTTAGAAAATAACTGCTAATTATGGCACTATTGCATTGTGTCCTTGTACCCGACATACCGGGTATAATGATGCAGCAGTTGAGATAAGTTATTTAATCCCATATATCTAATAATACAAGGTGCATGTATTGACTGTTATGTTTATGAAACAAAATACAGAACAAAATTGTTTACAAAAATAAACTAGTGAAAATATCAGATTAATTAACTATGGAATAGACACATAACAATAATAATAGTTTTCTTACAAAATAGCGACAAAAGTAAAAAAAGGAGACTCGAGTAAAAGTGAAGTCAGTAATTGGTCTGTTGCATATCTGTAAAACAACTAACGCTTCTTCAGATAGCAGTCACAGTTACAGTTTTCAAGACTGTCCCACGCATTGCATTCAGAATGCCACCAAAATGCACAAGAAATACACTGGCACCGTTACTCGATATCTTTGCAGACTTCACCACAAACTACGCACAGGTCTTTGCCGTTGATATGGCGATCTGTTGAACAGAAGCACCATTACGAACAGCACTGACGGCATTGACTAATGCAGCCACCATCCAAAAGCTCGATCTGTTTTATGGGTGTAAGTCGTCGGCAGGTGAACAGAGGAACCAATTCTTCTATAAAATAATGCACTATGTTATTTTGACTTTCATTAAATATACATTAACGTGTCTCATTTAGCTACATACTTTCATTAGTGTGAAACTGAAGCGGGGTAAAATGCACTCGTCTTCTGTGCGTCAGGTTACTTCAACAACCATGGCTTCTATAAAACACTCGCGCTTTGTTTAAGGGAAATAATGCTTACACGATCCTAAGTGTTAATGTGCAGAGATAGGCATAATAACAAAATCTTGTATTTTAACGTAACAGAAAATGGCATACTTATTTGAAACCAGAGATCAAATATTAGAAGAAACAAAGCCAAAACACAGTATTGTTTCTTGCGCCGACATCAGCCCACGATCGGTTCCCGCGTTCGGTATGTTTATTTGTATAACTGACCACCAGATGGCAGCACCGATCAGAGAAGATTAGCTCTCACAGGTGAAGATATACCGACATGCGTTATTTTACCCGCTGCGCCGAATTCCCCCGCTCTCCACAATCACTCTCTTGTCAGCTAATGTGCACTTCGCATTTATGTCAGAGGTTTTGAATCCCTTGTGTTGTGTACTAAGTTAATCTTACAAAACTCAAATTTATTTCTTAACGTACACCAAACCGTACCCATATCCGCACTGATATCTAACTTTAACGCTCCATAGCTTCCAACCCATGAACTTCCGTACTCAGGCCGTACTGAAAATTCATTTGTGTGCCGCTCCCCTCACCGTACATGTTTCGTTTGAATGTCCGCGTGTCGATTTTACCCTGACGGGTAATGGTTTGCACAGCCAATTGGGATAAGACGGAGACACTTTGACGACCGACAGAGAAGCGACGAAATTATTTATTTACCTACAGGGAATTACTACTGAAAAATTAAGCTGTTCGCCATCTTGTGAACATAATATCGTCTATATTACTATAACACATCATATATAAACCGTGTAGCTCTCTTTATGGCCACCGGCCTTTCTAACACCGATTCCCGTCAGTTCACCAAGTTAAGCGCTGTCGGGCAGGGCAGGCACTTGGATGGGTGACCATCCCGTCTCCCGAGCGCTCCTGGCATGCGGGGCTGTACTCAGCCCTTGTGAGGCAAATCGAGGAGCTACTTGATCGAGAAGTTGCGGCTCCGGTCTCGTAAACGACATACGGCTGGGAGAGCGGTGTGCTGAACATATGCCTCCCCATATCTGCATCCAGTGAAGCCTGTAGGCTGTAATGGTTCTTTATTTACGTGACCATTACGGCACTCCAACCCCAGCTCTCGATACCAGTAATATCGTACTACTTTCCTGCGAAGTAACAGACATATTTTTGTGACAACATTCACATTTGGTTTTATTGATGTATAGGTACAGTATCGATATATTACAGCGATATGGTTCTTGTGTGTATTCATTTCTGTGAGACTGTCATAATCTTTGACTTACTTGTAATCGTTTTGGCGCGAATGCGCACAGAGTAATCTTTGTTTCACTAGCAGAAGTTGTTATTTCGCTTTGTAAAGGAACAGTCAAGTCTTGTGTTTGGTTAAAGTGGAAATTAAATATGTGAAGATTGATACAAAACTCTTTTCTTGATGATGTGACAATTAAGAAGAAGTTTAATAAAAATGTGGATCGTGAACACCAAGTCAAAAATTATTTCTACCATACCACTGTTCTGATATGGGATTGTTTGATCACTAAGAATTTCTTGAAAAACGCATTTGTTAGGTCTTCAAATATTGCTAAAATACAGATATGGAACTTCTAGCAGTCAAAGAGGAATCACCCTAGAATCAACAAGATGAGCCATAACAACTTCGACGAAATCTGCATGGGAGTCCATTCAAGATAATTGCCAAAATTATTGACTTTTTTACAGTGACTTCATTATTTCCATTCTGACGATACCATCTACAGTCAATAACTTTGTTGTTGCCCGATAAAACGAACATGTGCTGCGTGAGCAACATTATTAATCTTGATTTCTAACCTACTTTGCAAGTGGTTGTATTGTTAGAAGGCTGAGGATGACACGGTGGCCGGTCGGTGCCGTTGGGCCTTCATAGCCTGTTCGGACGGAGTTAAGTTTTTGTTTAGCTCTCTTTATATTGCCCATCCAACAACTACCAGAATTTCAGCACTTATTACTTCCACATTTTATTTTATTTTGTGTTTTATGGAATTTGTTGGAGGTCTGAGTTATTTTTTATTATCAGTTCTGTTTTTATGGTTTACTTTTAGAGTAATAACTGGTACGTAATATTCACTTTCATCTAGCATGGTGATCGTAGAGTGAGGGACAGCAACAGTCTCATCCTCACAGTAGAAGTGTCTGCTTAGAAATGCAACAGCGAGAAATCCGCACTGCCCCTTGATGGCCTACGATTGCCGATCGAAGTGATCATTGGAAAAGACGAATCTCAAATTTATTCTGTAATACGTTTTCCTAACATAAAATAACCCAGTGCTGTTTGCACTCATCACTGTATTTGAGCTGACTGCGGCATAACGTGAAAGTGAAGGTATCGTGCGTAGACGATACCATCAATTTCTGATTTGAATGACGAATATTAGTGGGGATTGTAGAAGTGTCCGTTCGTATGTAGTTAACAACGAATTACGGAAGAATTTTTAACACCGAGTAGGTAACAAATGGCATCGCCCAAACCCTGACAGCAATATTTGTCAGAAAAGGATTGGTTATCTGCTGTGAAAGTCATACAGCAAGCCTGTGACTGTACAGATACCTTTCAGTCGCTTCTGGTTACAAGCGACAGAACAACAGTTCTTTTGCGTAGGAAGGGCAGAACAAAAGATGTTCACAGGCCGGCTGAAAATGACATTTGATAAATCAGGGAGCCATAAAGCAAAGTTTAATGTACACAATTCATGCCAACAGCCCCTGATTGAAACTAGAGACATTCAAAAATTGACAGTATTAAGGTTCATCCAATTGTAATTCCGACAGTGCACAAAATCAGTTATCCTTATTAAATCAGAATATCCGAGGACTAACAGGTAACCTTAATGAGTTGTGGTAGTTTTGGCAGGTGAAATGGTGAAAGCAGCAGAGGATGAAAAAGATAGATACTGCCTACAGGAAAATTAAAGAGACCTTTGGAGAATAGAGGAACAACCACCTGTATGAATATCAAGAAATCAGATGGAAAACATGTCTTAAGCAAAGAAAAGGAAGCAGAAAGTTGGGAGGAGTATACAGAGGATCTATAAAAGGGCGATATACTTAAGTGCAGTATTATGGAAATGGAAGAGGACGTAAATCAAGATGAAGTATGATATTTCGTGAAGGATTTGATAGAGCACTGAAAGACCTAAGTTGAAACACGGCCCCAGCAGTAGACAACATCCCATTAAAACTACTGATAGCATTGGGTGAACCAGCCATGACAAAACTCTTCCATCTGGTGTGTAAGATGTATGAGACAGGCGAAATACCATCATACTTCAAGAAGAATATAATAATTCCAATCCCGAAGAAAGGAGGTGTTTACAGGCGTGAAAATTACCGAACTATCAGTTTAATGAGTCATGGTTGCAGAATACTAACACGAATCCTTCTCAGACGAATAGAAAAACTGGTAGAAGTCAACCTCGGGGAAGATCAGTTTGGATTCAATAGAAATGTTGGAACACTCGAGCCAATACAGACCCTACGACAAGATAAGTTAGGGAAATGCAAGCCTAAGTATGGCAGATTTAGAGAAAGCTTGTGACAATGTTCATTGAAATACTCTCTTTAAAATTCTGAACGAGGCAGGGGTAAAATACAGGGACCGATAGGCTATTTATAATTTGTACAGATACTGGATGGAACTTATAAGAGTCGAGGGGCATGAAGGGGAAGCAGTGGTTGAGATGAGTGTGAGACTGGGTTGTAGTCTATTCCCCATGTTATTCACTCTGTATATTGAGTAAGCAGTATAGGAAATAAAAGAAAAATTTTTAGTAGGAATTAAAATCCATGGAGAAGAAATACAAACTTTAAGGTTTACCAATGGCATTGTAATTCTGTCAGAGATAGCAAAGGACCTGGGAGAGCAGCTGAACGAAATGGACACTCTATTGAAAGGAAGATATAAGATGAGCCAGCCGAAGTGGCCGTGCGGTTAAAGGCGCTGCAGTCTGGAACCGCAAGACCGCTACGGTCACAGGTTCGAATCCTGCCTCGGGCATGGATGTTTGTGATGTCCTTAGGTTAGTTAGGTTTAACTAGTTCTAGGTTCTAGGGGACTAATGACCTCAGCAGTTGAGTCCCATAGTGCTCAGAGCCATTGAACCATATAAGATGAACATCAACCAAAGCAAAATGAGTATAATGGAATGTAGTCGAATTAAATCGGTTGATGCTGAGGATATTAGATTAGGAAATGGGACACTTAAAGTAGTAAATGAGTTTTGCTATTTGGGGACCAAAATAACTGATGATGGTCGAAGTAGAGAGGATATAAAATGTAGACTGGGTATCAAGGAAAGTGTACCTGAAGAAGACAATTGTGTTGACATCAGGTATAGTTTTAAGTTTCAGGAAGTCTTCCCTAAAAGTACTTGTATGGAGTGTAGCCATGTATGGAAGTGAAACATGGACGATGAACAGTTCAGACAAGAACAAGAATAGAAGCCTTCGTAGTATGGTGCTATAGAAGAATGCTGAACATTAGATGGGTACATCATGTAACTAATAAGGAGGTACTGATTAGAACTGGGGAGAAGAGGGATTTGTGGCACAGCTTCACTAGAAGAGGAGATTGGTTGATAGGATACCTTCTGAGTCATCAGGTGATCACCAATTTAGCACTGGAAGGAAGTGTGGGGTTTAAAAATCGTAGTAGGAGACCAAGAGAGGAAATCACTAAGCACATTCAGAGGATGTAGGTTGCAGTAGGTACTCGGAGATGTAGAGGCTTGCACAAGGTAGAGAAGCATGGAGAGCTGCATCAGATCAGACTGTGGACTGAAGACAACCTTTGTGTTGAAGAATTACATCTGAGCAACTATGGGGAAAGGAGGAGTTGCCACCTTTGCAGAAAATGTTCTGATTTCAAGAATACTAACATTAATAAATTTTGCTCAGAACAGAACTTGGAAGCATATGCAACAGAAGTAGTATTTCATAATAAGTCCTTTTAAATAGTAAGTATATGCAGACCACTTTCAGGAGACTTAATCCTCTTCATAAAAGATCTGGAAACTCTGTTGTCCCATATCACAGTAAAATAAACAAGGAATTAGTGGGTGCAATTGATTTTAATGTCAATTTATTGAAAAGCTCTTTCGGTGAAAAAATTTGCTATCAGTAACAGTTTCATTCAATTTAATTCCTACTGTAAACTTTGCAAATAGGGTACATAAATTCGCTGACACTACTACTGATAACATCTTTGCAGACAAATCTAGGAAAAAAATGTCATACCAAGAAACCAATAGTAAGTGGGCTATCTGATCATGAAACGCAGCATCTTAAATGTTGAAACTTGACAATATATATAATCTATTAAATCTGAGTACAGTAGTGTAATAAACCAGTCAAAAATTGAGAATTTTAGGAGACTGCTGAAGTACATGAACTGGATACATGATTACAAAGCTTCTGACTCGAATGGAAAATGTATCTCACTCATTAACAATGTTACTTCCTCTTTTGAAATTTGTTTTCCCCTAAAGTAAACTCAACTGTAATGGAACTCTAAAAATAAACAATGGATTATGCAAGGAATAAAGATATCATCTGAGACAAAAAGGACAATGTATCTACTATCCAGGCACAGCTGTGATGTTAATATTGTAATGCATTACAAAGAATACTGCAAATTATTGCAGCAAGTAATCCAGAAAGCTAAGAAATTTATAATCAGGAGAAAATGATTGTATCAGGCAACAACAAAAGAACTATATGAGATATAGTCAAGAAAGAGACAGGTAGGGCAAAATGAAAGATGAATAGGTAGCTCTAAAATGAATGATACGTTGATAACAAGTACATGTAGTATTGCAAACCTCTTAAAAAGTACTTTATGTACTTTCTTTCTGTTACTCGGTGCTTGGGGTTATCAGGGTCGGTAAACAGTGCAATTGAGTATCTGAGACTAGTCTTTCAAAATAACTTAGGTAGAATGGGAATGATACTCACGTCTCTCAAAGAAGTCGCATCATCAGAAAATCCTTAAAATCCGATTGTTCTAGTGGTTATGGTAACATGTCATTGAAGTTAATCAAAGAGTGCTCATGTGAGTTGAGTTCTGTCTTATTTGTGTAATCATTCTCTTATCTGTGGAACATTTCCAGCGAGGCCAAAAAAGCAGAAGTTAAGTCTCTTTACAGGATTGCTGATAAAGAGATACCATAAAACTGTCGACCAATTTCACCGGTTTCTTTAAAATTATTCGGAATGGTTGGTTAGTTGCTTCGTTGATTTGGAAGAGGGAACCATACAGTGAGGTCATCTGTCGTGTAGGATTAGGAAAGGATGGGGAAGGAAATCAGCTGTGCCCTTTCAAAGGAACAATCCTGGCATTTGCCAGAGTGATTCAGGTAAGTCACAGAAAACCTATATCAGAATGGCCTGATGCAGATTTCAACCATCGTCCTCCTCAATGCGAGTCTAATGCTGAACCAGCTTGCTCTTTTGTAAACTTTATGTTCAAGGATTACCTCAAGCACTTTACTGCAAATAATATGCTGTCCAACTCAGTTCAGGCTCCTTAATGGTTTCGATACAGAGAAAGCTATTTACAGGTACGTTGGGAATATTCTTAATTCATTAGATAACGAATAAAATGTTACTGGCATTATCAGTAACCTGTCAATAGCCTTTCAAAATGTGAATCACATCATTGTAATAAGTAAATTATAACATTGTGGTGTCACTCGCAGTGCTGCGAAATTGTTAGAGTCTTATGTAACTAACAGGAAACAAAGGTAGTTGTCACTCATCATCTGATTAGGAATTAATTACATGTTGTGTACCTCAAGCTTCCATCTGAGTTCCTTTTTCTTGTGTACATTGATGACCTTTCGTCTGTTGCATTGCCAGATGTTAAGTTCGATTTATTTTTCAGATGATACAAACATTGTACAAAGTAGTCAAAAGACCCACGTATGCAGTTCAGAACCTGTAGGAAATTTCCTTCCAGCATGCATATAACATATGAAGACATGTTGGTCGAAGAGGTAGACAGAGTTAACTTTCTGGGATTAGCACTGGATAATAAATTTATTTGGAAATGGCATGCCAAAGAATTACAGAAGCGCTTAAACAAGTCTGTATTTGCAGTGAGAATAATGGCAGATGTAGAAGATATAAAAAACTGGCATAGTTTAATTTTATCATGTTATACGGAATCCTAACACTGTACACAAAACTGATGGTGTACAAAGGTGTAGTCATTTCCACCTTGCTTGCCCAGCGGATGAAAAATGACAGACTTCCACGCCAAATGCTGTACAGCGAAGTGAGCACAGGTAAAGGGCCACGAGGTGCCCCTCTCCAACGTTATAAGGATCAGTACAAGGAAAATCTCAAAAACTTGAACATCAATCCGAGAAACTGGTCCACAATAGCAGAAGATCGAAGTCGCTGGCGCTAAGTTACCTCAAATGCGCTTCAAAACTTTGAGCTGGAACGTCGAAGAATTGAGAATGACAAACGCCGGAGGCGTAAACTCCTCCAGGCTCAGCCACGTCCTCCACCTTCCATCAGCTGTAATGTCTGTGGCCGCCTGTTCCACGCAAGGATTGGATTGCTAAGCAATCAACGACACTTTCACGCCTGAACCGTGACAAAGGAAATCTCAGGAGAGAAATGAAAACTCGAGTACGAGTATCAGCCGACGACTGAATCACATTCAGGGGTACCTCGTCAAACCGTGCAATAGCTTGTAATATGTCTCATTCGTGGAGTAAATTGAAGAACTTCATGTAGAGACCTGTTCAAGGAACTTTTTATTCTAACCACTACTTCTCAGTACATTTATTCTGTAATGAAATTTGTTACACTGCATCTTTGTTTCTACCCAATATGTCAATACGTACCAGGAATAAGAAGAATCTACATAAAGATCTAAATTCACCTACCTTTCACCAAAAGGAATCCAATATTTGGGAACACACAAAAATCAATAAATTTCCAGAAACCATTAAAAACGTGGTTTCAGATAAAACCCAGTTCAAACAGTGTCTGAAAGACATTTGGAGAGGCATCTCCTTCTAACCTATGGATGGATATCTTAACAGGGACTGTTAGATCAACTGTAGTAAAAATCTCTGTTACGTTTCAATTTCGGCAGCACTTGGTCACAACAGTCAAGATTAGATATTTTGTGTATGATAAATTTGAAAACTCCTGGCAGATTAAATCTGTGTGCCGGACCGAGACTCGAACTCGGGACCTTTGCCTTCGCGGGCAAGTGCTCTACCGCCTGAGCTACCCAAGCACGACTCTGCTGTTGATATCAACGGTAGTCCTTATAAGAGGGTACTCCTTCTCAAAGAACCTGAGGAAAACAGAAGTTGATCCAATAAAACTCAAAGTGACAAACCAAAAGCGGCAGTAAGTATTCAAGCTGGTCCTACAAGATCTGCGACAAGAAGGCTGAAATAATAAAGTTCGTCAAATGCTATTTGCCGTTCCCTACCCAACCTTCGAAAAAAAATTGTTAAGAAAGAGTTTTTTGCTGTGGTAGTTGCAAACCAGAATGAGTAACTATTATTCAAATTGTTACATATAAGTCCAAAAGCAGCTTACCCTTTTTAATAATGAACATCTATTAATGGCTCAAATTTTTTAATAAATCTTTTAAAAACTAACATTAACATCGAAGGTACCTTCTTATTTTTTCTTTATTTCGAGTGAAGTGATACTTCCTGCCGGCCGGAGTGGCCGTGCGGCTCTAGGCGCCACAGTCTCGAACCGAGCGACCGCTACGGTCGCAGATTCGAATCCTGCCTCATGGATGGATGTGTGAGATGTCCTTAGGTTAGTTAGGTTTAATTAGTTCTAAATTCTAGGCGACTGATGACCTCAGAACTTAAGTCGCGTAGTCCTCAGAACCATTTGAACCAAGTGATTCTTCCAGGCGATTTACTCAATTATTCGCTAGATATATTCCAATCCCTGACTTCCTTCGCACTTTCTATTCTCTACAGGTCCCTCTAGTACCATTGAAATGTTTTCTGATGTCCGATCACCCTTTCCCCTCTTCTTGTAAGTGTTTCCCGTATATTCCTTTCTTCGATAAGTCTCGCACTCGTCGGCTCTTGCAATCTCCTGAATTGTGTGGATAACGGTTTCCAAAGGTCTGATGGTGTATCGCCAGTCTCATACGTTCTATACTACTGGCCATTAAAATTGCTACACCAAGAATGCAGATCATAAACGGGTATTCATTGGACAAATATATTATACTAGAACTAACACGTGATTAAACTTCCACGCAATTTGGGTGCATAGATCCTGAGAAATCAGTACCCAGAACAGCCACCTCTGGCCGTAATAACGGCCTTGATACGATTGTGCATTGAGTCAAACAGAGCTTGGAGGGCGTGTACAGGTACAGCTGTCCATGTAGCTTCAACACGATACCACAGATCATCAAGAGTAGTGGTTTGCGTATTGTGACGAGCTAGTTGCTCGGCCACCATTGACCAGACGTTTTCAGTTGGTGAGAGATCTGGAGAATGTGCTGGCCAGGACAACAGTCGAAGATTTTCTGTATCCAGAAAGGCACGAACAGGACCTGCAACATGCGGTCGTGCATTATTCTGCTCCAATGTAGGGTTTCGCAGGGATGGTATGAAGAGTAGAGCCATGGGTCGTAACACATCTGAAATGTAACGTCCACTGTTCAAAGTGCCGTCAATGCTAACAAGAGGTGACCGAGACGTTTAACCAATGGCACCCCATACCATCACGCCGGGTGATACGCCAGTATGGCGATGACGTATACACGCTTCAAATGTGCGTTCACCGCGATGTCGCCAAACACTATGCGACCTTCATGATGCAAACAGAACCTGGAATCATCCGAAAAAATGACATTTTGTCATTTGTGCTATCAGGTTCGTCGTTGAGTACACCATCGCAGGCGCTCCTCTCTGTGATGCAGCGTCAAGGGTAACTGCAGCCATGGTATCCGAGCTGATAGTCCATGCTGCTGCAAACGTCGTCGAACTGTTTGTGCAGATGGTTGATGTCTTGCAAACGTCCCCATCTGTTGACTCAGGGATCGAGACGTGGCTGCACGATCTGTTACAGCTATGCGGATAAGATGCCTGTCATCTCGACTGCTAGTGATACGAGGCCGTTGGAATCCAGTACGGCGTTTCGTATTACCCTTTTGAACCCACCGATTCCATATTCTGCTAACAGTCATTGGATCTCGACCAATGCGAGCAGCAATGTCGCGATACGATAAACCACTACAATCCGACCTTTATAAAAGTCGGAAACGTGATGGTACGCATTTCTCCTCCTTACACGAGGCATCACAACACCGTTTCACCAGACACGCCAATCAACTGCTGTTTGTGTATGAGAAATCGGTTGGAAACTTTCCTCTAGTCAATAAATTGTAGGTGTCGCCACCGGCGCCAACCTTGTGTGAAAGCTCCGAAAAGCTGATAATTTGCATATCAAAGCATCTTCTTCCTGTCGGTTAAATTTCGCGTCTGTAGCACGTCATCTTCGTGGTGTAGCTATTTTTATGCCCAGTAGTGTATATACCAGTGTGAAAACTAGTGGCCGTGTTTAGATAACCTTCGTGTAAACTGTACTATTTCCCACTTCTCCAGTTATTGTATTGCATATTTTAAGTTATAGAAAATTTACTTTCGAAACTTCCGCCATACCTGAGTGTTAGAGTTGGCTTTACATAAATAGAATTACTTTTAGAATTTTAGATAATGTCTAATACATTTCAGTGAAATTACAAAAATGCTAAAGGTGCAAAAATTTATTAGACTTTAGCCTAATCCTTTGTTTTGGGTGCATAGTGATAAATCCAGCGCTCACATATGGTGACGTTGGTTATGCTCAGAATGTTGTGCAAGCTATTAAAAACTGATCCATGACTGATTTTCCCTTTTTTTATTTTGCCTCGATTGCAGTATATCGATTATCGAGCTGAAGGGCCTATACTTCTCTCGCGATTTCAGATGCTTGATTGAAAGATAGTTTGCCACCTCGTTCTTTGTTACTTCGATTTCTTCGATAGTACTGGAAGCAACTGCACCATCTTCCTGTGTCATACGATGGTGCATTGCTGTCGTACATTTCCAGCAACCCAGCGTGGGCTTTTCTACCGTTGTTCGCCTTAAAATGCAGGAAATGAATTACTGTACAATAATGTATTTTTTGAATGGGCTATGGGATTTTGTTTTGGATCCTCCAGTTGTGTTCTGCAGTATTGTGGAACAGTGATTCCATTGTGTACCATAACAGGAAAGTTTCATTTAAAGTGATAACTACACAACTTTATTTTCTCAAGGCGATAAAAAATACTATACAAATGCATGTATTTCCTACCATTTCGGAGTACCACACGTTGTGTTTGTCAGGTTGGGAGGACGTGCAAAATCTTTCATGCATATGTGTTGGAGCTTTGGTATTATGCACTAATTTCACGTGTAAAATGAGATACAGTTCCTTACCATGTTTTGAGTTTGTTAGACCTGAGCAGGTGATGTTTACCGAAAAGTAAGTGCTGTATCACAGCAAGAGAAGATGCTACGCGTTATTAAGTAGTCTATATGAAAGAAAGTAACACATTGCAATGCAAACGCCTTTTTGGTGCCAAAAGGCAGTTCATAGCTGTAAATAAAGTCTACAATGAAAATACACCTTTAGAAAGTACATTCGAATGTGGACGCACTCTGATTTGTACGAACTATTTGGACAAGTTCTGCTTTGAATGATTTTCAAAGGCAAATACCTTTCTTTTCGTTGAAAATAATTTATACGTTATTGCACAGTGCTTGTGATACTATATCATATTATTTACTTATAACAATGTAGTATGTGATATCACGGAATAATTATTGTAAGTTGGCAACTGCAACACTGATATTCAGTGTTATAATGAATATCCTGATTTCATTGTTCCTTCATTCTTATTTAAAATATTTAAAATCAATATAGGAGAATACAAAGACGTAACAACGGCATTACTTGTTAACAGAATGGTTCTTTGAGGTAACTATTGCACTTAAACAAATAAACCAGAAGAATCATCTAAACAATCACGAGCAACTTCCTATACCTCCGTTTTGAACAACGTGGGTATTTCGTCAATGCTGGAAGTAACCGAAGCTCAGTCCTCCTGATTTTTCCAGTATTCACCGTAAGTAGTTTTCAGTAAACCATCAACGTATTTATTCTTGTCAGATGAGATTGAATCATTCAGCAGTACTTCGGCTCGGGGTTAAGAAAAGCGTTTGGTAATGGTCCACCTGCATTTCTAAAGAGGCTTCCCCTCTTGGTACATTCTTCTGGGAACTCTAGAATGCAATAGCGTCCATATCAATATGAGTGCTTCCCATAGCTTTGTACCTATATGTGAATATTCGTTTCAATGTACTTATGTGATCTAAATTTCGTAGGCCTTTAGATGGAGATTTCATGTCTCTCACTCTACAATCATCATCAAGGTTTCTTACTTCACCCACTGATTGGTAGTGAAACGTCCCCTTTGAAAAATTGTACAAGACTGTCCTTAAACTGATATACAATATTTTTAGCGCAACGCAATCTGACTTTCAAAACTCCCTACAAAAGAATGGCCCTGACTAACGTTAACCTATACGTTTCACAAATCACTTACCTCACAAAAATCTTGGTTACTCGAACTACTGCAATACAGCGAGAACCACTACTGCCAGCTAAAAAAAGATTCAAACTACGGAAGGCACTAACTATTGATAGGGATAGTTAGCAAATGAAAGATATTAATAGAGAACAAACAATGTATTTACCTTAATAGTCATAATATATATAGCGGTTCATGACAAATTACAAAACTCCGCCATCTCTCTCCCAACATCCACCACTGCTGGCGGCTCACCTCCAACTGCGCAACGCTACGCGCTGTTCACATCCAGCTGCCGCTGCCCAACACTACAATGGCAGACAACAATGCAAACTAGCCACCGACTGCACACAGCACAGCCAGTGATTCTCACACAGAGTGCTACGTGGCGTTACCAATAAGAAAACCTAAACAGCCTACTTACAGTAGATCTCATCCTCTTTCTCTTTTACTGCATTTGTCGGCTTTTTTCGTAGAGGTCTCTCTACTCTATCATCGGAAATACTGTCAGGAGGTAAGTGATTATATCTTCGTAATAATAATTATAAATACTAGTTCTATGGAACATTATTACGAGGGAGTACAGAAGAAACTGATGCTAGCAGCTGCTCTGCGAGGGAACGTCTGGAATGGAAACCGTGACTGAAATCAACGCCTCCTGTTGGTCATGATGGACTACTTCTTCTCTGCACGAAATGTAGATTGGGACGGGTTCATGTTTGCTCTGGAATGTATATTATCACAGGGTTGTATCAAGGCACATTTTCGATTTCACTACAACTGCGTGGTGTAATTGGATTTGGATTCTGCTTATCCTACATGTACTCTTCCATTCCGTATCCCATTTGTGGACATGTTCACCCGTGCATCTCACCTCCTCAGTTGTCAACAGTTTTAGCTTTTAATGAGAAAATCTGTGTGAAAACTTATGGGACTTAACTGCTAAGGTCATCAGTCCCTAAGCATACACACTACTTAACCTAAATTATCCTAAGGACAAACACACACACCCATGCCCGAGGGCGGACTCGAACCTCCGCCGGGACCAGCCGCACAATCCATGACTGCAGCGCCTGAGACCGCTCGGCTAATCCCGAGCGGCTAGCTTTTAATGCCAAAAGCATTTTTCTGTAGGGCAGACGCAAAGAAAAATGGGGAAAGGGATAGGGAAAGAGAGAGAACGTCTGTTTGAGACTCAGCTGCCTGAACGGACCTGTGTCGCACTTGGTTTGTCTTGGTACTGTAGAACCGGCGGAGTCGCTGATCGACGGCACCGATTAGTGTGTGGTCTGTACAAGCGGCCGCAATTACCCTCCTGACATGCCAGACACCCGCGCACCGCCAAGCAGAAATAATTCAGGCACCAGTAGCGCACGGGGCAGTGCTCACCGCGCCTAACCTTGTACATCCAGGAGTAGTGGTGTTACACACGGCCAACCCGTCTCTGGACAGAGCGCCCATTCTTCCCGGCAGCCAGTCCACTCACGGAGCCATCTGTACATGTAAGTGTCTCATCGTGACACAATACTTTCTTCTCATTGAGAAATTTGCTATTCACATATTCCGATGTGGCATTCTGCGAAGTAAGTTAACTTGATTGGAGTGGAGTCCAATAACATACATCTGTAATTATAACATACACTTACAGCTTTCGTAAAGGCAAATAATAATTTCTGGATGACTCAGCCAAACTATGCATTTGTGCTAGTTTATGATTCCATGGCTGGCGTTTAACTCAAGCAGGTGCTCATTTGCCTGCAAAAGGCAATACTGATTCAGTGCCAAGCAATCCTACAAAGAAAAAATGTGAAATGGTGGATCCAGAAGCCCTGCATAAAGATCCAGTGTTTTTGCTGACCACTGGTCTCAAGCAATGTCCCGCAGTAGTTCGGATACTGAACACCTACACTGCGACTACAACGGTTCAGATTTCCGTTCAGCCTCCCAAATTTTGGTTCCCGTCGATTTCTACAAATCCCATACAGAAAATTTGGAGATGATTCGCCTGACTAGTACAGAATTAATCTCCTTCCACAACCCAGGCATGTGCTCCCTCTAGTTCCGTCAGAGACAGCAAAGGACTTGGAAGAGCAGCTGAACGGAATGGACAGTGACTTGAATGGAGCATATAAGATGAACATCAACTAGAGTAAAACAAGGGTAATGGAATGTAGTCGAATTAAATCGGGTGATGCTGAGGGAATCAGTTTAAGGACTGGGACACTTAAAGTAGTACATCAGTTTTGCTGTTTGGCAACAAAATAACTGATGATGGTCGAAGTAGAGAGAATACAAAATGTAGACTGGCAATGGAAAGGAAAGCGTTTCTAAAGAAGAGCAATTTGCTAACATCGAATATAGATTTAAGTGTCACTATGTCTTTTCTGAAAATGTTTGTCTGGAGTGTAGCTATGTGTGGAAGTGAAAAATGGACCATAAACAGTCTAGACAATAAGAATATAAAAGCTTTTGAAATATGGTGCTACAGAAGAATGCTGAAGATTAGATGGGTAGTTCACGTAATTCATTAGGTGGTACTGAATACAATTGGAGAGAAGAAGAATTTTTGGCACATTTCGGCTAGAAGAAGGGATCGGTTGGTAGGACATGTTCTTAGGCATCAAGGGATCACCAATTTAGTATTGGAGGGCAGCGTGGAGGGTGAAAATAGTAGATGGAGACCAAGAGATGAATACACTAAGCAGATTCAGAAGGATGTAGGCTGCAGTCGTTACTGGGAGATGAAGAGGCTTGCACAGGATAAAGTAGGATGGAGAGCTGCTGCAGACAAGTCTTTGGACTGTAGACCACAATAAGGTCTTTAACAGAGCGGCGACGGTGCAAGCCGCGGTGAACGTTTTCCCCACTGAGGTCGCTCACTCGCTTGAACGATGGACGTCTGAAACAAATATAAAACACTATTTATTAGTAAAATGCATTAGTTGGATGTCAATTAAAAAAACAGTTAATACGGAAGTGCACAAATATCCAAGTGAATAGAAACGGAACACTGTAACACCTTAGAACAGGAGGGTGATATTGGAAATAGCCATGTCCACATAGACACCAACATTGCGGAATTAGTGAGCTGACTAATGAAAAGATACAGAAATATACATGTAAGCACTAATTCTCCATACTAAGTGCATGCTGAACATAGCTAGCTGACCGGGTGAATAAATTTACGGGTGCAAAGCCCCAATTCTAACTTGCAAAAAACTTTACAGTCCCCTCTTGAAAACTCACACAAATGCCGATTACATTTGCCATTCCTCTAAGACAGGTACACAGGATGGCTGACAGCTGAAATTTATGCGGTGCGGTTGGCCCCAGAAACTATTAACAGTTCTGGGATGAGATCCCTCCTCTCTAGAGCACTAAGTTGAAGTCTCCACACTCAACAGTTGTAAGGTTGCCTCTGCAAATCTAATATGAAGTGACTATCTCTGTCCTATTCAAAAACCCTGCTGGTTCTGCCAACACTAGAGGCTGTTAAGCCAATCGCTATAGACCTTCTGAGTTTCAATCAATGAGAGGTTTCTAAAACTAAGAACAATTTCCTTTCTCCTGAATAATCGGTCATGATTAACCCTTACTGCATGGCTCCGTATTGTCGTTGGGTTCAAAGCAGAACTTCTCTCGCACCACGAGAGTGGTTCCACGTTTTAGCCAGTGACAAGGGCTGCATGTACGCACTCACGAGTTTCTTCCATGTTACAAGAACAATTTTAGTATACAAAACTGGATCTGTCTTACATAATCAAACAACTACTGTTGACCTCCTTGTATTCCGGCTGATTCTTCTCATCCTGAGTGCATCATGTTTGCCGCCCCTTGCAGATTGTATCTTTCTCAAAAACGTTCTTTCCTTGATATCTCACAGTTGGAGTTTACGGTCTGACGAACGGCTGGAAAAGTTTTTACGACACGCTAGCTATTGGATGGTTGTGCCACTCACTTTCCCCCTGTCAGCCAGGAGGACCAACTTCCAAAAAGAAACCTTAAATGTCTCTTTCACCAAAGTGAAAAGAAATAGAGAAGAAGTTATTACACTTGCAGTCATTGTCGTTACTTTCATTTATATTATTGTCATGCGTCAGTAGTAATTTGGATGTAATTGAGAACTTAAATGTTGGATAGAAGGCTAGTAGTTAAGTTTCTGAGCAGTTTTGGAAAAACTGTCCCGTAACACAAGCTCTGAGCATACATTTTCTAAGGATGAAAGTGAAATTAAGGGTGTAATTTTGCAGTCAGGTGGGTTGTGGACAAGCTCTCTCAGCTTCTTCACAAAATAGGTCTGACTTCTTTCTGTCTACATATCAGCAATATTATAATTCCTATCACGTAGAACTATACCGTGGTCACTAAATGATTTTATCTGGCTCTATAAAAGTGCTAAATGTCCATCGTTATTCTCGATCAACACTTCACTGTCTTCAGCCTTCGTTTTTCCGGGTATTAAATTCACACTGGGGACGATAGAAATGTAATTAGTTTCGAGCTGTATGAACACATTGTAATCACCTTCGTCCAGTCAGTGGAATATAGTTTGATAGTTCACTCATTCCTCACATAAAACTTATTTTTTTCGATGTTTGTGTAAAAATTAACCACTTAGACAAATTTCGGACGGTCCTCACCTATGGTAGCTCTGTGTTGATGGCATCAACAGGTAGGAAACATACACTCACGTTCCTTATAACGGTATTTTCCAAGAGCGTCCAGAAATCAAATATAGAATCAGCGATGTTTGCTTCCTGTCTGTCAGGGCACTCGTTTACAACATGGCTCGTTGTCTAAATATCAAGAGAGTCACACGTACTGTCAGTGCAAGAGCTCCACTTGTGCATGTTGTATGTGCACATACCTTCTTCAGTTTGGTATCTATTAAGGTGCACTCAAACGTTCCTCTGATGATGAAAGCCTGGAACTTTAAAAGGAAACTTCGACAACATTTCCTTCTTTCAATTATATCAGCGGTTACAGATATAACGAAACATGACAGAACTAAGTCAGCGGAAAGATGGTGGCCAGACGTCCAATGTGCCAGTGATCGTCTTACTGGAGGGGGGGGGGGGGGGGGGGCGGACGACTGTGGCCTGCGCATGCGCACCAGAAGCTAGCCGTCAGCGAGCGCGGCGGAGGCGACCCCTGCCCAGCCTGCGGCAGACCCGGTAACGAGGCGACGGCAGCGCCTCCACGTCGCGTTGCGGGTAATCCAATCTTGAGGATTAGCCGCCGCTGCTCGCCACCCAAACAACACGCCTCCGGCCGCTAATGAACGCAATTACAAGTTTGCGCTCGCGTGCTCCTGCCGTAATCAGCGACGAGCAGTTAAACGTCGCACACCTCTCCAGAAGACGGCCCCTGTCCGCACGTACATCCATCCCTTACCCTCGCCCCAACCCCAGCCCTCACCGAATTCAGCCAAGATCCGAGACGCTACTACCGCCCCTAGTCTCAACTCTTTAGAGGCCCCGAGTCCACCTGGGCTCCATGCTAATGGAAAACGTCTGAACGTACTGTCCACCTCTGGAGAGGAAGAGATCATTACAAGCTTTATACATTTACTGCTCTACGTCGTAAATGCGTTTCTACTGTTACTATGCACAAAAATAAGAGCCAGATGGACGTGATTCGACACAGCAACGAGAAGCAAAACTACATGTAATGCACCTTTAGGCTACTGCCCTGTGTCAGTCATCCTAACAATCTGCTTTTGGAGGCACAAAAAATTGTCACATAAAGTTGCTAGAAGACCGTCTTTCGACTCAAAGCAATCGTCCCGCCACAAATTTCCTTGGATATGAAACAGAAGGAATTCAAACAGCAATAAAATCTATGTGGCGTAGACCTTTTCGACAACTCGTAGCTGAAATTTGGCAGCGACATTCTCCTGATAAAATATGTCTTTCCTTCAATAACCATTGTCTCGCTTCACGTATTTCTCCATTATTTCGTCTAGCATACATTCATAGTACACTCAGGTGACAGAAGTCACGGGGTACCTCCTATTATGGCGTCGGACTCCTCTTGCCCGGCGTAGTGCCAAAAACATGACATGCACCGACTCAACAAGTCGTTGGAAGTACCCTGCAGAAATCCTGAGCCACACTGCCTCTATAGGCCTCCATAATTGCGAAAGTATTGCCTGTGCAGCATTTTGTGAACAAGCTAACCTCTTGATTATATTCCAAAAACGTTCAATGAGGCCGGCCGGAGTGGCCGAGCGGTTGTAGGAGCTACAGTCTGGAACCACGCGACCGCTACGGTCGCAGGTTCGAATCCTGCCTCGGGCATGGATGTGTGTGATGTCCTTAGGTTAGTTAGGTTTAAGTTGTTCTAAGTTCTAGGAGACTGATGACCTCAGAAGTTAAGTCCCGTAGTGCTCAGAACCATTTGATCAATGAGTTTCATGTTGGATAATCTGGCTGGCAAAATAATCCACTCCAATTGCCCAGAATGTTTTTCAAACCAATCGCTATCACTTCTTATCCGGTCACATGGCGCATTGTCTTGCATGAAAATTCCATAGTCGAATGGCTCCAATTGGTGCCCAACGAACCGAATGCAGCCATTCCCGGTCAATGATCGGTTCAGTTGGACCACAGGACCCAGCCCATTCCATGTAAACACATGGAACACCTTATGGAACCACCACTAGATTACACAGTTCCTCGTTCACAATCTGGGTCCATGGCTTTGTAGGGTCTGCGCCACAATCGAACCCAACCGTCTGATCTTACCAACAGAAATCGGAACTTACAGGAACAGGCCTCGGTTTTTCAGTAGTCTAGGCCCTTGTGTCAGAGATCTGCTGCCATAGCCCATTTATGCCGAATTTCGCCGCACTGTCGCAACGGATATGTTTGTCGTACGTCCCACATTGATTTCTGAGGTTATTTAACGGGGCGTTGCTTGTCTGTTAACACTGACAACTCTACGCAAACGCCACTCCTCTCGGTTATTAAGTGAAGGCTGTCGGCACATTTCGTTTTACGTGGTGAGAAGTAATGCCTGAAACTTGGTGTTCTCGGGACATTCTTTACACTGTCAATCTCGTATTACTGAAGTCCCTAACGATTTGCGAAGTCGAAGGTCCCATGCATATAGCTCCAACTAGCATTCCGCACTCAGAGGCTGTTAATTTCCGTCGTGCAGTGATAACCACGTCGGAAACCTTTTCACGTGAATCACCAGAGTACGAATGGCAGCGTCGCTAATGCATTGTCCTTTAATACAACCGCCATATGTGAATATTTGCCGTATGCAGATCTGCTATTTGTAATGCAAAAGAGAAGAAAAGTAGTATTCTGAGTATCTGAAAATATTGAAAACTATGTATGTACTGGCCTACGGGTTGCGTCTTCGATTCGTCTTCGGTCCCGGGTTCGAATCACACCACTGATTAATTTTTGATTAATAATCAGCATTGGCAGCCCAAGACTTCTGGCATAGGAGTTCACCATCATTCTGCCAATGGCTTTGTCAAAGATGGTGGAGGAGCGGACAGACAACCAGGGCACTCTCTTATCCTAGGGGTGGGAAACTTCCCCTAAAGGCGGAAGAATCAACAAAGATCAACCGCATGAGGGTGCAGAAGGCAATGGTAACCACTGCATTAAAGACACGTATTGTGTATCCACAGGACATGATGCCTGTAATTGAAGAAGTGTCATGATGATCTATCCATTAGCAAAAGATTCGGGAATAGTTCCCCACTTGGATCTCCGGGAAGAGACTACCAAGGGGGAGGTTAACATGAGAAAAAGATTGAATAATAAACAAAAAGATAGCGTTCTACAAGTCGGGGCGTGGAATGTCAGAAACTTGAACGTGGTAGGGAAACTAGAAAATCAGAAAAGGGATATGGAAAGGCTCAATCTAGGTATACCTGTGGTCAGTGAAGTGAAGTGGAAAGAAGACGAGGATTTCTGGTCAGATGAGTATAGGGTAATATGAACAGCAGAAGAAAATGGTATAACGGGAGTAGGACTCGTTATGAAATGGAAGGTAAGACCGAGAGTGTGTTATTTTTTGTGGTAAGGTCGTATGGAACCAAACTGATGAGGTCGTCGGCCCCTAAGCTTACACACTATTTAATCTAACTTTAACTTACGATAAGGTCGACACACACACCCATGCCCGATGGAAGACTCGAACCTCCGACGGGGGAAGCCGCTCGGACCGTGACAAGACGCCTCGGACCGCGAGGCAGTGTCTCACTGTGAATAGTTCAGTGACAGGGTTCTTCTTATCAGGATAGACAGCAAACGAACACCGACATCGGTAGGTCAGGTGTATATGCCGACATCGCAAGCTGAAGATGAAGACATAGAGAAAGTGTATGAGGATACTGAAAGGGTAATACAGTATGTAAACGGGGATTAAAATGTAATAGTCATGGGGACTGGAATGCAGCTGGAGGGGAAGAGTGGGAGAAAAGATTACAGAAGAATTTGAGATTGGGACAAGGAATGAGAGAGGAGGAAGACTACTTGAGTTCTGTAACAAGTTACAGCTGGTAATAGGGAATACTCAGTGCAAGAACCATAAGAGGAAGAGGTGTACTTGGAAAAGGCCGGGTGATACGGGAAGATTTCAGTTAGATTACATGATGGTCAGACAGAGATTCCGAAATCAGATACTGGATTGTAAGGTGTACCCAGGAGCAGATATAGACTCAGATCACAAATTCGGTGACATTAAAAGAAAGGTCTATAACATTAAGAGTGCAACGGGAGTTCCACTGTTAAATGCACAGGAGAACGTGTATGGGTTGAAAGAATACCTTGAAATCCCCTATGAGGGGGAAAATGTTTCTGATGTGATAGAAGAAGAAACAGGAGTCAATTTAAAAGAGATAGGGGATCCAGTATTAGAATTTAAAAGAGCTTTGGAGAACTTAACATCAAATAGGGCAGAAGGGATAGAGAACACTCCATTAGAATTTTCAAAATAGTTTGGGTAAGTGGCAACAAAACGACTATTCAGATTGTTGTGTAGAATTTATGAGTCTGGCGACATACCACCTGACTTTCACAAAAGTATCATCCACCCAATTCCGAAGACGGCAAGAGCTGACAAGTGCGAAAATTATCGCACAATCAGCTCAACAGCTCATGCATTCAAGTTGCTTACAAGAATAAGATACAGAAGAAAATTGAGGATGCGCTAGATAAGATTTAGTTTGGTTTTAAGAAAGGTAAATGCACGACAGAGGCAATTCTGACGTTGCGGTTAATATTGGAAGCAAGACTAAAGAAAAATCAAGACACTTTCATACGATTTGTCAACCTGGAAAAAGCGTTCGACAATGTAAAATGGTGCAAGATGTTCGAAATTCTGGAAAGAGTGGGGTTAAACTATAGGGAGAGACATGTCATATACAATAAGCAAAACAGCCAAGAAGAAATAATAAGAGTGAACGACCAAGAACGAAGTGCTCGTATTAAAAAGGGTGTCAGACAAGGACGTAGCCTATCGCCCCTACTGTTCAGTATGTACATCGAGGAAGCAATGAAGGTTCAGGAGCGGAATTAAAATTCAAGGTGAAAAGATATCAATGTTAGGATACGCTGACGACATTGCTATTCTAAGTGAAAGTGAAGAAGGATTACATGATATGCTGAACGGAATGAACAGTCTAATGAGTATAGAGTATGGATTGAGAGTATATCGAAGAAAGACGAAGGTAATGACAAATAGCAGAAATGAGAACAGCGAGAAACTTAACATCATGATTGATCGTCACGAAGTAGACGAAGTTAAGGAATTCTGCTACCTAGGCAGTAAAATAGCCAGCGATGGACGGAGCAAGGAGGACATCAAAAGCAAACTAGCACTGGCAAAAAGGGCATTCCTGGCCAAGAGAAGTCTACTAATATCAGACATCGACCTTGAGTAAGATATCTCAGAGAATGTATGTCTGGATTACAGAATTATATGGTAGTGAAACATGTACTGTGGGAAAACAGGAACAGAAGAGAATCGAAGCATTTGAGATGGTGCTACAGCCGAATGTTGAAAATTAGGTGGACCGATAAGGTAAGGAATGAGGAGGTTCTGCGCAGAATTGGAGAGGAAAGGAACACGTAGAAAACACGGAGAAGGGACAGGATGATAGGACATCTGTTAAGACAGAGAGAATGTCTTCTATGGTACTAGAGGGAGCTCTAGAGGACAAAAACTGTTGAAAAAGGATAATATTGATAGTTTGTAATGCATGGCCTGGTTTCCATCTACTGCTGCTCGTTTCTTTTGTGGAATGACAGGCCCACGTCTGACCAACAGTACCGATTCGGTGCATAAAATATGACGAATATTACTTTAAATAGCCCAATAGCTGCCGGCCGGTGTGGCCGAGCGGTTCCGGGCGCTTCAGTCTGGAACCGCGCGACCGCTGCGGTCGCAGGTTCGAATCCTGCCTCGGGCATGGATGTTGGTGATGTTCTTAGGTTAGTTAGGTTTAAGTAGTTCTAGGGGACTGATGATCTCAGAAGTTAATTCCCATAGTGCTCAGAGCCATTTGGTGAAAAGAACGTCTGCAATAAGAATGTGAGTGTTTCAACATCGTACACCAGTTGTAACTACGACTGGCTGAAACTCGTTACCACATGTATAAGGAAGAAGAAGGGTGATGGGGTGAAGAAGTTTCGTGGGGACACATGGCGCTCCTACCACCTGATATAGACATTGGACTGGGATTCGGGAAGTCGATGGTTCAATCATTCTTCCACACACCGACAATCCAATTTTCCATGATTTCCCTGAATCGATTACGGCAGATGCCGAAATGGTTCCTTTATATAGGAAACTGCTGATTTATTTTCCCAGTCCTTTGCTTTTGATACTGTATTATCGCTTTGATTCTTGCAAGCAGCAGGTGGCGACTGCCGTCTTCTGATTAAAACAGAGGAACATTTGTCATTTGCGATTAGTGAATTCTTCGCTGTCCTGAGACTGTGCACTGTTTCCGTTCACAGGTTAGTTTAATGTAGCAAAAATTACAAACGAAACTATCCACAGTTAATGAGTTAAATGTATGTACCGGACAGAAAATAAATGGCAGTAACTGGCGTGTATTTGCTTTAGCTTTATTGAATGTAAATGTCAGTGTAATAAAGGGCAGAAAAATATTTCGATCTCTCGCTGTGAGAGGGAAGTGCTGCTTACAAAAACAGCATAGTTCAGAAAGAATTAATTGTGGTCCTCAAGCATTTGACTAGAATGCATGAGTTATGACATTTGGCCGCACTTACCAGAAAAAGAACCTAAATAGGGAAATGTTACGTCCAGGCTAAAAGCCGAAAAAAAGCAATGAATTATTATCTGCAAATGGTAACAAGACTTTCGAATGTAACACTGAAAATTAATCTCTCCCATTTTCTCCAGATTTTGTTACGTTAATTACCAGATTTTTCTAAGTAAACAGCATTTCTTCCAATTTTTGGTCCTAATCTGCCTTGATGCTCCTGAAGACAGATATAGCCCTGCGGCAACAGTAATTCACTGATAATTATCACAGGTTTTGTTGTACATGCATGTGCTGTAGCATCCAACTGTACAAAAAACTCTATCTTTTCTTCACTCGAAATGATAAAGTGGCGTTTACACGCAGTTCTTGCACGAAACTCACTAATTTTCTTTATACATAACACTATAAGGGACAACAACAACTTCGTCTTCAAGTCAGCTACGAATTTCTCTATAGTATTACCTATTAGTGACAGAATCTCTTCACACTGAACTGTGCTACACTTCGCAGTTTTGGGAGTCCTTTTCCATATAATTTCCTGAATCTGTTTCACGAATGGGAATCAATGAAATTCACATCAGTTGCAATTCAGAGCGTCCGGTCTCGTAGATCTCCCTCAGTAAGGCGCATTGACTTTCACGAGCCTTTCTTAAACTTTTTAACAGTTTTATTTTACACTTTTGCGAGTTTCATTTTGATGCATTTTCATACTTTGTGAAAATCTTTATTCCGTCTATACAATACATGTTCAGCTTTTTTTGAAATAAAAACGGATTTGCATAGTGCCTAAGTTCAAGCATTTCCCTCCTCCTTCGTTTAACCAAAAAATTTATAGCCTTTTCCTTGTGACTGAAATCTATCACTATACTGGTTCTTTGGGGGCTTGGAAGGTATTCTGTTTTTGTTCTGGACTTTAAGTAGCGTATTTCGAACTACTGTTCAAAGAATATTCCAAGTTATTTCCTGTTTCTTGTAATTCTTTCACACTTTCTAACGAAATGTCGACATCACTCAAATGAGTGTCCAAGATATTAACTAATAAATAACACAGGGGGTGCATCTCAGGCCACACATGGCCAAATACCTGCTGTCACAGATAAGACACGTAGGTCTTTTTTAGGATAAATCCAGACAACAGTTTCTCCTGCTTAAAGAGTATCTCCAGCAGTTTCAAAAATACTGAAACAATCACTCACAAATCAGATTTTAACCCTTCAAATATCACATACACCAACGACTGGAAAGAGTAACATGGGGCATTTCACATACTTAACTATCCTCCATCAAAACATACAATCAATAAAAAAATAAGACAGAACTATTAGAAGTTGAGCTCCAATCTTTGAGTTGCACAATAGTTTGTATTACTGAGCACTGGTGCAGGGACACAGAAATGTAACATGTAGTATTATCATTGTATGAAAAGGCAAACTCTTACTGCAGAACTACTTCAAGGGGCGGAAGATAATGAACTTATATCAGAAAAGGAACACAGTTCAAATCAAGACATGACCTCAGTACACTAAGTGAAGACAAACACTTTGAAATATCAGCTGTTTAATTAACAGGGCTTGATATCACCAAGAAATTAATCATTATGTAGGTATAGATCTCCCAGTGGCAGTGTGGACACTTTTTTCAATACATTAACAGAAGTTCTGGATAAAGTCTCAGGCACAAAGGTCAACATAATTCTGTGTGGGTATATTAACATCAACACTAATATCATAAATGAATCCAGCAGCAGCTTCATAAACATCCTTCAAAGTTTTGGCATGTCTCTGTTGGTCAATAGTGCAACAGGGTTTACTACAACGACTGCATCAGTAATTGACCATGTGGCCACAAACAAAGACAGGGGAAAAAGTAATGTAGCTGTAAAAGATCTCTGACTATCATACCATCTCTGTCAAACACCAACAGTAAAATCAGGCATCGAATCATTCCCTAAACTACAAGCCTACAAACGACATCTATCAGAAATCAAAATAAAACATTTTTAAAAAGAACTAGAAAAAAAAGGTGGGATTAAGAGTCTAAGGAAACCAGAGTGAATATGAAATTCTCTAAATTCTCCACATTGTTTATTGTTTAAACTGAACTTTGAAAAGGCATTTCCAAAAGTATGCATGTCTGTATCAATAGCTCACAAAAACAGATGGATAACAGCAGGTATTAAGAAGCCCTCTCAAACACTTAAACACCTCAGTTCCATGAAAAAGATTCGCAATGATCCAGAATTCAAAGAATTACTATCATAGATACAAAAAGATCTATAGGAAGGTGTTGATTGCTGCAAAAAAGTGATTTAATGACAAAATAATATATAATTCAAGAGAATAAAAGCAAAGCAGTCTGTGATGTTATAAAAAAGGAAACGGGGAGAGGCAAGTGAACGCAGAATAACATACTGCTAAGAAAGTGGGATAAGGTAACAAATGAGCCACAACACTTAGCAAACTATGTAAACGAGCATTTTTCAAGTATTGCAGTGAAGTTACAGCAAAAACTCCCCTGAACAATTATAACACCTGTAAATAATGTTGCACTAAATACAATGATGTTACTCTGACCCACAGAGAATGAAGCCAATAAAACTGTTCAAAAACTAAAAATTAAAATGTCAGTAGGCTTAGATGAAGTACCTATGTGTGTACTGAAACAATGCATAGGGTTTATACAAGGCCTCTCAACAAATACAGCAAATGAATCCTTCACATCAAGGACATTTCCAAAGCAGTTAAAACAGGCACGAGTTGTACCTTTGCTTAAGAAAGGTAATGCAGAAGACATAGAAAATTACTGGCCCATTTCCATGCCCTCAGCATTCTCAAAAATAATAGAAGCAATTATGAAATACATATGAATGAATTCCCTGAATAAATACAATCTTTTAAGCGAATCACAGTTTGGTTTGCCGAAATAGCAAAAATACGGAGTCAGCAATAATAGAATTCACAAAAATAGTACTTGATGCTCTTGATAATGATGAGTGAGTGAAAGGCATATTTTGGATCTTTCTAAGGCATTTAGTACAGTCTACCACAGTATTATACTTAATAACTTAGGAGCGTTAGGAACAAGGTGGGTACTTAAGGATTGGTTTTGATCATAAGTAACAGATAGGGTACAAAGAGTAGAGATAACATGTCAAATAGATCTAAAAGTTTAGTAAACCACTCATCAGCATTAAAATACATTAATATAGGGATTCTGCAAGGTATCATATTAGTACCAATACTGTTCCTGATATACATCAATGATTTTCCCAGTAGTGTTACTCATGGTGAAAAATTCTCTTCACTGATGACATCAATATTATAGTCACTGAGAAGACAAGAGAACTCCCTACTAAGAAAGCAAACAAAACTCTCAAGGAAGTTTATGATTGGTCAATAGTCAATAAAGTGACAATGAACATAAAGAAAACTAATGCAATGAATTTCAGTTTGAAGAGGAAAAATGACAATCTTAAATTAAATGTAGATTGCACCTCTATAGACTGTGTAACATATACAAAGATCCTAGGAATGAAGATTGATTCTCAGTTGAAGTGGTGTGAACACACAAAGGTACTTACAAACAGAATGTCATCAGCATGTTATTCCCTTAGAATCCTTTCATCAGTGTGTAACATGCAGTGTCTTTTAGTTACATATTATTCAAATGTACACTCATTTCTTAGATATGACATTTCTTTTTGGGGAACAAACACACAAAATGTGAGCACAGTTTAGAAATCCCAGAAAAGAGCCATAAGTGTAATAACCAAAAATACTAGTCGAGCTCACTGTAAAGATCTGTTCAAAACACTGGGAATTTTAACTGCTCCATGTGAATACATTTACCAGTCAGCTGTACACATCAAAAGTACCACCGGTAATTACTGCACAAGCAGCTCTGTCTATGGCCTTGCTGCAAGACATAGACTCAACTTACATTTACCAAGGAAAAATAAACATAAAACTCAAAATAGCATTTTCTATCAAGGAATAAAACTGTACAATAAATTACAAAAGAAGTGAAACAAATTGCAAAAATACACTTATTTAAAAAGGCAGCTAAAAGTCCATGTTATGCAATACATTTTATACATTGAAGGATTACTTAAATAAAATAGAGTAGGGGTTTGATAAAAAAGTTATACAAATAAATAATAATAATAATGATGATTATAAAACACCTAACATTTCACATAACACCTTTACTTTATGTTTATTTCCTTCTTTTTTCCTTCCTGGAAAAACTTATCCCACTGCTAGGCATAGCACAATACTAACACCTCTTCCTCTTCCTGAGCTCAACATCTCACTCATTATGGAGGGATGCTGACTCAGTTTTTAAGGATGGCAAATGGGAATTTGCAGTACAGAAAATGGCCCAGAGATAACCAGTGTGTGTGTGTGTGTGTGAGTGTGTGTGTGTGTGTATTTGTGTTTGTGTGTGTAGTGAGTGAAGTGTTATGAAACAATGTTTGTATAGGGGGAGATGAGTGAACAGTGTGGCATTACATATTTCAATAAATAATTTGTAAAAAAAGTATTGTATACCAGGAGTAAATCTAATGATTTTATTTAACTAGAAGTCTGTAAATATATGTGTATACGAATCAGCTTATTTTATATTGATCTAAACTTGTAAATAATTTGACATATTCTATACCCTTGCAAAAAGAGATCTATAGATGAATAAAGCTACTTCTACTACATGTATGTCAGGAGAAGTATATGTTTTCTATTGTGTACTATGTTCTCCATATTTCTTGTTTGCAAGGTTGAAAACAATATCTGGATCCTACATTTCCTTGTAAATGTGGAACCTGAAATCTGCACAAAGAGAAATGCTATTAGCAAGCACATGTGAAGAAATCAAAAAGAAAATTTTATGCATATTATATGAGGAGCTACCATTTTTTGAATCTATGTTCAAGAACTGTACAGTTAGGCGATAAGCACACTTTTCAAGTGAACTGCAGTTACATAGCGCTATTAGTATTTGCGAATTTAAGTTACACATCTGACTTGTTTTTTAACAGTGTGCTGAGTACTTACTTCCATATCCATCGTTGACGTTATACCTGTCAAATATTACATCGTATTGTATTTGTAGCAGGCATTGTGTCGCATTTGTATGTATATTCTCAGCAGTAAATACTGTTTCTGAGTAATTTTTGTTGAAATTTTCCTTTTCTACAAGTTCGACATATTTACTTGATAGAAGTCAACGGTGTTGTATAGTCACGTATTCATCTTTTTATAAGCACCACGTAACTCCATAGATGAGTAAGATAAAAATGCTTATTGTATCTGCAGCGCAGAGCGAGTTGATTTTGTTTATATATATATATATATATATATATATATATATATATATATATATATATATATATATATATAAAATCAACTCAGTCTGCGCTGCAAATACAATAAGCATAAATCTTTGGCAGCAACAGCGTCAACCATGAGATATATACTTTAATACTCGTCAGATTGTTACAGTTCATGCATCTGCCTTTCTGTGTAAGGACTCACATACTCTTTCTAATCGCTTCATTGATTCTGAATGTGCTGAGATGCCCGGAAGACAAGATTATGTAGTGGGTGCACATCGTTTGTTGGAGTGCACAGATCAATTGCTTCATGTGTCCCCATAACCATAATTCTAGTGTATTTAAATCCACAGAATATGCAGGTTAAGATATGTGACCCCCCGGCCAGTCCAACGTTTTTCAAATGTCCTCGTCAGGTCCCAGCGCACAATGCAGAAAAATGTTCTGGTGCGCCATCCTGCATTAACCACAAAGGGTTGGACATACAAAAACACCTATAATCTGTCTTGACATGGCACATCCTCCAGGGAGAGGGGCAGTACGTTCTTCAGAAAGTGGTGATAACGAGCCCCCATTAATCTCTGTGGTAGCACATGTGGCCCTAATAATCTATCGCTTAGAAGCTTACCTTTACATCGATTGAGAATCGATCCTGATGCTTGTTTCTTGAACTGAAAACGGATTTTGATTGGTGCACAAATGCTGATTATGGAAATTTACAATGCCATCTCATGGAAACCCAGCCTCATCAGTAAACAAAATCTTGAGGCAAATAGTGGAGCGGCAGCACACTGCCGCTACAACCATTGGTAGAACTGCTCTCTGGTAGGATAGTCTTGTGCCCTAAGGGCGTGGATGCGCTGAACGTGGTACGGATACAACAACTGCTGATGATGTATCCCCCAGACCAGTGCATGATCAGCACATTTAGCTGCTTCTCTTCGTTGCACACCGGTTCCAGGATTGTCGTCCACTGCACCTACAACATGCTCCTCCATTTCAGGCGTCTGTCTACTTTGTTTGGTGCTAGGAACCTGTCTCCCCAAGACGCTGCAACAATCGGCTTAACAGCTCAACAAATGGCACTGTGCATGTTGGAAATCGTTTAGTGTACTCACGGTTTAACTGCATCTACTAAATCAAGCATTAAACCTAGTCTGCCATTTCCCTTCTGGGATGAAGGTTCTCCATTGCCAGGCTGTGTGAAAGTATCTACAGGACCACGCTGTTCACGCTGGTGTGACACGGAGTGCCAGGGCAACAACGATGCTCATATCCACATGTGCATGTTCGTCATGCTTTCCTACCTTGCAGTATTCCATGCCAGGAGCTGTATTTAACGTTAATTGTCGGGTAGTTGTCCGTAATAGGAGAAGGAATGCATTGACACGGGTGTCATCACAAAAGCTTCTCCTATGAACAAATGTTCTTATGTCAGAACGAATGCTTTGCAAGACACATGATCACAAGATATTTTTGTCTTGGTTTGATGCATACTATTATTCCCTGTTATACTGTATAATTTGAACATCTTATAGTTGTTTGCAGAACTTGTGTAATGGATGTCGAGGAGAAAGTGCAGTTCGCTCCTGCTGAAAGAAACTAAACGCTTCATGACAGTGATGCTGCCTGTCATATTTTAAGGACATGTGCGACAAGCACAACTCTTCTTAAATAACAGTCTATCAAATTTAAATTAAATAGATATAACATTTCATAGGGATCCAAAACATACAACTGCAAGATGACGCACATACACGAATGGCCATAAAAATTGCTACACCACGAAAATGATGTGCTACAGACGCAAAATTTAACTGACAGGAAGAAGATGCTGTGATATGCAAATGATTAGCTTTTCAGAGCATTCGCACAAGGTTGGTGCCTGTGGCGACAACTACAATGTGCTGACATGAGGAACGTTTACAACCGATTTCTCATACACAAACAGCAGTTGACCGGCGTTGCCGGGTGAAACGTTGTTGTGATGCCTCGTATAAGGAGGAGAAATGCGTACCATCACGTTTGCGACTTTGGTAATGGTCGGATTGTAGCCTATCGCGATTGCGGTTTATCGTATCGCGACATTGCTGCTCGCGTTGGTCGAGATCCAATGACTGATAGCAGAATATGGAATCGGTGGGTTCAGGAGGGTAATACGGAACACCGTGCTGGATCCCAACGGCCTCATATCACTAGCAGTCGTTATAACAGGCATCTTATCCGCATGGCTGTAACGGATCGTGCAGCCACGTCTCGATCCCCGAGTCAATAGATGGGGACGTTTGCAAGAGATCAACCATCTGCACAAACAGCTCGACGACGTTTGCAGTAGCATGGACTATCAGCTCGGAGACCATGGCTGCGGTTACCCTTGACGCTGCATCACAGACAGGAGCGCCTGCGATGGTGTACTCAACGACGAACCTGGGTGCACGAATTGCTAAACGTCATTTTTTCGGATGAATCCAGGTTTTGTTTACGGCATCATGATGGTCGCCTAGTGTTTGGCGACATGGCGGTGATCGCACATTGGAAGCGTGTATTCGTCATCGGCATAGTGGCGTATCACCCAGCGTGATGGTATGAAGTGCCATTCGTTACACGTCTCGGTCACCTCTTGATCGCATTGACGGCACTTTGAACAGTGGACGTTACATTTCAGATGTGTTACGACCCGTGTCTCTACCCTTCATTCGATCCCTACGAAACCCTACATTTCAGCAGGATAACGCACGACCGCATGTTGCAGGTAGTGTACGGGCCTTTCTGGATACGGAAAATGTTCGACTGCTGCACTTGCCAGCACATTCTCCAGATCTCTCACCAATTGAAGATATCTGGTCAATGGTGGCCGAGCAATTAGCTCGTCACAATACACCAGTCACCGCTCTTGATGAACTGTGGTATCGTGTTGAAGCTGCATGGGCAGCTGCACCTGTACACGCTGTCCAAGCTCTGTTTGACGCAATGCCCAGGCGTATCGAGGCCGTTATTACGGCCAGAGGTGGTTGTTCTGGGTACTGATTTCTCCGGATCTATGCACCCAAACTGCGTGAAAATGTAATCACTTATCAGTTCTAGTATAATATATTTGTCCAATGAATGCCCATATATGATCTGCATTTTCTCTTGGTGTAGCAATTTTAATGGCCGGTAGTGTATTTAATAAATTACAAAGCACTTAAATGAGCGGCGAAAGCGCTGGTACTAAACATGCTCAACAGTTATGCGACCGATAGACAGAGCCCGGTCAAAACAGTAAAACCACGTACAAGAAACGATGCAGTATAAACGAACATCGTTTTTCTTCGGAGTAGCACTTGTCGCCTACGTCCGCGATTACTTCTTGGATATACTGCAGCCTTACCCTTTAGATTTTACCCTCTACATCCCTCTTTAGCACCATGGAATTCCTGACGTCATAAGATATGTACTGTCAACGTGGTCCTTCCACCAGTCAATTTTTCCCATGTATTACTTTCCAGTACTGGCAACCATGCTCAAAAAAGTAATAGGATTCAATTACAGTTCCTTGGAGAAATATGTGATCAATTAGAGTTACTAGTTACATTTTCAAAAAGTAATTGTCCGCGAAAGGCAAAGGTCCCGAGTACGAGTCTCGGTCCGGCGCACAGTTTTAATCTTCCAGGAAGTTTCATCTCAGCGCACATTCCGCTGCAGAATAAAGATCTCATTGTGGTATAATTACAATTATAAACTACAATTAGTTTTCAGTTAGGTGGATTAACGATCTAGCTTAAAAGCATCACTAACAGAAACGCTGCATGGGGAAATCATAAAACTCAGTAAAAGAATACGCTGATTAACTTACAGATCAATAGAACCCAACATCCCCTACTCCAACCCACAGACGTCCACCTGACTACCGCCTTAGCCAATTCCTTCTCTTACGTCTAACGACTGGTACGTTGCTCAGCAGGCATCATTCACTTACCGATAGTATTGTGCGCAAGAGAAATGTGAAGCCGTCCAGCCTGTACCTTGACGATTAGTATTCTGAATGAGAAAGAATGGACATTGTGGCAACCATAACAAAAAATGGTTCAAATGGCTCTGAGCACTATGGGACTCAACTGCTGTGGTCATCAGTCCCCTAGAACTTAGAACTAATTAAACCTAACTAATCTAAGGACATCACACACATCCATGCCCGAGGCAGGATTCGAACCTGCGACCGTAGCAGCAGCGCGGCTCCGGACTGGAGCGCCTAGAACCGCACGACCACCGCGGCCGGCGCAACCATAACAGGCAGAGGAACATAGAACAATGTGAGGATCATCATACACGATACACGTAGAAATTACATTTTCTAAAATGTAATGTTTCAGTACTCTATTTCTCCGGTTTTCCCACTGTCCGTGATTCACTAACATAATGCTATCCTCCAAACGTACTTTCTCGGAAAATCCTTCCACAAATTAAGGCCTATGTATGGTAACAGTCAGCTTCCCTTGCCCAGAAAAGCCCTCTTTGCCTGTGGTAGTTTGCTTTTTACGTCCTCCTTGCTTCGTCCGTTATGGGTTAGTTTTCTGCCACAGTAGCAGAATTCCTTAAATTCGTCTGCTTTTTATGTTAAGTTTCTCGCTGTTCTTATTTCTCCTGTTCCTCAGTGCCTTATCTTTATCCGGTATTATCTCGATACACACAAAGTACGCTGTTCATTCCGTCCATTGTTGACTTTCACTGAGGATAACAATGTCCTCAGCGGACCTTATCACTGAGGTCCTTCCACCTTGAATTTTAATCCCATACTTGAACCTTCCTTGTTCCGCCGTTGCTACTTGAATGTTTAGACTGGACAGTAGGGGCGAAAGATTGCGTCCCTGTCTTACACACGTTTTAATCCGAGCACTTAGTTTCTGATATTCAGTCTTACTGTTCCCTCTTGGTTCCTGTACAATTCGAACATTTTACAGCATTTTATATTGTCGAACGCTTTTTCGGTGTCAGCAAAACCTAAAAGCGTGTCTTCAGTTTTCTAGAGACTTGTTTTCTTTACTAAACGCAACGTGAGAGCGGCCCATCTGGTGCACTTACCTTCCTAAAGCCAAATTGTTCGTCATCTGCAGTGATGAACCAAAACGTTATGACCACCTGCTTAATAGGTAGTTTGTCCGTCTTTGGAACGAAATACATCAATGATACTGCGTATCAGGGATCCAACAGTTTGTTAGTAGGTTTCTGGAGGTATGTGGCAGTAGATGTCTACGCACACTGGCTGGCCGCTGTGGCCGGGCGGTTCTAGGCGCTTCAGTCCGGAACCACGCAACTGCAACCGACGCAGGTTCGAATCCTGCCTCGGGCAAGGATGTATGTGATGTCCTTAGGTTGGTTAGGTTTAAGTAGTTCTACGTTTTACGAGACTAATGAGCCCAGATGTTAAGTCCTATAGTGCTCAGAGCCATTTGAACCATTTCTACGCACACTTTTTGATACATGTATACACGGTTAACGTTGTATATTTTGTAACCATGACGAACTTCTACACTCCTGGAAATTGAAATAAGAACACCGTGAATTCATTGTCCCAGGAAAAGGAAACTTTATTGACACATTCCTGGGGTCAGATACATCACATGATCACACTGACAGAACCACAGGCACATAGACACAGGTAACAGAGCATGCACAATGTCGGCACTAGTACAGTGTATATCCACCTTTCGCAGCAATGCAGGCTGCTATTCTCCCATGGAGACGATCGTAGAGATGCTGGATGTAGTCCTGTGGAACGGCTTGTCATGCCATTTCCACCTGGCGCCTCAGTTGGACCAGCGTTCGTGCTGGACGTGCAGACCGCGTGAGACGACGCTTCATCCAGTCCCAAACATGCTCAATGGGGGACAGATCCGGAGATCTTGCTCGCCAGGGTAGTTGACTTACACCTTCTAGAGCACGTTGGGTGGCACGGGATACATGCGGACGTGCATTGTCCTGTTGGAACAGCAAGTTCCCTTGCCGGTCTAGGAATGGTAGAACGATGGGTTCGATGACGGTTTGGATGTACCGTGCACTATTCAGTGTCCCCTCGACGATCACCAGTGGTGTACGGCCAGTGTAAGAGATCGCTCCCCACACCATGATGCCGGGTGTTGGCCCTGTGTGCCTCGGTCGTATGCAGTCCTGATTGTGGTGCTCACCTGCACGGCGCCAAACACGCATACGACCATCACTGGCACCAAGGCAGAAGCGACTCTCATCGCTGAAGACGACACGTCTCCATTCGTCCCTCGATTCACGCCTGTCGCGACATCACTGGAGGCGGGCTGCACGATGTTGGGGCGTGAGCGGAAGACGGCCTAACGGTGTGCGGGACCGTAGCCCAGCTTCATGGAGACGGTTGCGAATGGTCCTCGCCGATACCCCAAGAGCAACACTGTCCCAAATTTGCTGGGAAGTGGCGGTGCGGTCCCCTACGGCACTGCGTAGGATCCTACGGTCTTGGCGTGCATCCGTGCGTCGCTGCGGTCCGGTCCCAGGTCGACGGGCACGTGCACCTTCCGCCGACCACTGGCGACAACATCGATGTACTGTGGAGACCTCACGCCCCACGTGTTGAGCAATTCGGCGGTACGTCCACCCGGCCTCCCGCATGCCCACTATACGCCCTCGCTCAAAGTCCGTCAACTGCACATACGGTTCACGTCCACGCTGTCGCGGCATGCTACTAGTGTTAAATACTGCGATGGAGCTCCGTATGCCACGGCAAACTGGCTGACACTGACGGCGGCGGTGCACAAATGCTGCGCAGCTAGCGCCATTCGACGGCCAACACAGCGGTTCCTGGTATGTCCGCTGTGCCGTGCGTGTGACCATTGCTTGTACAGCCCTCTCGCAGTGTCCGGAGCAAGTATGGTGGGTCTGACACACCGGTGTCAATGTGTTCTTTTTTCCATTTCCAGGAGTGTATTTAAGTACGTACATAACAACTAAAGCGGTTCAGCTCAACAGATTATGGGTATGTGTAATGCGTACTGGCTGATACACACTGAATTAAGCAATTTCTTTGATTGATCTGAAAAACATGAAATAGTAGCGAATATGGAGAACCATCAGGTGGGTCATGAAGTGATAGAAGTGTAAATATGTGCCGGACCGTGGCACGAACACGCATTTCCCACTGAAGAAGGCTCGTCAAGGAGATGAAATTAGTTTTTAGTAAGGGAATTTTTAACGTAAGACATCGCCTGTCTCCCTATTTGACATTGTCAAAGAACAACGATTTCATTTTCTACCTGATTATCTTCCAAATAGAAAGACGAAATATTTTTAAATTAATGTTCACTATTAGTTAATTAACGTTTTAATGTATTAATGACATGAAAATTAAATTAAAGAAAAAATTCCTAAAAGCGAGATTCCAACTAGCGATCTTACGAAAATAGTACTTGTACGTTAAGCGCTACAAATTGAAACTGAACCAGCGCCTTCACAATAATAAGACTTGCATGCTACACACTCAGCTAGAGGTGATTACGCTAATAAGCTAGAAATGTTTTGTACTTAACGGCATCCATCTTCCACGTTGATTACTGTCAAAGTATTTTCGTACCATTTTGCCGCAGTGCATTAGGAAACTGACAGCCGTTCAGTGAGCTTCAGGTTCCGTAATTATGAAGAAAATCGGAGACGGTTGGTCCATAAGGTCCGCTAGTGGGCATTTTCACAGCTTTGAGAAAGTTGCACAGTCCCGAATGGTTGCCAGACACCGATGCCTTCTAAATGCTGAAGCCGCCTCTCCAATGTACCGATGCACGAGTAATCCGCGTTGCCCAAACAGCTCCCTTTTAACGGAAAACGCCTGCCTGGTGAAAATTACTGACTTCTCAGTGAAATGGAATAAGTTACGGCAAAACCGGTGGAAAAATATTTCTATACCTACGCTTCATAACCAATTCTATAGCATTTGTCATCTGTCTCCGCATCACACGTGTAATTAGAGCTCGCAACTACGTTATCATTAACAAATTCAAGTTTCAATGTTCTGTGTCGCTTCAAATGCTTCCTGCTCCTTAAATATCCTGACTATTCGCTAAGTTCCACCTTCTCTAAATAGCGTACCATTACAGTTTCCTTCGGCAGAGTGATTGCTTAAGAGTGCTAGAACGCTGCCGCACACTTTCAATTTCGTCCGCTGCCTCGAAGCGCCGTGCAGGCGGAGCAGAGCAGAGCAGCAAGTAGCTAGCGACCGCTTCCGGGCCGTCACTTGGCGCCTCCCAGCCCTCCGTCCCCGTGTCCCTGCGGCGGGGGCGGACAGAGACGTGGAACGCCGGCGTGCGCTCGCCAGGCACGGCCAATAAACATTCCTGGCGCTCCGGAGCCGCTGCTGGGACCTGCGTAGGAGGCACGGAACGGCAGGCGGGCGGGCTGGAGCAGCAGACAGCGCCAGACGCCGCCGCCGCCGCCTTTCTGTTGAGTTCATTACGAGCTCACAGCTGCGGCTCGAGTTGTCTGCCGCCCACTTGCCGGACGCTTAGAGGCTCAGAGGGACGCTCGGGCTCCCTCTGGCTCTGCTGGATCAAAGGCAGTTCTGCCCTTATTCGCAAGGACTGATACTGCTGCAACCGAGTGTATTATATATATATTCAAATTCCACGTAAAGATAAAACAAACTGGCCTCTCTTTCCTCCTTTTTGACATGTAGTAAAATTTTTAATTCAATTATGACGAGAAGCAGTTATCTGCTTACTTACATCTCCACTGATGGAAAATATACCACAACACAAAAAAAATAATTAATGTACAGTAATGAAATTTCGATAACATATTTGTGTAGGTAAAATATGTAAGTAAATACACTACTGGTCATTAAAATTGCTACACCTAGAAGAAATGCAGATGATAAACCGGTATTCACTGGACAAATATATTATACTAGAACTGATATGTGATTACATTTTCACGCAATGTGGGTGCGTATATGCTGAGAAATCAGTACCCCGAAAAACCACCTCTGGCCGTAATAACGGCCTTGATACTCCTGGGCATTGAGTCAAACAGAGCTTGGATGGCGTGTACAGGTACAGCTGCCCATGCAGCTTCAACACGATACCACAGTTCATCAAGAGTAGTGACTGGCGTATTGTGAAGAGCCAGTTGCTCGACCACCATTGACTAGACGTTTTCAGTTGGTGAGAGAACTGGAGAATGTACTGGCCAGGGCAGCAGTCGAACATTTTCTGTATCCAGAAAGGCTCGTACAGAACCTGCAACACGCGTACGTGCATTATCCTACTGAACTGTAGAGTTTCGCAGGGATCGAATGAAGGGTAGAGCCACAGGTCGTAACACATTTGAAATATAACGTCTACTGTTCAAAGCGCCGTCAGTGCGAACAAGAGGTGACCCATAGCGCCCCATATCATCACGCCGGGTGATACGCCAGTATGGCGATGACGAATACACGCTTCTAATGTGCGTTCACCGTGATATCGCCAAACACGGATGCGACCATCATGATGCCGTAAATAGAATTCATCCGGAAAAATGACGTTTTACCATTCGTGCACCCAGGTTCGACGTTGAGTACACCATCGCAGGCGCTCATGTCTGTGATGCAGCGTCAAGGGTAACCGCAGCCATGGTCTCCGAGCTGATAGTCCACGCTGCTGCAAACGTCGTCGACCTGTTCGTGCAGATGGTTGTTGTCTTGCAAACGTACCCATCTGTTGACTCAGGGATCGAGACGTGGCTGTACAATCCCTTACAGCCATGCGGATAAGATGCCTGTCATCTTGACTGCTAGTGATACGAGACCGTTGGGATGCAGCACGACGTTCCGTATTACCTTCTTGAACCCACCGATTCCATATTCTGCTAACAGTCATTGGATCTCGACCAACGCAATACGATAAACGTCAATCAAAGTCGGAAACGTGTTGGTACGCATTTCCCCTCCTTACACGAGGCATCACCACAGCGTTTCACCAGGCAAGTCCGGTTAACTGCTGTTTGTGTATGAGAAATCGGTTGGAAACCTTCTTCATGTCAGCACGTTGTAGGTGTCGCCACCGGCGCCAACGTTGTGTGAATGCTCTGAAAAGCTAATCATTTGCATATCACAGCATCTTCTTCCTGTCGGTAAAATTTCACGTTAGTAGCACGTCATCTTCGCGGTGTAGCAATTTTAATGGCCAGTAGTGTATACTGTAAGATCACATGTTAATGCAGGCGCGAGGTAAGCCATCGCAAATGTGAAATTCGGTATTGTTAATAACAGTTGTAACCGCCAGAATGTCGAATGCAAACATACATGCCCTGAGTTGTACAGGTGCAGGATGTCAGTTCGGGGAATGGAGCTCCAAGCTTCCTACAGTTGATCGGTCAATTCTGGGACGGTTAATGCTCTTTGTGCATCACTCTGGAGTTGTCGACCGATGATGTAGAGATGTGCTCAATTGGAGACAGATCTGGGGACTGAGAGGGCCAAGGTAACGAGTCGGCATTCTGAAGTGCATGTCGGATTACAACAACAGTATTCGGGCGGGCGATGGAAAACACCCTCCGACATGAAGTTCGTTAATGGCAGCGCAACGAGTCAAAGAATCAGAGTACAAATTTGCAGTGTGGGTGCATGCGATAATGCGAAGTGCTCCTGTTATCATAGGAAATGGCACCCTGGCACCCCAGACTACAATGGCAGTTTTAGGTCAAGTGTTTCAGTTCCTCAGCTGGCCTACTCCTGACTAGCGAACGCCCATCACTGGGTCTGAGGCAGAACCTGCTTTCATCAGAAAACGCTACAGGTCTGCTCCCTGCCCTCCAACGAGCTCTCGCTTGCCACCACTGCAGTCGCTAATGGCCATGGTTTGGGATCAGTGTGTAACACTCCGTTTTAATCTTCTTACTTATCCCGCTCGATCGGGATCTGATAGCAGCCCAAATAGATGATAATTAATGTGACCGTGTACCTAATGGGGCTGGCAATCGGAGTGGACTGCTACGGAGTTGTTACATTCCATTTTGTCCTTCTCGAATGCTGTAATAATGAATGTCTGGTGCCAAGAAGAACAACAACACAGCTTCATTAATCAACGAACTATATTCATCACAAAAACACCAAAAGGAAGGAGACAGCCAATGCCTTCGTCGTACAGAGTTAATAACGGCTAATCTCAGCACAGACCCTTTAGTTATTCATTATCGTCACACGCAAATTTTAATCACTGTATCCAACACTGCAATCCAACACTGCAATCCAAATAATTCCGGCGCGGTAAACGCGAAAATACAAATATCGGCACTGAAATATCACTGAATCACACTAGTAATTGTACTTGTTCACTTTCCCGTATATTTCTAACACAAAAGGGGTTAAACCGCGGCGATGGCCACCCCTTTTGTCGGTATGGCCTTGCATTACGGCCACCGGCCGCCCCACGGCCCGGCCCGCAGCCTGGGTCCCACTCTACTGTCTCAACACTCGCTCTCGCTCTCGCAACCCGACACACACTATCGATTGTTTGTCCTGTCGACCTGTGCTGTCGCAAAACTTATAGTAAGGGCCTACGGACCCCTTACAAGTGGAATGTACGCAACAGAGCGTCTGTCTCGGAACTGTCCGATTTGTAACAGTTCGTTCTGTCACTTTGGTGCCAACTGATGCTCATACTGCTGCTACAGATGCAGTACGATGCGCCATAGTCATACGTGAATGTGAGGGACTTCCCTCTCGCCAGCTGGCGTGGCCGTGCGGTTCTAGGCGCTTCGGTCTGGAACCGCGTGACCGCTACGGTCGCAGGTTCGAATCCTGCCTCGAGCATTGATGTGTGTGATGTCCTTAGGTTAGTTAGGTTTAAGTAATTCTAAGTTCTAGGGGACTGCTGATCACAGATATTAAGTCCCATAGTGCTCAGAGCCATTTGAACCATTTTTTTAACTTCCCTCTCGGTAGTGCTACGAGACCACCCGGAGTCCGGTCTTCTTGCGACCCCACATTCTCGTGACCACTGCTGCTGCCAGTCATGTACAGTGGCTGCATTCCTGTCAGTACTTTCTGCAGTACCGCGGAAGGAACATCCAGCTTCTCGTAGCCCTACTGCACGACCTTTTTCAAACTCAGAGACGTGTCGATAACGGCGTATTTGTCGCCCTAAATTCTTTCTTGACTAACATCAACACAACAGGTCCAAAGGTAATTAATGCTCACAACCATTACAGCGAGTATTTGAAGTAAACGTGATCTGCCTCCTCATGGTAGTGCTAAATAGCTCTGAGCACTATGCGACTTAACTTCTGAGGTCATCAGTCGCCTAGAACTTAGATCTAATTAAACCTAACTAACCTAAGGACATCACACACATCCATACCCGAGGCAGGATTCGAACCTGCGACCGTAGCGGTCACACGGTTCCAGACTGAAGCGCCTTTAACCGCACGGCCACACCGGCCGGCCATGGTAGTGCTACCAGCACCACTGTTATGCGACTCTCGCCAATTCTGAACAGACATCATCCTTCAGATATGGAAACACGCCTACCAACTTCCGTTTGCGTCGCGCAACTCCTTCTTGGTTTTGCGATTCTTTTCATGTCAGAATATATAACGGGCATGTCTCCGAGGAAGCGTTAGGTGTAATTTTTTCTCGTAGTTCTATAGGTAATTGCAATTTTGTTTCTGATGTGTGTGGATGCAGTCAGTCAAAACAAATACCAATCCTGTAATATATCACTTTCTAACCTTCTAGCTATTTTTGGTGTTAATGGTAGTGGTGTGGGCTCTCTTTTTATTCGACGTATTACGCTTCGTATTTGTACACTGCATACACTTTTTTTTTCAAACAGAAGTCTTCAGCAATCGATACGTTACGCCACAGAGGTTCTGAGTATGCAGTGTGATCTTTGGTTGTCACGAGCATTTTCGTTGCTAGCGTAGCATTCAGTGAGAAGTGAGTGAGGGAGTCGTTTGATGGCTAGCCTGCAGAGTGTCCAAGAAATTACCAGCAGAACACAGAGAGGAGAATTCAGAGGATGCGGCTTTTTGGAAAAGTGAAAATTGAGCAGAAATGTTGTCTCTGCATTGCTCGCTCGCACGTAAGTCATCAGTTTGAGTAATGTACATACCTAGCACGATTTTTCTTTAGTGACTCGGGTCACCTAGTTCGACTGTCGGAATGTGATTAAACAAAGTTAGTTGTTTATTTACTCTCCACTCTGAGTCGCAAATTCGACATTCCTTTAGCATTTCAGCAACGTAATATCGTAATATATGGCCCAGTAAAATTTTTTGTAAGAAGTGAATTTTGTGAAGATCGTTGTGACGGTTAACCAATCAGAGATTTATAATATAGTTGTTTTAAATTCTAGATTCTTTTCAATCATTCAGTAAGTTCAGCTTCTTCCTCCGTCTCCCCATGTAATTTGTTTCGCGATCCTGTGACCCAAAATTGCACTTAGAGGATGCAGTCATTCACAACGTAAAGCATGCTGTGCTTGGTACAGATGCATTTCCTTGCATTGCACTTGGGCAAGGATTATTTTCTTTGACTAGTTAACAGCTATGCTGCATGTTAACGTTCATCACTTTCGAGCAGCAGCCAGTTTCCATTGTGAAACGCCCTGCTAATCCCGCAGGGCAAGACAGGTATTTGGTATTGTGGAAAGGGGCCAAAATGAGCGACTGTCAGTTACACTCGAACACATATAACTTTATTTATTTGACCAAACATTACAGTACAAATTCTTGAAATTAGTTATCGGCTGAATACGCCACACTGTCTTATGCCTTAAGGCACAACCACTTTAATTTAAAAAAAAAGAAAAAGAACGCTAGAAGCCATTAACTCAATATTTAGACGCCAAAAGAATATTTAGAAGGCAGATAAGGCCTCACGTTCAGTAAGTTCTATGTTTTGGCTGACGGCCCAAAAATCTAACACTTGAAAAGCAACAACCTTAATTTAAAGATGGCTGAAAGCCGATGATTTAAGACTCAAGGTAAATAAATAAACACAAGGCAGAAGGTCTTATCCTCAGTTAGGCTGAAGGCCCTAAACAGTCTGATGCTCGAAAGACGAAGATAATTTAAAAACGGCTGAAGGCCCCATGACTTAAAACTCAAGGTAAAGTAAATTTAAACCACAAAGCATTATCTTAAATTAGGCTGAAGGCACCAAGCAATCTAACATTTGACAATTAAGGAACTTTAATTTTAAAACAGCTGAAGGCCCATGACTTAAAACACAACTAAAATAATTTTATTAGGCAGAAGGCCCAAGGCTTTATATTTAAACAATATATTAATCAGGCTGAAAGCCCAGACAATCTAACACTAGGAAATCAAGGAACTTTAATTTTAATGCGGTTGAAAGGCCATTACTTAAAACAACACTAAAAACAATTCAACTTTAATTCAAAACCATCGGCTACGAGCCATACAAATACACACAACAGGAAATAAGAAAAGACAATGAAGCTAATGGCGCTCATAACTTTCAAGGATCGGCCTGCACTTTTTTTTTTTTTTTTTTTGTGGTTTTAGGGCGCACAACTTCAATGGTCATTAGCGCCCTGACTACTCTAAGAATGCACCGCGAGGCACAAGTTGACCACAAGAACTAAAAGGGAAAACACGATAAAAGACAGACTGACAGGCATAGGATTAAAAAACAGCATCATCAAATGTCCTTAGCGAGGTTTGTCAAATTGATAAAACGAAGAACACGAGCAGCTGCTCGTGGGTCATCCGCTAAAATGGCATCTAAAGTATTTGGCAGGTTAAGATCGAGGCGCAGTGTGTTAAGATCTGGACAGGACAGTAAAATGTGTCTAACCGTCAGCAAGTGCCCACATGGGCAGAACGGCGCCGGCGCAGCCGTCAGCAGATGGCGATGGCTGAACCGGCAGTGTCCAATTCTTAACCGGGCTAAAACGACCTCCTCCCGCCGAGAAGGGCGTGAGGAGGACGTCCAAGCCACGGGAAGAGGTTTTAAGGCCCGAAGCTTGTTGTCGGTAAGTGCAGCCCAATCGGCATGCCACAGAGATAAGATGCGCCGACAAATCACCCTGCTAAAATCGGACGAAGGGACACAACAAGAAGCTGTCCGAGGCTGGAGGACCGCAGCCTTGGCCGCGGCATCTGCAGCTTCGTTCCCAGGGATACCGACATGGCCAGGAACCCACATAAAGCTAACTGGAGAACCGACGTCCACCAGCTGCTGAAGAGAGCGTTGGATCCGGTGTACGAAAGGGTGAACCGGGTACGGATCACTGAGGCTCTGGATGGCGCTCAGGGAATCTGAGCAGATGACATAAGCAGAATGTCGGTGGCGGCAGATGTAAAGAACAGCCTGGTAGAGGGCAAAGAGCTCAGCTGTGAAGACCGAACAATGGCCATGGAGCCGGTATTTGAAACTTTGTGCCTCGACAATAAAGGAACACCCGACCCCGTCATTGGTCTTAGAGCCATCTGTATAAATGAAAGTCATGTCGAGGAACTTCGAACGAAGTTCCAAAAAACGGGAGTGGTAGACCGAACCGGGAGTGACCTCTTTTGGGAGCGAGCTGAGGTCAAGGTGAACGCGGACCTGAGCCTGGAGCCAAGGTGGCGTGCAGCTCTCGCCCACTCGAAAGGTTGCAGGGAGGGAAAAAGTAAGGTGTTGAAGGAGGCGACGAAAGCGAACGCCAGGGGGTAGCAGGGCAGAGACATACAACCCGTATTGACGGTCAAGAGAGTCGTCAAAAAAGGAACGATAAGACGGATGGTCGGGCATTGACAGTAGCCGACAGGCATACCGACAAAGCAGTATATCGCGCCGGTAGGTGAGTGGCAATTCGCCAGCGTCAGCATGAAGACTCTCTACGGGACTGGTATAAAATGCTCCGATCGCAAGTCGTAAACCCCGATGTTGTATGGAGTTGAGGCGGCGTAAGATGGATGGCCGTGCAGAGGAGTATACGAAGCTCCCATAATCCAGCTTGGAGCGGACGATCGACCGTTATAGACGAAGTAGGACGGTTCGATCCGCTCCCCACGACAGACCACTGAGAACACGGAGGACATTTAAAGAACGGGTACAACGGGCGGCCAAATATGACACATGTGGAGACCAGCTAAGTTTCCTGTCAAATGTAAGGCCTAAAAATTTGGTTGTCTCCAAGATTGGGAGAGCAACGGGACCGAGTCTTAAGGACGGTGGGAGAAACTCTTTGTATCGCCAGAAGTTAATACAGACCGTCTTCTCGGCAGAAAAACGGAAGCCATTGGCGACACTCCAGGAGTAAAGACGGTCAAGAGAACGCTGAAGACAGCGCTCCAGGACACGTGTACACTGCGCGCTGCAATAGATGGTAAAATCGTCCACGAAAAGGGAGCCTGATACATCAGCTGGGAGGCAATCCATTATTGGATTGATCGCGATGGCGAAGAGAGCGACGCTCAAAACTGAGCCCTGTGGCACCCCATTCTCCTGGCGAAAGGTGTCGGACAGGACAGAACCCACACGTACCCTGAACTGTCGATCCATTAAAAAGGAACGAATAAAAAGAGGGAGGCGACCGCGAAGGCCCCATGTATGCATGGTGCGGAGGATGCCCGCCTTCCAACAGGTGTCGTAAGCCTTCTCCAAATCAAAGAACACAGCCGCGGTCGGGCGCTTCCGCAAGAAGTTATTCATAATGAAGGTCGACAAGGTAACCAGATGGTCAACAGCAGAGCGGCGCCTACGAAATCCACATTGTACATTGGTAAGTAAGCGTCGAGACTCGAGCAGCCAAACCAATCGAGAGTTAACCATTCGCTCCATCACTTTACAGACACAGCTGGTAAGCGAGATAGGTCGATAACTGGAAGGCAAGTGCTTGTCCTTCCCCGGCTTAGGAATCGGGACAACAATAGACTCGCGCCAGCATGCGGGAACATGTCCCTCAATCCAGATGCGATTGTATGTACGAAGAAGAAAACCTTTACCCGCAGGAGAAAGGTTCTTCAGCATCTGAATATGGATAGAATCTGGCCCTGGAGCAGAGGACCGTGATCGGCCAAGTGCGTTTTCGAGTTCCCGCATGGTGAATGGGGCATTATAACTTTCACAATTCGAGGAGCGGAAGTTAAGTGGCCTAGCCTCCTCTGCCTGTTTGCGGGGGAGGAAGGCAGGGTGGTAATGAGCGGAGCTCGAAACCTCTGCGAAAAAGCGGCCGAAGGCATTGGAGACAGCCTCAGGGGCCACAAGGACGTCATTCGCGACCTTCAAGCCAGAAACTGGTGAGTGGACCTTAGTGCCAGATAGCCGGCGCAGGCTACCCCAGACAACAGAAGAAGGAGTAAAACTGTTGAAGGTGCTTGTGAAAGCAACCCAGCTGGCTTTCTTGCTTTCTTTGATAATACGACGACACTGAGCACGTAATCGTTTATAATTGATATAATTCGCCACTGTAGGGTGGCGTTTAAAAGTGCGTAAAGCACGTCGACGAGCACGTAAAGCGTCTCTACACGCTGCGGTCCACCAGGGGACCGGTACGCGACGTGGAGAAGAAGGAGGGTGAGGGATGGAATATTCAGCAGCAGCGAGAATGACTTCCGTGAGGTGTGCGACCTGACGATCGCAGCTTGTAAAGGTTTGATCCTGAAAGGTCGCCCTGGAAGAGAAGAGCCCCCAGTCTGCCTTGGAGATGGGCCAATTAGAGAAGCACGGAGAGGGGGTATGCTGCAGGAGATGGATAACACACGGGAAGTGGTCGCTCGAATATGTATCAGAAAGTGCATACCACTCAAACCGGCGTGCAAGTTGGGGAGTACATATAGAGAGGTCTAAATGGGAATAGGTGTGAGATGTGTCCGAAAGAAAAGTAGGGGCGCCAGTATTGAGGCAGACAAGATCGAGCTGGTTGAAAAGGTCTGCTAACAAGGAGCCCCTTGGGCAGGATGCTGGAGAGCCCCAAAGGGGATGGTGGGCATTGAAGTCTCCAGTTAACAAAAATGGTGCAGGTAGCTGAGCAATAAGTTGGATCACTTCTGCCCTGGTAACGGCAGATGACGATGGAGTGTAAACGGTACAAAAGGAAAACGTAAAAGTGGGAAGAGTAATGCGGATGGCAACTGCCTGCAGGCCGGTGTGCTACGTGATGGGATCGTAGTAAATATCATCCCGGACCAGCAACATAACCCCTCCATGAGCTGGGATACCTACCACAGGGGGTAGGTCAAAACGCACGGAGGTGTAGTGTGCCAAGGCAATTTGATCGCATGGGCGTAGCTTCGTTTCCTGGAGGGCTACGACAAGCGGACGGTGCAAGCGGAGCAGCAACTTCAAGTCCTCTCGGTTGGAGCGAATGCTGCGAATATTCCAGTGAATAAGTGCCATCGTAAGAAAAGAAAGATGAGAGAAGTGGTCACCTCGAAGGCCGCTTAGGGCCTGGCTTCGAGCGAGCACTGCCGCCGCTATCAGTAGGCGGACAGTCATCGTCCATTGGGTCTATAGGGTCATCGGCCATCTCGGGAGGATGGCCGGGAGGGGGAGCTTCCTCCGCCAGTGAACGGCCAGATGTACGGCGACCAGCGGTGCGGCCAGGCGAAACGGATGACGGCCTGGGGCGGCAGCCGCTGGGTGGCGCAAGAGAAGAAATGCGCCGTGGCGGGGAAGGAGAACTGTGCTTCCTATGCGCCTTTTTGGAAGGACGTGTAGTGGAAGTACCGGTCGAAGGCTGTGAGGTCGAGGTACGGAGGAAGTCTGCACGGGATGGATCCTTCTTGAAGGCCCGTGCATCTGACTTCGGTGTCTTCGTCTTAGCAGAAGCTGAAGAAGGTGCTCGTGTCTGTGGGGTGATGGGAGGAAGAGGAGACGTCGACCGCGCGATCTTAGCACTGGCCGAACGGACGACCGTGGTGCTGAAGGTCAGATCGCATGTCTGGGTTGCTACCTCCCGGGTAGCCCGAGGAGAGGCGAGGACAGTACTGTATTTCCCCGCTGGGAGCAGCGTGGGCTTCCTACTAGCCAATAGCTTGCGAGCAGCCGAGGTGGACACTTTCTCTTTGACCCGAATTTCCTGGATACAGCGTTCTTCCTTATAGACAGGACAGTCGCGGGAGGATGCTGCATGGTCACCCTGACAGTTCACACAACGAGGAGACGGAGGTGGACAGTCACCCTCATGGGCATCCCTGCCACAGGTGACACATTTAGCCGCATTGGAACAAGACTGTCGAGTGTGATTGAAACGCTGACACTGGTAGCAGCGCGTAGGTGTCGGAATATAGGGGCGAACTGAAATAACCTCGTAGCCCGCCTTGATGCGCGATGGCAGCTTAACACTATCGAAGGTCAAGAAAATTGTCCGGGTCGGTACAAGGTCATTGTTGACCTTTTTCATGACCCTATGGACAGCCGTCACGCCCTGCTCAGCGAGGAATGATTGAAGCTCCTCGTCAGTCAATCCGTCGAGGGAGCCAGTATAGACCACACCACGAGACGAATTCAAAGTTCGGTGGGCCTCCACCCGGACAGGGAACGTGTACAGGAGGGTGGCCCGAAGCAGTTTTTGTGCCTGAAAGGCATTCTCAGTTTCTAGTAATAAGGTGCCGTTACGCAACCTGGTACAGGATTTGACAGATCCGGCTATGGCATCTACGCCCTTCTGAATAACGAAAGGGTTGACAGAGGAAAAATCCTTTCCGTCCTCAGTTCGAGAAACTACGAGGAACTGTGGGGCAGGCGGTAGTACTTTTGTCACTGTTGGCTGGTCACGTTTCCGTTTTTGGGTCGAAGTCGAAAGAGATGGAGTAGAATCCATTGCGGAGGAATCCCCCATGATTGCCAGCGTCTCCGATGGCGCGCTCCTTCCTTGTGGGGACCCTCTCAGAGGGCACTCCCGCCTTAGGTGAATGTTTACACCTCAGGTCACACCTCCCGAGAAACAGACGGAGGGACCAATCGGCATGGTCAGAAGGTATCAGCTCAGGCAATCACCCCTCCCCGGGCCTGGCCTTTACCAGGGGGTACGCGCGTGCCTTACATGTCTACTCAGGGCGGGGACTTACGCGTTACCCCGTCACCGGCTACGCGTGCGAACGCGTGGGTCGGCCTTCAGGCACGCACAGGGAGGAAGGAAGAAGAGGAAAAAGAAGAGAGAGAGGGAGAAAGAGGACAGACTGTCTCAAACGCCGAGGCGGAGACCAGAGAAGGCAAGGAGAAGAAGGCAATGAGAAAGCAAGGGGAAGAAGGCAAGGAGAAGAAGGCAATGAGAAGGCAAGGAGAAGAAGGCAATGAGAAGGCAAGGAGAAGAAGGCAATGAGAAGGCAAGGAGAAGGCAAGGGAAAGAGTAAGGAAGACAGTGAGGTGGAGAAGAGCAAAGAAAGGAACCAACAAAAGGAAGGAAGAAACGAGAAGTGAAAAAACCAAAAGGACCACGATGATAGGTCGTGGAACCGTCCGTCTCCGGACACAGGCGCTAACTACCCCCGTGAGGGGGATGGACTCCTTTTAGTCGCCTCTTACGACAGGCAGGAATACCGCGGGCCTATTCTAATCCCCGGACCCGCAGGGGGGGGCCTGCACTTGAAATACTAACGTTGACTTAGGTGAGACAGGCAGTCGGCCCAACCATTCTCGATCCCACGACACCGAACCAACAGACACTGAGCTGACCCATCGACAATGTAACTTGCGCTCCACTCGATCTGCACACAAACGGGAGTTCAATGCAAACGTAAAATGCATGGACGCATACATTTGTAGTTTTAGTGTGTTCCAAAGAAGGCGAGGTTATCTGGGCCAAAACCTAGGTCAATATCCGGTTTCTATTGGCAGTCGAGGCGGATCCTTTATAATCATTAAATTATTCACGATTGCTGACGCGCTGGAATGTTAAACGTTTTCAACAAGAGGTACTTGGTGCCCCGTGTGGCTACCTACCGCATGGCAGTGCCGTGCGCCCGATGCGTGGCTCCTACAGTGCTCCCAGATAGTCTGGGAGGAACGTCTTGCCTCTTGCACTTCGAAAGACTGACTGGGCTTGAGTTGAATGATCTTCAGAACAGCACAAGCACGAAGTATAACTTAGCCCAAACCTGCTGCATCTTAATTATTTGATGAAGGGTATTTGTCTTCACCAAATATCATTGTTTACCAAACATAATGCTGGTGGCTATGGACACAGTGCTCATCTGCATGATTACAGCTTAAATAACTGTTGAACTACTCCTTCTCCAGCACAAACATCTCGTCCATTACGTTCGTCCTCCCAGTCCATCATGTAGGCACAGACTTAGTCCTTTTTCCACCACACATACCGCTATATTGTATTAAGTCAGGGAGGGGAGGGGAGGGGAGAGTCGACAGTGCCCTCTGATGGTGGTGTTGTGAATTAGGTCAGTTGGATTCCACGCATCAAGGTGAACACACTGGATGGAGCTACTGTGTATGATTAAACAATGCAAACAAAATAAAGACTTGCATATGTCCTATCTGGCAGCCCAGCAGAAAATGAGTACATTTCCTGCTATTTTCCATATTGTAGAGGGAAGAGGACAGTGGCAGGAGTGAGGAGTGGGGGGAAGAGGAGAGGATGGAGTTAGGTTAGTGGAGGTAGCCAAATTGACCTATTTCCTGGCCAAAATTTGAACTTCCCACCATGATGTCACTGCTACATTGCCATATCTAAGGCCGCCATCTTGTATCCACCATCTTCAATAAATCTGGCAACTATGTAGTGTGGGGCAGTGCCCACATTGCCTTACTACTAGCGCTCATTCTGGGAGAAGTTCCCTTTCTCAGCAGAATGCTACAGCTGCCATAGGGGATGGAAGAAATGTAGTGTAGTGCTGTTAGTAACTCATGTCTGTACACTATGTAGTATTAAAGCACTTTTTGGGTAACAACCCCCCCCCCCCCCCCTCTCCCGTGGCATTACTCCACAGTGTGGCGCCAGTGAGTCACAAGACGTGCTGGGGAAGGTCGGTATAACTTTGTGAAACACCCTGTAGTTGCTTCTTGTGACATAGTAAAGTAAAAAGAGTGGGAAATCACCTTCTTGCTCTTCAGTTCGCTGTATCACAATCTGGTGACCTACCTCCGACGCACTTCTATCCTCCAACCCCCTCTGTGTGACATTACCTGAACACAATTTATTTCCTAATACGATTCTCCTGCACTTGTTATCCCTTAATAGACCTCTCCTGCACATAGATGTGCTGCACACATGTAATATTTATTATTTTTACTCTTTAACAGTATAGAAATGTTTCAAATCGTTATAACACCGTTTTTCCATACCATGCAATGGAGAAAAAAATACTCCTCGAGTAAAATGAGTCGAATTTTTTGTAGAAAGTTTAATGTAGTTCATTACTGTACTGGCAAACATTAACGCTGGAATTTTAGAGTTATTCAAGAAAAACTTAAAAAACTGAACGATCTCCCTTCCCCACCCCCGTCCCCTCCCCGTCTTCCTCTTGCAACCACAGTCACACTCCACCAGTGGGGATTTTCGGTGTGTTCTTCATGTCGTTCCCTTTTACCACTGTACAACAATTAGCGGTTACACGATTTTTCCCTTAGATTTCCATCGCTGACTGGACTACAAAGGGTTTTTAATTATTGACTTCAGAGTTGTGAAGTTTAATCTTGTCACATGAGTCACTTTACGGAAGCTTCGAGACACGAAGGAAAGAATCGTTTCAGTCCTGCAGTGTTTAATTCGTCTTCCAGAAATGGCTCTGAGCATTATGGGACTTAACATCTATGGTCATCAGTCCCCTAGAACTTAGAACTACTTAAACCTAACTAACCTAAGGACATCACACAACACCCAGCCATCACGAGGCAGAGAAAATCCCTGACCCCGCCGGGAATCGAACCCGGGAACCCGGGCGTGGGAAGCGAGAACGCTACCGCACGACCACGAGATGCGGGCTCGTCTTCCAGGGGCGACGATAAACGTCGATACGTTTTCGCGTTGCAGCCAAAAGGAACTGTAAGTGGAACTTTATCTTTGGATTCTGTATAGTGGGGCTCAAAATTTGTCTACCGCTACACTGGATTTAACTATGTGCGTTAGTGGGTACTGTAAACGATGGAGAACAACCAGTAGTGATCTATATCTACATCTACGGGATTACTCTGCTATTTACAATGCCTTGCAGAGGGTTCAACGAATCACCTTCAAGCTGCCTCTCTACCGTTCCAATCTCGATCAGCGCGTGGGAAAGACGAGCACTTAAATTTATCTGTGCGAACCCTGATTGCTCTCATGATGGTCGTTTCTCCCTATGTAGGTGGGGGCCAATAGAATGTTATCTCTATCGGAGGAAGCAACTGGTCATTGAAATTTCATGAGAAGATCCCGTCACAACGAAAAACGCCTTTGTTTTAATGATTACCACTGCAATTCGCGTATCAGGTCTGTGGCACAATCTACCCTATTTCACGATAGTACAAAAGGAGCCGCCCTTCTTCGAACCTTCTCGATTTCATTCGTCAGTCCCACGTGATACGGATCCCACACCGCATAGCATTACTCCAGAACAGGGCAGACAAGCATGGTGTAAGCAGTCTCTTTAGTAGGCCTGCTGCACCTTCTAAGTGTTCTGCCAATGAATCACAGTCTTTGGCTTGCTCTACCCACAACATCATCTATGTGATCGTTCCAGTTGTGAGTGTGTGGGTTTTATTTTGTCAAGTTTCACAATGGATTGATCTAACAAGTACCCTTTGGCTCCTGCAAAGAACAATTTCCACCTCACACTGCTACAGAAGCAGATGCTCCTAATGTACCAACAAGAACTGCTTGAAAAACATTCAGCAACAAATATCTTCTGGAGTCGTCTGCTCTAAGGAAAAGACACAAAAATATTCTACATATTCCATATTCTTACATAACTAGTGGAATACTTGGGTACAGGAGTATTGCTAGTTACTGTAAGAAAAACATTAAACGAACGAAAAATATTATTTATAGCAAAAAAATTCTGAGTAATCAAATGAAACTTTTTCTTATATAAAAAAGTAATAAAGTTCTGGGTTCTTTTCAGAACAGTAGATTGCCTCTTATGGATAGGAATGCTATTATTTAACAAAGTATGCAAAGATTCTTTTCTCCCTTTTCTTTAAGAATGTTATTTACTTGGTAGAATGGATGACAGCCGCACCTACATAACTTGAATAACTTTTCTAGGTACGGTCAAGGCTGTTCTGTGAGAAAAGTAATGGAGTATACTGTTATGGAGGACAGATGGGGCTCGCATTCGCTGTAGCGCACAATACCGTGAGCTGCGTCGACTGCTGCCTGTGTCGCTCTCTGCTGACAAATAACACAACTATCTCCTTCTATCTGGATTGACCCTCGCCAATCAAACTCTCCCTACATCTTGATGAAGTCAAGGGCTCCTATCCGCCCCTAGTCTAACTACTGGCGTGGTACACCGGTCAGATAACCAGTACACCGCGATGCCACTCAATACTCGCTCGCTGGCGTTTAACTAGTACTCTGTTCATTTTCATACCACACAATAAGGGTGGCGGCCAACACAGTGAACAATGCTTAATCATGGGCGACTCAGTATAGAGTGTCACTCCGATTCGCTAACAAATGAGGTGCTCTTCCAGTGAAGTACTGAGGAGAGACTTTGTTCTTTGCTCTTTACGTACTCGTACGAGCGCACTCGCTCTCGTTACGCGTTTCCGCTCCAAGAACAACAACAGAACGGCCCATTTTTCTGGAAAAGTTGTAAGGGTAAGTCATGCACTGCCTTCCCTCACTCCTCTGACTCTTAGCATCAGAAATATTCCGCCAGTCAGCATTACTCTTTTAAACAGGAGAACGACGTTTCATTTAAGTCGACCAATGCCAAAATCTGTAGCATCTCCGTGAGAACTCTGTAACTATGCAGTCAGTCCAGGAAAAAATGCGTCTCCTGGGCACTCCCACACAATGTATCAGAATTTGCTTTTAAGTCGAACACGGGGGTCATTATCCCTTTGCTCCGGCAAAAGCTGCCTTCTCCCTGGGCGGTCGCTTTGGCTGAAGTAGGTATGTTGTTGACCCAACCATATGAAGGGACAGTCTCCCCAGCAGGCTGGTTTTCTCTTTAGAACGAAAATTCCTGCGGCCGTCATGTTGTGTATGCCAGCCTCGACTTCTTTCAACCTTGATAATTACTTATTAGATTTGCATAATGCTTACATGGATTCATACAAAATTGACTCTACCTTATCGAGTTTGGGTTCGAATGAAGCGTCTTGATGTGCAGAGTATGATTGTGAGGACAGAATATGTAAGAAATGAAGGTCAGGAGACTACACCACCTTACATTAATTGTAATTGTAAACCCTAAATATTTAGTTGAATTCACAGCCTTCAGATATGTGTGACTTAGTACTCAAGTGAATAACTTCACACTTTTCCTCATTCAGGGTCAATTGCCACTTTTCGCACCATACAGATATCTTATCTAAATCATTTTGCAATTTGTGTTGTTGATCTGACGACTTTACAAGACGGTAAGTGACAGCATAGCCTGCAAAAAATCTAAGACGGGTACTGAGATTGTCTACTATGTTGTTAATATAGATCAGACAGATATAGATATAGTCGACAAGGGATCGAGTATCGCTGCTGCATGGTGCTAGCAGAGTGACATCACAGCACACGAAGTGAGGCGTGCAGTCATATACTGGCAAGTCTGGCTGGCAGGACGTGGACAACAAGTGTTTGCAAACCTTTTGTAGTCTGGCGTTACTCTCGACTGATGGAGATCTAAGTATGCCACCACAGATGAGTAACGTTGTCACGTTGAACACGTTTCTGCAGATCATAATTATGATGTGTACGCCTTGTTTTCCCAGCTCGGTCCTTTACTTCTCTCCTCTAATGCTGCGCTGTACGTCTGCCGTGCTGCAGCAACATTCAGTCGCTGTTGGACTACTGGCTGTTTTTCATGGTTCGCTGTCCCCGTAAAAACGTGTGTCGAGCCGAATACTGCGCAGTACTATTCTGTCGAATGGACACTACAAGTAAATACATTTTCTTTAAAACGAAAATAAGCAACGTTTTCCGTCGACTCCGGGTGTCGAACGAAACACTGGACGATTAGTTATTTTTTGGGCTAACTCCGCACATTACTAGAGTGTAATTGCAGTCATCTTGCCAAACAACATATCCAACGTATCTAATGCCTCTTGGGACACCTAGTGTATACCCCAAAATCAACTTGCGTTCATGAAGCGCATGGTCTTCTAGTATCAATTTCTCCTCCCTCATTTATGAAGGCTGCATGAGAAGAACAGTAGCAGGTAAGCTTCTGCATTAGCAGGAATTTCTGTGATACTGTCGCCGTCGGCGTTTCACGAGAAGTGATTAGCAAGGAGTGATACGTTTCTCAACTCTTCTTAAGTCGCCCTCTCTCGGCGTTAAAACAGTGATTCTCTCCATTATGTGAACGTCTTTCTTGTAGCGCTTGCCTCCGCAGTTTTCTTGAACATAGCCGCTCTCGCGCTGATCAAACGATCCCGTGATAAAACGCGCTAATGTTCGTTGTATTTACTCTACCTTTTCTGCTAACTCAATCTGATAATGGTTCCAAATTGGTGAGCAATGACTTAGAATAAGTCGAACGTGTATTTTATAAGGCATTTCTTTCGTGGATGAATTATACGTACTTTATACTCTTCCATTTAGTCTCAGCATGACACTTGCTTTTCGTACAACAGCTTTTGATTATCAGTGTCCCTTTAGGCCATTCCCTACGGTTACTCCCAGATAATTTACGGATGTTTCCACTTCTGGTCATTCATCTCCAGCGTCGTAATCTAACAGTGCTAAATTGCTTCGTGGAATACTCTATAACCCAAGAAAATCTAACATTTAACTTAGACACCACTCAGAGTTCGTCAGGCCTTTCGATGTCAACATAATCACAGTATAGATCGATCTTTAGTGGCAATTACCGATCTCGGCCGAGTTGAGCCATCTTCAGGCGTAAAACCAGAATAAATAAAAACAAAAATATTGTTATCTATCATCTAAGTTCCCTACAGTAATACATAAAGTTAATCTACAGGTAAGTACACCAACTACTATGTGTCATTGCAACAGAGAAATGCGATAATGTAAGAATGTCACTAATGGGAGATTACAATCAGAATAACAAGATAGCGTTAAGTCGTGTATGGATACTGACACGTACATTTGTGTCTCTGTCACACTTGCAACGGTTATACTATCAACAAAATACCTTAGCACATAAAAGCTTGAAAATAAATGACATTATCATCTTACAATATTGTTCTTTGTTTTTCAGGCCCATTTAAAACTATGATTGTAATCAAAGGATTCTAAAGTCATACAGTAACAGACAAAAACGCAAGTGGTATAGAATATGGAAGAATGTGCTACAATTATCATTCTATCACGTGCTTTCTTCGTAGAGGGCGCGATTAAAAAAAAGTGCTACAGTTCTTTACTTCCGAAGGGCATGGCAGGCAGTGGACTATGTGGGACTGCGCTGGGGTTGCCGCCCACGCCTTCGCCTTATAAGAGAGTCTCCGAGGTTCCAAACTCGGGACATACACTTCAGGACAAACACATCACATTGATCGAATAACTTCCGGGAATTCAGCCAGGTAACACTTTCAACCACCGCTGATATTTGGGTGGGAGAACACCCCGCCACTTTCAATGCAAACTGCAACGGACAGGCGTCGTACATGCAAATTTAAAACCTCGGTTCTCAGACTGATGTAGGAAAGATAACACGCACACTGAACACTAGTGCCACCAAAGATCACCAAAGTCAGAGATATCGATAGTTAAGACAACGAACTCGCAGGTGAGGTAGCATTAAGTCTGTCCCTCTGTTTTTTGACAGGGGAGAGAGCCGGATTACACACAGAGTTTAAAAAAAAAACCTCCATCTCTGTTAACGAGGTTTCTCGCTAATTTAATCTCAACTGCCTCCTTAATAACACTGTCCCAATAGCTGATCGTGCACGCCAATATCTCGGTGTCATTATATAACATGGGGTGACCAGTATCCAAGCAATGTTCGGCAATAGCAGATCTACTTCGCTGCAGTAATCGTGTGTGCCGTTTATGCTCAGTACATCGGTCCTCCACGGTCCTGATAGTTTGACCAATGTATGTCATGCCGCAGCTACAAGGAATGCGATATACACCCGCCTTACGCAGACGAAGATCATCCTTAATAGAACTCAAAAGCACTCTAATTTTTGATGGAGGTCGGAAAACACATTTCACATCCTATTTCCGTAAAATACGACCGATCTTGTTGGAAGTGTTTCCTACGTAAGGCAAAAAGGCAGTAGACCCAGGTGTCGACTCAGAATTATTATCAATCACCCGATGTACGGTTGGTCAATAGCGCAATGAACGTTCAATCTGTCTATCAGTATAACCATTTTGACGAAACGTAACTTCAAGATAGGACAGCTGAGCTGGCAAATTCTCAGCGTCGGAAACGACGTGTGCCCTGAGTACCAAGGTACGAAGTACCCCTTCACATTGAGCCGGATGATGACAACTATTAGCATGTAAGTACAAGTCGGTGTGAGTACATTTCTTGTAGACCGCATGTCCCAATGATCCATCATCTTTCCTCCTATCCAACACATCTAGAAAGGGAAGGCAACCATCCTCTTCCACCATTTAGCCTTGAAAATGGCGGGGTGTTGTCCCACCGAAATATCGGCGGTCGCTGAAAGTGTTACCTGGCTGAATTCCTGGAAGTTATTTGAAAGTTGTATACTCCAGGAGAAACTCAGGTCTCACATAACATCGAGTTTCCCACATTACTTCTGTTCACGTGATGGCAGGCTTCAACACGTCTTTTCGTCCAGGCCCAAACAAGTTTAAAATCCCATAAACGTTCCGAACGCATTAACAACTATTCACAATTCATCTCTGGAGTTCATCGGCTTATCAACTGGTTTGGGATACGCGAAAGCATTGTGTATCTTCACGCAAAGTAATCCTACTGATTCAAGTCGAGCTGATAAACGCTATTTAACAGTAACCAGCATGATGATAAAATCATGTGAGGGCAGTTTATCATTTCGTAATCTACCTCTCACTTGCGGTGTAAATAAACATTCATTAACAGTGTTTTATCATTGGCATGGCTACAATAGTGCAAACGTTGCACAGGCGAAACCGTTGGTTTAAGTATTATTTCAGTACCTATATTTATAAGGATAATTTGCTTGTTTCACTGCCCTCTACTCGCCATTTGCCTTTACAAGGAAAGTACTCTAACAGGCTGTGTACTGAAATAACTACTGTGCTTTAACAGATTCTCTTCGGTGATAACAGATTCTGCTTTATTCTTCATATCTATGTAAATTATAATTCTTTTCACCAGGTTTAAAAGACTGACCCTCCAGTCATATTGCAGAAGAATCAGGTTTCCCTTAATACTTTTGACAGAACTGTTCAATAGAAGTAATACAAAAGCCACTCCTTTATTTTTCACTAGCGAATATACCTTGCAGCGTATTTAAAAGTTATTCTGCGTTCGTCCGAGATGCTGTTTATTGCAGTCACCATATGGGCTCATCTGCTATCACTTGGGGTAGTCTTCCTTTGTGCACGCTGTTTTCTTTAAGCCATGTTCTCATCACATTTCCGTAACTTTTTACGGATTCTTACTCGCTCGCCATCATTCATTATGTTTTAAGATGTTGTACTGTCAAGATTTCTGCCTCTTCGACAGACAGGCATCTTGTTGAGAAGAAAGGTTTAAGGCACAGTTTTTATATCCGATTTGGTCATGATACTTTCCAACTCGGAATCGGTATTATTACCACAGTAATTTCTTGCATACATTTGGTATGGTTATTCACTTCTTGATGGTTCTCTCCTTCCTGTTGGTCTTAATTCGTGTTCTATGATAGTATGGAAGATCATAAACACCTGATTTCTTGTTGGATGCTACTGCTTCTACTACTACTTCAGTAACTAGCTTAGTCGATGGTAACAGTGGAATGGTTTGCTGCTTCTTCCTTGCTTAAGGTTCTTCATACAACCCTTGTCTTGCTTTTACTATTATCATTATTATTATTGTTGTGTCATTGTTACGAGGCCTGTTCAGAAAGTAAGCTCCGATTGATTGCCAAATTGAAACCACAGTGAACATCAGAAATGTTTTACTTGTAACAATTAGCTACACCTTTCAGCTACGTCTCTACGTAGTCGCCGTTCTGACTTAGACTTTTGTCATAGCGTTGTACCAACTTTTCAATAGCCTCATCATAGAAGGCAGCCGCCAGTGCTCTCCACCAATTCTCCACGCTGGCCTACACCTCGTTGTCTGTGTTAAAATGTTGTCTTCAAAGACAGCGGTTCATGTGACCAGAGATGAAACTCAGGGGGAGACAATTGCGGACTGTATTGTGGGTAATCTAACATTTCCATTTGAAAACGATGCAGGAGCATCTTCATTGCCCCTGCAGAATGCGGCTGAGAATTGTCGTGAAGACGAAACAGCACGACAGTTATGTAATGTTAGCTGCATAGCTTCACGCGAAATTTCTCACCAGGCCCTCGTACTTGGCGGCAGACACTATTTTCTAGACATCTTTACGCACTCACTGCGAGCTTAGAAATGAGAAGAGCGACGTGATGCTAACTGGGGTTATACTAGAGACACTACCCAACACATCTGTGCAAAGCTTTATCGGATTTTAATAGTCGTTTCCATTTCGCGACCGATCGGAGCTTACTTTCTGAACGCCCCTCGTATTATTATTAGTACTAGCTTTGCCAGTCATGCATTGCACTGGCTGGTTAAATGGAAAAGAAGGAAAAGTGAAGCCCACGTTTTTAATATTTACGAGAGTTGGATATACATCCCTATCCACTTCTCCCTCCTGTCTCTGCCAATCTCCTTCTTCCCCTCTCTTTGTATATTCCCTCGTCTTTCCCCCTCTCTTTGTCCATCACCATCTCATCCCCACTCTCTGTCCATCTTCTGCTCCCCTTCTTTCACCATTTCCTCTTGCCCATTCCCACCGTCCATCACCCCCCCCCCCTCATATCTTTCTCCTTCTTCCCCTCTCTCTCCAGTACCCTCTCTCTGCCCACCTCCTCCTGTCCGCTTCCTATGTCCATTTCCTCCCATTCCACTGTCCGTCTTCTTTCCCCCCTCCTTCTCACCGACATTTATTCTTGTTTATTGCTAGTGCAAATTCATATTCTGTAGTAATTTTCTAATCGTAAACCGATAAGCTATGAATACAACTTCTGTGTTTCCTAACAACGTGTGTACATACATAGTATATGACCGTCGAAATGTTCGTTAGAATACAGCGTACAAATCTGAAGTAAATCGCTCAAATTCTTTTCGAGTTTTTCGGTAAAAAATTCTTCTTTTTACGTATGAAATATTTGTTTACGTGTTATATATACACCAAGAAAGGAAAAAATCACAACACCAAGAAGGAATTGTGCGACATGAACGAATGTTGGTGTTTCTATATTTGCAAGATGTTGTTGTTGTGGTCTTCAGTCCTGAGACTGGTTTGATGCACCTCTCCATGCTACTCTTTCCTGTGCAAGCTTCTTCATCTCCCAGTACCTACTGCAACCTACTTCCTTCTGAATCTGCTTAGTGTATTCATCTCTTGGTCTCCCTCTACGATTTTTACCTTCCACGCTGCCCTCCAATACTAAACTGGTGATCCCTTGATGCCTCAGAACGTGTCCTACCAACCGATCCCTTCTCCTAGTCACGTTATGCCACAAACTTCCCCAATCCTGTTCAATACTTCCTCATTAGTTATGTGATCTACCGATCTAATCTTCAGCATTCTTCTGTAGCACCACATTTCGAAAGCTTCTATTCTTTTCTTGTCCAAACTAGTTATCGTCCATGTCTCACTTCCATACATGGCTACACTCCATACAAATACTTCCAGAAACGACTTCCTGACACTTAAACCTATACTCGATGTAAACAAATTTCTCTTCTTCAGAAATGCTTTCCTTGCCATTGCCAGTCTACATTTTATATCCTCTCTACTTCGACCATCATCAGTTATTTTGCTCCCCCAATAGCAGAACTCCTTTACTACTTTAAGTGTCTCATTTCCTAATTAATTCCCTCACCATCATCCGACTTAATTCGACTACATTTCATTATCCTTGTTTTGCTTATGTTGATGTTCATCTTATATCCTCCTTTCAAGACACTATCCACTCCGTTCAACTGCTCTTCCAAGTCCTTTGCTGTCTCTGACAGATTTACAATGTCATCGGCGAACCTCAAAGTTTTTATTTCTTCTCCATGGATTTTAATACCGACTCCGAATATTTCTTTTGTTTCCTTTACTGCTTGCTCAATATACAGATTGAACAATATCGGGGAGAGGCTACAACCCTGTCTCACTCCCTTCCCAACCACTGCTTCCCATTGATGTCCCTCGACTCTTATAACTCAATTCAAATTTCGCGCCACTAGCATAACGGAGGTGGTGATAGCGCCAATATGAGGATGCGAGTCAGGTGTGCTTTAACTACACGACGTAACTATCGTGAGCGGTAGTTACTTTTGATACTTGACGTAGTGAGGTGGTGTCAGTGAAGAATGCCTTGAAGGTGACAAAGACGCAATTACGAACGCCTCAAGAAATTCCTCCTCCGATATTGCAGAGAAACTGGGCAGGAGTGTAGCCACTGTACCTGAATGCTGGCAGCGGTGCTCACGACAATATATGGTCAGAGGAAGACGGGGCGCAGGTCGGCCACATGGCACTACAGGGACTGCTCCAGTAACACAAAGAATCGTTACAAATCGGTTACTTCAAGGACAGCTCCGAGCTAGACACCCTGTAGCTTGCATCCAATTGACTCCAAACCACCGTCATATCTGGCTACTGTGGTGTCAAGCGAGAGCTCATTTCTGATTAAAACTGGTTGTGCCTCGATCCAGCGATGGATGTGTGTTGGTTAGAAGGGACCTCTCCAATTGGTATGTAAAAACACGCTCATATTCGAATGCAGCGTTGTGTCAAAATTTCAATGCAATCGGTCTTACGACTGTTACTGTTCTAAATAACATCCGTCTCGTTAATTTTACTGAAATGGTATTTTTCAATAAAATGATTAATTTAGTTCGAACAGAAAACTGAAAATGTTTAATTGTTTAGATTTAAGGACCCAAACTAAGTAAATAATAGTAGTGCTAAATACTATTTAATAACTTCCAGTATGCAACCTTAACCAATTTTCTGTACTCAGTTACTCCTTGTATTAATCGTTCCTGCTAATCAGTTTTCACTCAAGAAAAGTAATTCTGCTTAACTGTCGATGTCTAATCATTGTCACAGATGAAGATCCCAGTTTCTAGAGTGTACCTTTGAATTTCTGAATACAAGTTATTTCTGTTACGTGAATATGACCATTATACTCAAAATGTTCGGTGTTGCTGAAGTAGATAGCTCCACTCCAGCTTTGTTAGTGGTTTGCAGTTTCTGAAAGTGGCAGAAGTCAATTCAGAAGAACCATTTCAAGAAACTACAATGGCATAAATTGCAGTAATTCTCATTTGAGGTCAGGAACGGGCGTTCGTGTAATTTCGAGCACGTAAACCGGTTTTGCCTGCCTTCGACAGTGGCACGAGCGTTCTGCAACTGCACTTGTTAGTGATTTGTAGCGGCGTCTCGTCTCGATTTATACTCTTTAATGATAGTTCTGCGGCGACGTCGGGATACTCACACGGCCCATCAATTGGGGACGGAGCGGCAGAGATAGTATCTAGGAGGATAGTTTCCGCCACGGCACCTGCACTCGGCTCTACATGAATCTCTCGTGATGATCACACAGTCGAACGCTCGGCAAGACTGCAGGTTTTGTTCTCGGATAATAGCTTCCAAGGAGAATTAATTTATCACTGTCCCTCTGCAGCGAAATGAACTACGTCTACCATTTCAGGCGCGCATGCGCCAACTGCAGGAATTTCGCAAACTATTCCGAGGGACATTTGTGCGCTGCGAGCGGTTGGTGAAGTTAGGGACAGACGCTCCGAGTTGCGTGTTCCTGCGTTGGCATGCTGCGAGTTAAACACTTTGCTGCTGTGATCAAGTGCTAGCAGTAAATTACTAGTAACTGAAAGCTGACATCGAACTTCGTGACACGATGAAAAAACTGTCCAAGTTTCCAAAGTAATGTATATTGTTCACAGTGACCTAGAACTCCACTAACAAGATACTTAGGAGTTGTTCAGGGATATTTCCTAAGTACTTCCTTATGAGGAACCCGAGATCTTACTTGATTTTCTAACACCATTTACCTTCCTATCTGTACTGTTCCGAAAATATCTGCAGAAGTGTGAAAATGCCAACAATATGCACTGTGTGTCTTTCTTGTTCCAACAGCGATACGTAGAGATATACATAAGTCCACACTAACGAAGTTTTCTTTTCAAGTGTGACTGCTTTGCACTGTGGTTTTTGTTCTACATTTTAGTGACTGCGGATTGCAGAATTTTCGAGTGTTGTGAAAGTATTTTCACGAAAACGATGGAAATTTGGGTAACAAATCGAATAAATCATAATTAAATTATTACTCATCAACAAGCCACAGGATACCAGGAGTCTCTCAAACCAAAATTTCGCTGAAAATGTCGCCCAAAAATTTACGAAATATCACTAAAATGTCTCAGATATTTTTTCGGTGGAGTCTTGGTTCAAGCTGTATAAATAGAAGACGAGAACTGCAGCACTTCAGACTTCATGCTCAGCAGTTCACGAGGTTGTTCTTGTTTGTTTTAAAATAAGTTTTCGTAAGAAAAGTGGTTTATCAAATGGTATACGTGTTGACTGCCTTTTATGCTGTGACTTCATGTAATGTAACATAGCAGTTTTATAGTAAGATTGAGGCGTGGCGCCTTGTGGCTCCTGTCTAGAGTGATATGAAGCCGGTGCAGTCGAGTACGTAGTTCTAATTTTCATCTGCTAGAGGACAGTAGTGCAAAGAGACATTCAAGAATCAGGTCAAGAGAATGTTTTCGTGAATTGTTATATTTATTTCTTGAAGAGCTTTTTTTGTTTATTTCGTACTGTTTTGTATGTGCTTTTAGGTGTGTCAGTGGTTCTTGAATGTGATCAAAAATAAATATTTAGATCATTATTCTATTGATGAACGTTGTACAACGGAGAATTTTGTACCATAATATGTTCAGTACGTTAATGGTACTAGGAACGCTAATTCGAGTGCAAATGAAAATAGTTGATAATGTAAAGTATAAGCAAAATATCAGAATGTTAAATATTTATTTCGGGAAGAAGTACAGTTCGAAAGTGTGTCATTTGTTGATTGGTTAGTCATGAAAAGCGCGGACTAACGCAGGAGAATAATGTTTTTCTATTGACCTGGCAGAAAATTGACCAGTCAGAACGGAGTATTCTTTGCGCGTCTTTCCTCTTGGAGGTATAGGATGCTTACAGCAGTGTCGGTGGTCGGGGCCCAGCCTTTCAATGATACGGTCGTGCGTAGTGTGAGCTCCGAAGTTGTGTTACATGTTTCAAAAGTTTTTTTTAAGTGAAGGCATATTTATTCCGGTGTGTTTTTTTAGAAAGTACAGATTTTTTAAAGTAATTTGATCTGAGAAAAGACTGTAATTCCGCGTGGCATATTGAGCAGAGCGGTGATTAAAAACCTGAGTGCATTAGACACCGATAAACTTAATAGTATGGCGAGCATTGTCGTTTAAGAACAATACGTGCTTAGTAGCTGTTCATATTTTGGGAAATACGTTACCACAAACTTGCTAACGTGAATGAAACGGTTTGTGCATGACTGTGTTAAGATTAGCATGGGTTTGGCAGTGAAGGCGTACATTATCAAGGTTCAGAATATGCCGAAGTTTTGACAGTATTTACCTTTCATTCGAAATTAAGATCTTTCTCCGATTCTTGGAATAGTTGCGTTGTACGCAGCCTGGTGCGAGTTGCAGTACGGTAGGTTTCTGCTCGGCTCTCCTAACGGCGATATGCTGCAACGAGTTCACAGGTACTTGCAAGTAAAGGACGAAAGAAACAGCGCCGCCACAAGATCCATAAGATACGTGGAATTTTGTACATCTTATATAATCCACGATATGTTTTGTAGTTTCCCTTCACCATCCCCCACCCCCTATTATCTTTCTGTTTCTCTCTTAGATCAGATAATGGCATCATGAGACTTTTCAAACCGGTCATCTTAGAACATTCAACTCTGCGATCGCGAAGTATGAGATCCATAGCGATAGCCCTAAAGCAAAGCATGTGTACCTCACCAGTTTTCATAAACTTCTACATGTTGTGGAGCATTGCTCTGACGCAGAAAAACTCGCTGGAAGAGAATCACAGGTACGATGAACGAATATTTTATGAGACATTTCTTCCTCGTCTTTCATCTTTTCTTGTGGAATACATACTGTGAGGAAAATGCTCTTTTGGTACCATTACTGCATCAACCTGATCTTCAGTAAACCAACAATCGTTTGCTCTATAGCATTTTCTACTGTAACACTTCTCATTTGAAAATTGTTACACCATCGATTCTTTGACTTAAGGTTACCACGCTGATACGCCAGTATCTTCAGTATTTCTAACACAGAAAATGTGTCATTCGTACAGATAATTAATGTTGATTGCACGTGATAGCTACTGGATGTTTCACCTGAAAAGGTGAAAATCACGTGGCACTTGTAGCATATCACCATTTATCGAACTTTGATAAAACTCAAAGAACTGCAATACGAGAAGATAGATCAACTGCTGGAGTGCCTCTGACTTACAGGCACCAGAAAACAGCTGAAATCCTAGCTTAAGTTCCAGGCAGTGTGTCTCCACGAACTATTGACAACAGTTTGCAAGAGCTGGGTTCAGATGTCGATTTCCTGTTCATTTTTTGTCGCTGGGACTGTAACCTCACACAACAGGGACTTGGGGGCACAGAACGAGGTAGCGTAGTGCTTATCACCCTGTACTTGCATATGCTTCAAGTCCCATGCAATCATCCTGGTTTAAGTTTTTCGTGATTTCTGTTAATCGCTTGTGGAAAAGCCGGGATAGTTTCTTTGAAAGGACGCAGCCAGTTTCCTTCCGTAATCCGAGCCGTGAGGGTACAAGCTGTGACCAGAGTTCAGAGCGGCAGTTTCCCGGCGCAGAGCATGTGGCTGCTGGTTGCTATGGGGCCATGGCGAGCGGCTAGCGTCTATGCTGCCTTGGAAAAACCCGAGAGGACGCTCGGCAGGGGCGTATAAGGCCGTGTTTGGCGCTTGGAGAAATTTATATGCCAGAGAAAAATTGATAGAAACAAAACCAATAGTGCCACGGAGATGCGTGTTGGCACTCATGGACAGAAAAATATGTAAAGCAAAATTATCTAGACGCGCCACAAAAATATGTAATAGCTTAAAAGTTATTCTTGTCTTAGAAAGTATAAATTTATGAAAGTTCAAAAGCTAATATCTCGGCAGTTTGTTGGCCGATTGATATGAACAAAGTGTTTACGAGTGCAGCTATTAGAGTTGCATCGAGCAGTCGTAGCTGATTTAGCACATTGTGCACCATTTTTAAATGAGAGGTCGGAATATGGGATACGACTGAGAGAAACTATATTTTTGGTAAAAAATAAATTTAAAGAGGCGAAACTAACAGCAGCATTCTAAAGTTTGAAGAGGAAGATAAGTAATTAAGTATGTATTTTTATTAGTTTATTTATGCTTTGTATAAAAAATCCGGGAAACGCAATATCACGACACAAAACCATTATTTGTGAAAAACGGTGGCACATACGGAAAACTGCGCCTTAAATTTGTCATATTTTTCAATGTATCGCATGTGTTTTTGTGCATAGTTTTACAATATTCGTAATTTTGTCGCATATTGTTTTGTGTTAGGCTGTCGTTTCGAGCGTGGCTAGGGCGGCCATCTTTGAGCACAGTGGGTTTTGAGCGACGCTAAGAGCCGGACTTGCCGCGCATCCGGGGCTTGGAGTGGGTTTGTAGCGACGTTCGAAAGCGATCAAGTGGAAGGCAATATAGTGGTTTAGTACAGCAGACAAGAGTGTATTTTATGAATTGTGAACAGACTGTCAAGTCCCGCGATCGCGACATAAGAATTTTATAGTGAAGTGTTGTAACATCAGTTATTTACGGCCACCCCTACGTGAGAGTTCTTCAGACTGCATTTTATTCTGCGGTGTTCAGTGATTATTCTCGTTTCACCCGTGGTGTACGACGATGGGACTGGTTTGAAAACTGCTGACAGCAGGTTACTGCTGTATCTTAAGTGACAAAAATGTTAATACCTGTTGTCATAGCTTTAATCACCCGGGTAAAAAAAAGACACAATCCAGCAACCCCATCACAGCGTTTCACGCCTTCAAATGTATAGGACTTCTTGAATGGCCTGTGTGACGCCTTTATTTACACACGTACAGCACGTCTGGGATGACAGAATGTCGCTCACTTCCATATCATCCTGCAGGGAGCATTCATCAAATGACACACTGTGTGTTTCAGCCAAGAAAAGAAATATCTCAAGACGCCATTCAGATACTGATGTCTTCCTTGACACCATGAATACAAGAGCGTAATAGAAAGCATGCGATCACAGCTAAAAATGATGTCGATGACAGACATCAGTTCCTAATGCACTGAAAGTGATGAACGTCTCTACAAAGACTGATGGATGCCGGAGTGGCGTTTCACGGTGTAACACTCCTAGTTTCCATTAGTGTATCTGCAGTCTCCCGCACAGACATGAAACTCTCCTAGTCAATGATAACAGCTCACTGTGTTATCTCGTTTCCTATATACAACAATGCCACAAGGAGGTGGTCACACGGTGATTAAGGTAAGCAGAGAGATAGGATTCAAAGTTCTGATATCCCACTTTAGTTTTTAGGTGGTCTCTCTAAATCATTTTAAGTGAGGGATCAGAAGGTTTCTTGGAAAAAGGCCAAACCTATTTCTTTTCCTACCCTTGCTGCACTAATTACAGCACTGCCAACAGGATGTCACTAAGCCTCATTCTTTTGACAAGAAAATCATCATGCAGTACACAGTTCACAAGAAGCTGCTTGCCCGTAGTCTCTTTGTTAGAAGGTTTCGTGATTTTGCATTTCACATAACTTTATTGAATTAATGTCAGCTGTAAAGCCAACTCATTAGATTTTTTTGTTACCTCAAACACTTTCATTCCTTCAGTAGCATATCTATGACGATTCTGGGCAATTTCCGATGTGTCATAAATAACATTGTTGTTGTCATGGTCTTCAGTCCAGAGATTGGTTTGATGCAGCTCTCCATGCTACTTTGTCCTGCGCAAGCATCTTCAACTCCCAGTACCTATTGCAACCTACATCATTGTGAATCTGTTTAGTATATTCATCTCTTGGTCTCCATCTACGATTTTTAACCTCCACGCTGCCCTCCAATACTAAATTGGTGTTCCCTTGATGCCTCAGAACGTGTACTACCAACCGATTCCTTCTTTTTGTCAAATTGTGCCACAAATTTCTCTGCACCCTAATTCTATTCAATACCTCCTCATTAGTTATGTGATCTACCCATCTAACCTTCAGCATTCATCTGTAGCACCACATTTCGAAAGCTTCTGTTCTCTTCTTGTCCAAACTATTTACCGTCCATGTTTCACTTCCATACATGGCTACACACCATACAAATACTTTCAGAAATAATTTCCTGACACTTAAATCTATGCTCGATTTTAAGAAATTTGTCTTCTTCAGAAACGCTTTCCTTGCCATTGCCAGTCTGCACTTTATATACGCTCTACTTTGACCATCATCAGTTATTTTGCTCCCCAAATCGCAAAGATCCTTTACTACTTTAAGTGTCTCATTTCCTAAGCTAATTCCCTCCGCATCACTCGATATAATTCGACTTTCCGTTCAGTTGCTCTTCCAGGTCCTTTGCTGTCTCTGACAGAATTACAATGTCATCGGCGAATCTAAAAGTTTTTATTCCTTCTCCATGTATTTTAAAACCTACTCCGGATTTTTCTTTTGTTTCCCTTACTGCTTGCTCAATACACAGATTGAATAACATCGGGGATAGGCTTCAACCCCGTTTCGCACCCTTCCCAACCACTGCTTCCCTTTCATGTCCTTGGACTCTTATAACTGTCTTCTGGTTTCTCTACAAATTGTAAATAGCCTTTCGCTGCCTGTATTTTACCCCTGCCCCTTCAAAATTTGGAAGAGAGTATTCCAGTCAACATTGGCAGAAAATTTCTCTATGTCTCCAAATCCTAGAAACGTAGGTTTCCCTTTCCTTAATCTATCTTCTAAGATAAGTCGTAGGGTCAGTATTGCCTCACGTGTTCCAATATTTCTACGGAATCCAAGCCGATCTTCCCCGAGGTCGGCTTCTACCAGTTTTTCCATTCGTCTGTAAAGAATTCGCGTTAGTATTTTGCAGCTGATAGTTCGGTAGTTTTCACATCTGTCAACACCTGTTTTCTTTGGGATTGGAATTATAATATTCCTCTTGAAGTCTGAGGGTACTTCGCCTGTCTCATACATCTTGCTCACCAGATGGTAGAGTTTTGTCAGGACTGGGTCCCCCGAGACTGTCAGTAGGTATAGTGGAATGTTGTCTACTCCCGGGGCCTTGTATCTACTAAGGTCTTTCAGTGTTTTATCAAACTCTTCACGCAGGATCATATCTCCCATTTCATCTTCATCTACATCCTCTTCCATTTCCATAATATTGTCCTCAAGTACGTTGCCCTTGTATAGAACCTTTATATACTCCTTCCACCTTTCTGCTTTCCCCTATTTGCTTAGAACTGGGTTTCCATCTGAGCTCTTGATATTCATACAAGTGGTTCTCTTTTCTCCTAAGGTCTCTTTAATTTTCCTGTAGGCAGTATCTATGTTAACCTTAGTGATATACACCCCTACATCCTTACATTTGTCCTGTAGCCATCCCTGCTTAGCCAATTTGCTCTTCCTATCGATCTCATTTTTGAGACGTTTGTATTCCTTTTTGCCTGCTTCATTTACTGCATTTTTATCTCTTCCCCTTTCAACAATTAATTTCATTAATTCTTCTGTTACTACTAACCCTCGTCTTTTTACCTCCTTGATCCTCTGCCGCCTTGACTACTTCATCCCTCAAAGCTACCCATTCCATCTTCTACTGTATTTCATTCCCCTATTCCTACCAATCATTCCCTTTTGCTCTCCCTGAAACTCTGTACAACCCTGGTTTAGTCAGTTTATTCAGGTCTCTTCTCCTTAAATTCCCACCTTTTTGCAGTTTCTTCAGTTTTAATCTACAGTTTTGAACCAATAGATTGTGGTCAGGGTCCACATCTGCCCCTGGAAATGTCTTACAATTTAAAACCTGGTTCCAAAACCTCTCTCTTACCAATATATAATCTATCTGAAACCTTTCAGTATCTCCAGGTTTGTTCCACGTATAAAACCTTCTTTTATGATTCTTGAACCAAGTGTTAGCTATAATTAAGCTATGCTCTGTGCTAAATTCTACCAGGCGGTTTCCTCTTTCATTTGTTACCCGCAATCCATATTCACCCACTACGTTTCCTTCTCTTCCTTTTCCTACTCTCGAATTCCAGTTACCCATGACTATTAAATTTTCGTCTCCCTTCACTATCTCAATAATTTCTTTCATGTCATCATACATTTCATCAATCTCTTTGTCATCTGCAGAGCTAGTTGGCATATAAACTTGTACTACTGTAGTAGGCACGGCTTCGTGTCTATCGTGGGCATAGTAATGTATTTTCTATGCTGTTTGTAGTAGCTTACACGCACTCCTATTTTTTTATTCATTATTAACCCAACTACAGCATTTCCTCTACTTGATTTTCTATTTATAACCCTGTATTTACGTGACCAGAAGTCTTGTTCCTCCTGCCACCGAACTTCACTAATTCTCACTATATTTTTTTTTAAATTTTCTAACCTAATCTTTGATAAAATTATTGATTATTTATTAGTACCAGACTCTCTCTCTCACACAGACACTCATATTCATGTGCTTATCATAATACAGTACAATTATTACAGATACCCAAAAAATTCTAACTTTGCAGAAAATAAAATTGTACAGTATAGAAAATTTTGTGCACAAGACACACCTCAAATAGGCACAATCATTTGGGATAAAACCAATAATTGTCAATTGATTATATTTTTTTAGTGATGCATTACTTTCGCCCCTCCTGAAATGGTGGTGCAACATTACCCAAGAAACGTTTGATGACGTCAGTACACAGCATCATATTTAACAGCCTTTGCCTATTTAGACACCACTGTAACAGTTAAATGCTTAATTTTTGTGTGTTATACCAAGAATGGGCCTTAATACATTAAGAATGCCTACTTGTTTGTGTGTTTTAGAGTTTTAGCTGTAGAGATTAGTTTCTATCATTTAGGCCAAACTAAATGTCAAGTGTCTGTTATATCTTTGTAGCCACCTATGTCTGGACATGGGTGTAGCATACGTAAGAGTTCACGAACGTGTTGTAGACACCATTCTGACAAATGTGTGTGTGTGTGTGTGGGAGAGACACACACACACACACACACACACACACACACAGAGAGAGAGAGAGAGAGAGAGAGAGAGAGTGTAGGAGAGGAAAATTACGTTGTGATATTTGATGTAATTATTTTGATACTTCACATAAAATTGGACTTTTGGATTGCTGATGTATTTTGCAGACATGTATAACTTTGAAAGCATATTGTGCGTTTTGATGATCATTGTAGATGTAGTGAATTATTAATTTGACGATCTGTTGGGATTCGCACGTTACTTTAACTTTGAACTTTTAAAAGGGCAGCCATGTTGGGCAATGGAAGGAAAATGGTAATGTACCTGCAGTTGATTTTAGTTTGCATTTTTAAAGTATTACCAAATAGTGGTTGGTTCAAATGGCTCTGAGCACTATGGGACTTAGCATCTATGGTCATCAGTCCCCTAGAACTTAGAACTACTTAAACCTAACTAACCTAAGGACAGCACACAACACCCAGCCATCACGAGGCAGAGAAAATCCCTGACCCCGCCGGAATCGAACCCGGGAACCCGGGCGTGGGAAGCGAGAACGCTACCGCACGACCACGAGATGCGGGCCCAAATAGTGCAGCTCATGTTCAGTAACTACATATTAATAATTGCTTTATTCTATAATAAACATTACATTGAAGTATTTATGGAGATTATGTTTGATACTCGTTCTGATAATCCATCGCGATTGATATGTACCTTTCAATGATATTTACACATGCAACTGGCGAGCCAGTCCACAAACGATTTTTTGTCGTCGGTAACGAAAACATAGTTAAAAAATAGTTGAATTATTTTCTATCTGGCGCCGTTTTACATATTTTAGGTATTTTATAAGTGCTTATGTATTTTGATGTCGCATTTATCTTGTAGGGAAACGGCACACATATTGATATGTAAGTCGGATAATATTTAGCACAATCAGAATTGGCGCTGCAGGGTGGTTGCCCATTCACTTTGATGAAGGTAACCTAATAGGCAATATTACAATGTAGTACTGTGTTGGAGTTGATAGGTCGCTTCAAATAAGTCATAGAGCCGGTTAAAAATGACTTTGTTACTCGGATTGCTCACTCGACGTGTTTCGGATTTATTTCCATCAGCAGTATCTATTACTTCAGCGAAATGGTCGGATTTCTATGCCAAGCGAATCTCACTTTTATATACACTCCTGGAAATGGAAAAAGAACACATTGACACCGGTGTGTCAGACCCACCATACTTGCTCCGGTCACTGCGAGAGGGCTGTACAAGCAATGATCACACGCACGGCACAGCGGACACACCAGGAACCGCGGTGTTGGCCGTCGAATGGCGCTAGCTGCGCAGCATTTGTGCACCGCCGCCGTCAGTGTCAGCCAGTTTGCCGTGGCATACGGAGCTCCATCGCAGTCTTTAACACTGGTAGCATGCCGCGACAGCGTGGACGTGAATCGTATGTGCAGTTGACGGACTTTGAGCGAGGGCGTATAGTGGGCATGCGGGAGGCCGGGTGGACGTACTGCCGAATTGCTCAACACGTGGGGCGTGAGGTCTCCACAGTACATCGATGTTGTCGCCAGTGGTCGGCGGAAGGTGCACGTGCCCGTCGACCTGGGACCGGACCGCAGCGACGCACGGATGCACGCCAAGACCGTAGGATCCTACGCAGTGCCGTAGGGGACCGCACCGCCACTTCCCAGCAAATTAGGGACACTGTTGCTCCTGGGGTATCGGCGAGGACCATTCGCAACCGTCTCCATGAAGCTGGGCTACGGTCCCGCACACCGTTAGGCCGTCTTCCGCTCATGCCCCAACATCGTGCAGCCCGCCTCCAGTGGTGTCGCGACAGGCGTGAATGGAGGGACGAATGGAGACGTGTCGTCTTCAGCGATGAGAGTCGCTTCTGCCTTGGTGCCAATTGTGGTCGTATGCGTGTTTGGCGCCGTGCAGGTGAGCGCCACAATCAGGACTGCATACGACCGAGGCACACAGGGCCAACACCCGGCATCATGGTGTGGGGAACGATCTCCTACACTGGCCGTACACCACTGGTGATCGTCGAGGGGACACTGAATAGTGCACGGTACATCCAAACCGTCATCGAACCCATCGTTCTACCATTCCTAGACCGGCAAGGGAGCTTGCTGTTCCAACAGGACAATGCACGTCCGCATGTATCCCGTGCCACCCAACGTGCTCTAGAAGGTGTAAGTAAACTACCCTGGCCAGCAAGATCTCCGGATCTGTCCCCCATTGAGCATGTTTGGGACTGGATGAAGCGTCGTCTCACGCGGTCTGCACGTCCAGCACGAACGCTGGTCCAACTGAGGCGCCAGGTGGAAATGGCATGGCAAGCCGTTCCACAGGACTACATCCAGCATCTCTACGATCGTCTCCATGGGAGAATAGCAGCCTGCATTGCTGCGAAAGGTCGATATACACTGTACTAGTGCCGACATTGTGCATGCTCTGTTGCCCGTGTCTATGTTCCTGTGGTTCTGTCAGTGTGATCATGTGATGTATCTGACCCCAGGAATGTGTCAATAAAGTTTCCCCTTCCTGGGACAATGAATTCACGGTGTTCTTATTTCAATTTCCAGGAGTGTACAAACCTTCGCACTTGACCTTAACACTGTTTACACTCAAAGCTAAAGATTTAAACTTGTACTAGGCTTTAAATGGATAAGAGGAGCTACAGGTAGTACATTATGCAGTCTGGATCTATATCTACATCTGCATCTACACAGATATTCTGTTAGTCATCGAATGGTGCGTGGTGGAGGGTACCTTGTAACACTATTAGTCATTTCTTTTCCTGTTCTCTTTGCAAGTAGAGCAAGGGAGAAACGACTGTCTATGGATCTCAGTGTGAGCTCGTATTTTCATGTCTTATCTTCGTGGTCATGTTGGCTGCTGTGTATGTTGGCTGCAGTAGAATCGTTCGGCAGTCAGCTTCAAGTGCCGGCTCTCCAAATTTTCTAAATAGTGTTTCTTGAAATTACCGTCCCCTTCCCTCCATCGATTCCCATTTGATATTCCAAAGCATCTCCGTAACACTTACGAATTCTTCGAAACAAACTGTAACAAATATAGTAGCCCGCTCTGACTTGGTTCGACGTCTTTCTTCAAACCGACCTGGTACGGATCTCAGAGACTTGAGCAGTACTCAAGAATAGGTCACCCAGCGTCCCATATCCGTCTTCCTTGTATGTGAACCACTCTTTCCTGAAATTCTCCTAATAAACTGAAGTCGACCACTCGAAGTCTACTAAAGTTCCATTTCATATCGCTTCGCAACGTTATGCCCAGATATTTAAACTACTTGATGTGAGAAGTGGGATAATAGTAGTATTGTATCCGAACATTACACGTTTTTTCTTAACATTCATCCGCATTAACTTAAATTTTTCCACTTTTAGAGATAGCTCCATCCATCACACAAACTAGAAATTTTGTCTGAGTCGTCTTGTATGTTCCTACAGTCACTCAGTTTTGACACATCACCGTACACCACAGCATTATCAGCAAAGAACAGCAGATTTCTGTCCACCAAATCATTTGTGCAGATAAAGAAAAATAGTGGTCCTGTCAACATATTTCAGGGGCGCTCCTGACAATACCCTTGTTTCTGATGAACACTTGCTGTCGAAGAAAACACACTAGGTTCAGTTACTTGAGCAGTCTTCGAGCTGCTAAAATATCAGTGAACTTATTTCATACGCTCGATCTCCGTTAACAGCCTGCAACAAGGCACCATATCAAACGCCCTTCGGAAATGTAGCAATATGTCATCTACCTGTTGCCCTTTACCCATAGTTCTCAGTATATCAGTTTCGCACGAGCGATGCACTCTAAACCGTCCTGACTCATGAACATAAGCTACTCAGTCTGAAGAAAGTTTCTTATATTCAGAATGTGAATATGTTCAAGGATTCTGCAGCAGACCAAAGTTAGGGAAATTGGTCTGTAATTTTGTTGGTCCATTCTTTTACCCTTCTTATATAGTGGAGTCACGACCCTTTTTTCCTGTCGTTTGGAACTTTGTGCTGGGCGAGAGATTCACAATAAATGCATGCTAGGTAAAGTGCTAATGCCGTGAAGTATTATTTGTAAAACCGAACTGGATTCAATCCGGACCTGATGATTTAGTTGCTTTCTAATCATTCAGTTGTTTCTCTAAGCCAGGGATGCTTATTACTATGTCGTCCATACGGGATGGCCAAATGACGGTATATGAAATTTAAAACTTCGGCTTTCGTTTTCCTGTCCTCAACTCCCACACCAGGCTGGCAAACAAGGGACTGAATGATGGGAGCCTTAGACCCGCTTAGCAATTTTACATAGGACCAAAGTTTTCTCTGGTTCTCTGCTAGATCTTTTGTTAAGGTGATAGTTGTCGTATGCTTCACACACGAGTCTCTACTAGGACCCTTTGTGTCTCTGTCTATACGCACGCGCGCGCGTGACTGTGTGTGTGTGTATGTGTATGTGTGTGTGTGTGTGTGTGTGTGTGTGTGTGTGTGTGTGTGTGTATACATGCAGTTAATAGGTAAGTATATTACCCTATTTTGAGCTACTAGACTGACAGCATCAGCTTACTGTTACTCTGATTAAATACAGAAGTATTTATGTGTACATATATACATTTGTCTTTCATAGAAATCATCCACTTTGTGCTATTTTTATGCCTCATATTAATACTGTTCTGACTGACTAGAGAGTTGAAGTGGTTCAGGTGACTACGAAGCCCAACTGAGTTACTTCTGCCATCTTTGACTTCAAAAATTAATTTTATTCATTTGCTGAAGCTGTATCCTGAATGGTTGCCTCTCTTTAATGTCAAGCAGTGACTGAATGAAGAGGGTGAGGTGGGGAGGGGATAGGGAGGAGGAAAAAGGTGAATGGCGTGACTTCGTCACTGATCAAATGATTACATCACTGACAATTGTGATAGCATTAGGGCTGTTATGATTCCAAGGCACATTTCAGGCGTTAGTCGTGGGGAAAGTGGCCCGGAAATCCCAAAGAGCACAAAACTCTCTGTCCGGCACACAGTTTTATTCTGCCAGGAAGTTTCATATCAGCGCACACTCCGCTGCAGAGTGAAAATCTCATTCTGGAAACATCCCCCAGGCTGTGGCTAAGCCATGTCTACGCAATATCTTTTCTTTCAGGAGTGCTAATTCTGCAAGGTCCGCAGGACAGCTTCTGTAAAGTTTGGGAGGTAGGAGACGATGTATTGGCAGAAGTGAAGCTGTAAGGACGGGGCGTGAGTCGTGTGTGGGTAGCTCAAATGGTAGAGTACTTGCCCGCGACAGGCAAAGGTCCCGAGTTCGAGTCTCGGTCCGGCACGCAGTTTTAATCTCGCCAGGAAGTTTCATATCCGCGCACACTCCGCTGCAGAGTGAAAATCTCATTTCCAAAGAATACACTTTGTTCACTCTTTCAACCCCCAACTTTGAATTTCATTTGGTTACTTGAGGACAGAATACTGCACTTGAGCAACTTAACCACGAAAAATGTTTCGTAAGCAAGTTCCCACCAAGAGAATATGTTCTTATGGACCTTTTATGAAGACTTTTAGTATGATAAAAGAAAAAAAATAAGTTAAATATATTTCTTTTTTTTTCAATTTTAATCTGATAATTATGTATAAATTGTGTTTCATAATAGAATGTCGTGTTCCCAGTTTGGCACAGCTTTGCCACAGGAAACACGAAAGCGGTCGAAGACGTCCGTCTTCTGGTCGGCTCCTGATTGTTGTCAGAAGGAAGCTAGTTTTTGATTACGCAAAGGTTTCTATTATTTGTAAAAGAACAACCCGGATTTCTTTACGTAATCAGTATGAATTTTATAATTACCTAAGAGACCTTTAACAATAAACAATAAAAAATTGCATTTGCAAATGAAATCATTAATAAATGGGACAGCTATGAGTTGTATAGAAGGCAAAGAGGGGCCTTCTGTCTACGACGAGGATGCCGCAGTATTCTCTGCTGTAGTAAAGGCTGTTTGACATTTAAAAAATAATATGACATGGAGGTTAAAAAAAATAAAGGAAAAGAATAGAACACAAAATCTGATAAACACTAAATATATTCAGACAATTCTCACAAGCAATTAGGGCTTATTTATAAATCGTATAACTGACATAAGTAATTTTCTAACTGTATGGTGCGATCAGATTTCTGCCTGTCCTGTGCTAGCTTCTTGGTTCACGTTTTTGTCACAAATTACAGTCATTACTTTTCTCCTTCCTTCGAGATAATTCTTGCACCGTTCAAAACCTTCATAAAAAGAACTTGCCGGTTTACAGTATCGAACATAAATTACTTGAATTTTATTAATTAATAACTGTTGTCTGCACGCTGGCAAGCTCGCTCACTTTTATGGCTTAAAGACGACCTTCTTTACGCTTTCACATTACAAGCAGAAGTACGATAAAATATGAAGATCTACAAAACTATTTACTGTCATCTTTTATTTAGATCGAAGCTTCTGTTAAAATGTATCTTTGACTGCGCAAGAGTTTTATTAGCGTCCGCGCTAGAGGCTCATCTTTACAGTTACGTAAATTATATAAAACAACTGTCTTTCAAAGAATAGGTCTCATCTCTTAAGCTGATCATTTAATATACAGCTAGGTGAATTCATTTCCAAGGGTACTCACAGCTTTCATACTTCGGAAATCCCAATAATATTACAGTTACGGACCTTTTATGAAGACTTACAAATGAACCACTTAAATCAGTGATTATGAAATAACTTTTCATGAAATACGTATTCGGCACCCTTTCGTTGTGACTACACGGAGTCTCATAATTCAGTTTGTTAATAGTATGTTTTCATTGTAAGTACTGAGGCAAATGAAATATTCCCTTCCCCGGATATAATGGTACACAAAAGAAATGGTTCTTGGATCTTGGGATAAAACCATGCGTAGCAGTTACTGACCTGTATTTACGAACTACCAGATACAGTCAGACATCTCAACGAAGCAATGTTCAACAGACAGTCATTAATAAGACACGAGTTTTTAGGAATCATGAGACCTTCCCTGTAGAGATATGTGTTTCTCTAGAATGGATATTCCAAGGCGGAGAAACACCATGTATTTTGGTAATTGCCTGGACCCTGTGTTCATCCAAGCCACGCCTCTAAGTTCTCTTATGTGGGGTCATATCATGGTCAGTTTTTAACGAAGCAAGGTGTGCAACACTAGTCTCATATATAGCTTCATTTGTTCTATTTCAAGCAGTGACGAGACTACACATCAGCGAGTGTGGAAATATATGGATTACCGCTTTGAAGTATTTGTGCAACCAATGGCAGAACTGCCGAGTGTTAGTAACTGCTGCAAAATAAATTCAATGTGTGCCTTAAGACTTAAATACCATCCACAGTTATGCCTGTACATTTTATTCCGTAAAGAAGGAGTTCTATTAGGAAGAGAGTGTTTCCGCAGCAACATGCAAGATAATGTCCTTCAAACTCATGAACCATCGAAAGAACTCTTTTGAACACTGAACACGATTTTACACATTTTTACTGCCTGTTGTCGTATGGAATAATTAGTGCTGCACTGCACTTACACTAAATAAAGTGATTATTCAACTGAAGCTAATAGCAACAACATTGTATATATGAAGTACGTAACGGTACATCTTTAAGGAGGATCGTGAAATGCTTACACTCACTTCTCAAACTGTTTGCTCTTTATGATTCCCACTGCTGACAATAAATAACTGTTTCAGCTGACATGCGATTTACACAGTCAAAATAGGAAACAAAAACAATTTTGTTGAGGACTTTGCCTCCTATTCCGTGTACTGGGAAGATATTCAACAAGCTCCAGTTTAAAATAAAGCAAGATATTGGAGATTCCTTCCAACTCAATAGGAAGTATAAAACATGCCCCTTTAGCGCCTCTTTCAACAGATTAGCTGAGTATGATCATCAGGAATTGAAAAATGCTGGTAGATGCATGCTAAGCTGAAGCTATCTAGTATAGCTAACACTTTTTTCTCAAGGTGAAGTTTCTTTCTTTCTAATTTATTGGACAAATTTAGCTGGCATCAACGTAAATAACATGGAAGGACTACAGTGACATGTTACTGTGAATACAGTATACAGACTAATTTTTTATAATTTCACTATCTTTGGTCAACGGATTCCTAAACATGTTTCAAAACATTCAAGGATGTACTGTTTAATGGGACCTACGATACACAATGAATGAATGAATTACTACCCTTCATGTATGTTCTTGAGTTGAATCGACATCCATATGTCCTTACTGATCGTACCTCCTTTAGAAAAATTATTGACCCTAACCATTAAGAACGTAACCATATCACCTTACCCCTTCTCTAAAAGGTTATCAATCACTCGATTTAATAATGAAGCAAATTCCCCCTTGATTACTTTACTTCGCGAAGAACTTTTCGCCATGCCAGACACTAGTGACCTCGTTAACTTCAAGCAAAAGAAAAATATGATACACCCTGCACGATGTTAGAGTGGGTTTCAGCTTGTAACTGACCGTGTACAGAGAAAGGGTCTGTCTCAAGACAAAACTGATGCCTCGGTCATACACCAAATCCGATTCCCCAGCATTGCTATTCCTATTTCGTAGAGAGCATTTCTCACAAAATCCCGAGTGTCTGCGTTCTGACATCAGATACATACAACGTCCCCCAGAACACTTCTTGCGTGACGACCAGGGATCTAATATTATAGGAATTATGCCTCATGCAGTGGGGTACCAGCAAGTAGAATCCGAAAGTAGAAAACGGGAGAAGAAAGTAATGTTGGTATACTACGTACCCTATGTTGTACGCAGTACAGAGACTTGTTGACTACAGACGCAGACGAGAGAACTTCTGTTTGGAGTTCGTAAATAAGAGGAGAATATCAGTGACGATAAAAACAGTAGTTTTTTTTCTATCGGTGTGCTCGGGGATATAAAAGATTACGGTATTTGGTCGTGATGTACAGATTTTCACTTGACTCAACATAATCAAGCGAGGCTTGCGACCAGTTTGTTGACTTTCTGGCAGACAGAACGCAGCACATTTTTCTAAACGGTGTTTAATTTAGAGGCTCAGAAGTACATTTCACTGTTCCCCAGATAGGTGCGGTGCGTCATGTCTGAAACTGCTGTACACCAGTAAAACATATAACTAATCCGGGTGCGGTAACACTTCTTTTGCAGCTTCCAGAGACAAAAACATTGATTTTCAATACCTTTTTCGAATTTAAAAACTTGGAATGCTGACATAATCTACTCAGTAAGCGGTATAAATTTTCATGTGGTAAGTTCAACACAGCAAGAGAAATATTACAACAACGAACAGCGTATGTGTCCTGAGGCAGCACACCTTAACGCGCGTAAATACCAACTATATTCATCCAGTACTTGAAAATGAGAGCACTTAGTGACTTGCAACATGTGTTACAAATAATTCCAAATTTTTATGAAACTTTTCCCGCTGACGTCATCCACATATTTATGAAAGGAAAAACTGTGATCGCTTACTACATTTTCTCTGTTTATAAGGTAAAACTGCCGCATAAGGTATGACAACTTTATTCATTTGTTCTTTACTGCAAACTGTATTCATATTTTGCAGACATTGGCCGCATACAGGGTGAATCCGTGATGTTACAAACTTTTAGGGATCGTGAGGAAGGGCAAATGTGTCAATTTTGAAGCAAGGAACCCTGAACCGGGAACGACAGAGTCGAAAGTTATAAGCGGAAATCGTTCTGATACCCCTACAGTGGACCTCTTCTACTGCGAGCTCTTTGCTTTCCGTATATTGCGATGTGGTAGTATGCACCAAGAGAAGAAAGGAATGTCCAATAAACATGGGCTCATAAGCGTATACCTTAAGAACTATGAGCACTTTTTCATCTTTGAGCATCACTGTTAGTTGCGCTCCATTTACTACCTCCACACGATCCTAATTTGGTATCGTTTGATGGTATATGAATGACCGTCTTCTGTTTATAGTGACATTCTACACCTTTTGGATAAAAAAAAGGACCGATCTGTGTTTAATTTATGTACCACACTCCTGTCCTTTGCCTTCATTCGCATTTCTGTGCGTCTGAAGACATGAGAGCGAGGATGAGGTGGAAATATTAAAGTTTGTGGCTAACCATAGACTATGTGAGTAGAATGGAGGTTGTATCAGATCAACATATGTGGGAAAATTCAGTAACGGGAAGTTAGTGGCAAGGATAAACTGAGTTACTAGTATAGAAGAAGTGAGGTTGGTCATAGACAATGAGAAATTCATCTACTCCCTAAGTCTGAACCAAGCGCCGCTGTCCCTTCGCTTCCACCATATTGTGAAATTTTTCGGCAGGTTGTATATATATGATGCTGTCCCATCACGGCTCCTCAGGTAAAGGTAAAAGGGAGGTACTGGAATGTGCTGTTCAGTTGTTGAAACATCACCATAGTCAAGGAAATCTTGGGAGACGTGGTAATAATTGCTATTTTGGCGTTTAGACGGTAGAAAGGGAACGTAGTAGTGACCCTTCAGATGGGCTATGAACCATAAGTTTACGCTGTCATTACGTTTGCAGCGCGATTGCGAAATACTGTATCCAATTTAAAATCACATGATATTTGCTAGCATAATTTGGATACCTACTGCGAAAAAATATAAAGATTTAAATGTACATTTATATGTACATGCTTCCGCCGTTAGTCGAGTTATAGATTAGCTTTATCCAGATTGCACCCTTGGTCTAGGAGTAGCGCCTTTGACTAGTAGTCTTCGGTCCAGGGTTTGAACCCTTCCAGTACTTAAACACTGAATAAAAATCATCAACAATGGCGGCAGAAGCACGTAGGAGCGGACAGAGACTAAATGAACTTTCTTGCCCTAGGGGTGGGAAATTGCCCCTAGAAGGTGGAAGAACGAGCAATATCAACGGCACGATGATACAGAAGGGAATCAAAACCAATGAATTACAGACACATACAGAGTATTCACAGGACTTGTGGCCCGTAGTTGAAAAAGACTGCCAAGGGAGAGGTGATCATGATAAAAATATCGGATAACCAACGAAAGAATAACGTTCTACGAGACGGGGCGCGGAATGTCAGGAATCTGAACATGGTAGGGGAGCTATAAAATCTTAAAAGGGAAGTTCTAAGCCTCAGTCTAGATATAGTGGGCATCAGTGAAGTGAAATGGAATGATGACAAGGATTTATGGTCAGAAGAAGACAGGGTAATATCAACAGCAGAAGAAAATGATGTAACGGGAGTAGGATTCGTTATGAATAGAATGGAAGGGCAAACAGTTCTGTGAACAGTTCAGTGATCGAATCTACAGCCAACCGACAATGACAGCCATAGCTCAGATACACATGCTAACGTCGCAAGCAGAAGACGAAGAGGTAGATGTAGTATGTGACGATATTGGAAGAGCAATTCAGAACATAAAAAGGAATAAAAATCCAAAAGTCATAGGGGACGGGAATGCTGTTATAGAGGAAGGAGTAGAAGAAAAATTTAGGGTAGGGTAAGGACTTCGTAACAGGAATGAGCGAGGAAGAAGACTAATTGAGTTCTGAAATGAATTTCGACTAGTAACAGCGAATACTCTGTTCCTGAATCTCAAGACTAGGAGGTATACAAGAAAATAGTCGGGGATGCAGGAACATTTCAGTTAGATTGCATCCGGCAGTGATTCCAAAATCAGATGATGAGGATGATAAACGTATGGCATTGTTGGCCGGGATGGCCCCCATGCGGGGAAGTTCGGCCGCCATATTGCAAATTTACGTGACGCCACTTCGGCGACTTGCGTGCGTCAATGATGATGACATGATGATGAAGAACACACAACACCCAGTCATCACGAGGTTGAAAAAATACCCGACCCCGCCGGGAATCCAACCCGGGACCCCGTGCTCGGGAAGCGAGAACGCTACCGCGAGACCATGAGCAGCAGACCCGAAATATGATATTGGATTGTAATGAGTACTCAAGCGCAGATATAGATTCGGAAAATTTAGTGGCGATGAAAAATATCCTAAAGTTTAAGAGACTAGTCAGGAAGAATACATGTGTAAGGAGGTGGGATATGAAAATACTAAGGAATGAAGAATTCTCTGGGGCTATAGATACTGCTATAATGAATAGTTCAGTAGGCTGTTTAGTTGAAGAGGAATGTGCATCTCTAAAAGAGCAATATCAGAAGTTGGAAAGAAAACCGTTGGTAGAAGAAACGGAAGAAATATTGAAGCTGATAGGTGAAAGAAGAAGGAAAGACAAGCTAAGGAATACAGAACAAGTCACAGGAATGAAATAAATAGGAAGTGTGGGAAAACTAAGCCGAAATGGCTGTATGAAACGTGTGAAGAAATCGAAAAGAAATTGTTGACTGAAAGATTGACTCAGTATATAAAATAGTCCGAACAACCTTCGGTGAAATTAAAATCAAAGGCAGTAACATTAAGAGAGCAGTGGAAATTCCGCTGTTAAATGCAGAACAGAGAGCGGATAGGTGCAAAAAGTACGTTTCATGCCTCTTTGTGGGGGAGTAGTTGTGTGATAGAAGAAGAAATAGGAGTCGACAGGGAAGAGATAGTGGATCCAGTGTTAGAATAAGCAATTAGAAGAGTTTTAGAGGACTTGTGATCAAATTAGGCAGAGAGGATCGATAACATTCCATCGGAATTTCTAAAACAATTGCGGGAAGTGGCAAAAAACGACTATTCACATTGTTGTGTAGACTCTACGAGACTGACGATATACCACCAGTCTTTCGGGAAAACATCATCTTCACATTTCCGGAGATTTCAAGAGCTAACAAGTGCGAGACTTAGCAAACAATCAACAACAGCCACAGGAATAAACATAAAGGAAAAGAAAATTGAGGCTCTGTTAGATGACAATGTGTTTTTGTTTAGAAAGAGCAAAAGAACTAGAGAGGGAGTTCTGACGTTTTGGATGATAATGGACGCAAGATTAAAGAAATATGAAAACATTTTCGTAGGATTTTGTACCTGCAAAAAGCATTCGACAATGTAAAATGGTGCAAGATATGTGAAACTATGAGATAAAACAGATATAATCTTTGGAAAAGGTGGGTACTATGCAATATGTACAAAAACCAAGAGAGAACAATAAAAATGGGAGGCCAAGAAGGAAATGCTGCGATTAAATAGGGTGTAAGACAAGGATGCAGTCTTTCGCCTCTGCTATTCAATCTAGACACCGAAGAAGCAATGTTGTTGTTGTTGAGGTCTTCAGTCCTGAGACTGGTTTGATGCAGCTCTCCATGCTACTCTATCCTGTGCAAGCTTCTTCATCACCCAGTACTTACTGCAACCTACATCCTTCTGAATCTGCTTAGTGTATTCATCTCTTGGTATCCCTCTACGATTTTTACCCTCCACGCTGCCCTCCAATACTAAATTGGTGATCCCTTGATGCCTCAGAACATGTCCTACCAACCGATCCCTTCTTCTGGTCAAGTTGTGCCACAAACTTCTCTTCTCCCTAATCCTATTCAATACTTCCTCATTAGTTATGTGATCTACCCATCTAATCTTCAGCATTCTTCTGTAGCACCACATTTCGAAAGCTTCTATTCTCTTCTTGTCCAAACTATTTATCGTCCATGTTTCACTTCCATGAATGGCTACACTCCATACGAATACTTTCAGAAATGACTTCCTGACACTTAAATCAATACTGGATGTTAACAAATTTCTCTTCTTCAGAAACGCTTTCCTTGCCATTGCCAGCCTACATTTTATATCCTCTCTACTTTGACCATCATCAGTTATTTTGCTCCCCAAATAGCAAAACTCCTTTACTACTTTAAGTGCCTCATTTCCTAATCTAATTCCCTCAGCATCACCCGACTTAATTAGACTACATTCCATTATCCTTGTTTTGCTTATGTTGATATTCATCTTATATCCTACTTTCAAGACACTGTCCATTCCATTCAACTGCTCTTCCAAGTCCTTTGTTGTGTCTGACAGAATTACAATGTCATCGGCGAACCTCAAAGTTTTTATTTCTTCTCCATGAATTTTAATACCCACTCCGAATTTTTCTTTTGTTTCCTTTACTGCTTGCTCAATATACAGATTGAACAACATCGGGGAGAGGCTACAACCCTGTCTCACTCCCTTCCCAACCACTGCTTCCCTTTCATGTCCCTCGACTATTATAACTGCCATCTGGTTTCTGTACAAATTGTAAATAGCCTTTCGCTCCCTGTATTTTACCCCTGCCACCTTTACAATTTGAAAGAGAGTATTCCAGTCAACATTGTCAAATGCTTTCTCTAAGTCTACAAATGCTAGAAACGTAGGTTTGCCTTTCCTTAGTCTTTCTTCTAAGATAAGTCGTAAGGTCAGTATTGCCTCACGTGTTCCAGTGTTTCTACGGAATCCAAACTGATCTTCCCCAAAGTCGGTTTCTACCAGTTTTTTCATTCGTATGTAAAGAATTCGAGTTAGTATTTGCAGCCGTGACTTATTAAGCTGTTAGTTCGGTAATTTTCACATCTGTCAACACCTGCTTTCTTTGGGATTGGAATTATTATATTCTTCTTGAAGTCTGAGGGTATTTCACCTGTTTCATACATCTTGCTCACCAGATGGTAGAGTTTTGTCAGGACTGGCTCTCCTAAGGCCGTCAGTAGTTCCAATGGAATGTTGTCTACTCCGGGGGCCTTGTTTCGACTCAGGTCTTTCAGTGCTCTGTCAAACTCTTCACGCAGTATCATATCTCCCATTTCATCTTCATCTACATCCTCTTCCATTTCCTCAATATTGTCCTGAAGTACATCGCCTTTGTATAGACCCTCTATATACTCCTTCCACCTTTCTGCTTTCCCTTCTTTGCTTAGAACTGGGTTTCCATCTGAGCTCTTGATATTCATGAAAGTCGTTCTCTTATCTCCAAAGGTCTCTCTAATTTTCCTGTAGGCAGTATCTATCTTACCCCTAGTGAGATAGGCCTCTACATCCTTACATTTGTCCTCTAGCCATCCCTGCTTAGCCATTTTGCACTTCCTGTCGATCTCATTTTTGAGACGTTTGTATTCCTTTTTGCCTGCTTCATTTACTGCATTTTTATATTTTCTTATTTCATCAATTAAATTCAATATTTCTTCTGTTACCCAAGGATCTCTACTAGCCCTCGTCTTTTTACCAACTTGATCCTCTGCTGCCTTCGCTACTTCATCCCTCAAAGCTATCCACTCTTCTTCTACCGTATTTCTTTCCCCCATTCCTGTCAAATGTTCCCTTATGCTCTCCCTGAAACTCTCTACAACCTCTGGTTCTTTCAGTTTATCCAGGTCCCATCTCCTTAAATTCCCACCGTTTTGCAGTTTCTTCAGTTTTAATCTACAGTTTAGAACCAATAGATTGTGGTCAGGGTCCACATCTGCCCCTGGAAATGTCTTACAATTTAAAACCTGGTTCCAAAACCTCTCTCTTACCAATATATAATCTATCTGAAACCTTCCAGTATCTCCAGGCTTGTTCCATGTATAAAACCTTCTTTTATGATTCTTGAACCAAGTGTTAGCTATAATTAAGCTATGCTCTGTGCCAAATTCTACCAGGCGGTTTCCTGTTTCATTTGTTACCCGCAATCCATATTCACCCACTACGTTTCCTTCTCTCCCTTTTCCTACTCTCGAATTCCAGTTACCCATGACTATTAAATTTTCGTCTCCCTTCACAATCTGAATAATTTCTTTTATTTCATCATACATTTCTTCAATTTCTTCGTCATCTGCGGAGCTAGTTGGCATATAAACTTGTACTACTGTAGTAGGTGTGGGCTTCGTATCATCTTGGCCACAATAATGCGTTCACTATGCTGTTTGTAGTAGCTTACCCGCATTCCTATTTTCCTATTCATTATTAAACCTACTCCTGCATTACCCCTATTAGATTTTGTGTTTATCACCCTGTAGTCACCTGACTAGAAGTCTTGTTCCTCCTGCCACCGAACTTCACTAATTCCCACTATATCTAACTTCAACCTATCTATTTCCCTTTTTAAATTTTCTAACCTACCTGCCCGATTAAGGGATCTGACATTCCACGCTCCGATCCGTAGAACGCCAGTTTTCTTTCTCCTGATAACGACATCCTCTTGAGTAGTCCCCGCCCGGAGATCCGAATGGGGGACTATTTTACCTTCGGAATATTTTACCCAAGAGGACGCCATCATCATTTAATCATACAGTAAAGCTGCATGCCCTCAGGAAAAATTACGGCTGTAGTTTCCCCTTGCTTTCAGCCGTTCGCAGTGCCAGCACAGCAAGGCCGTTTTGGTTATTGTTACAAGGCCAGATCAGTCAATCATCCAGACTGTTGCCCTTGCAACTACTGAAAAGGCTGCTGCCCCTCTTCAGGAACCACACGTTAGTCTGGCCTCTCTACAGATACCCCTCCGTTGTGGTTGCACCTACGGTACGGCTGTCTGTATCGCTGAGGCACGCAAGCCTCCCCACCAACGGCAAGGTCCATGGTTCAAGGGGGAGGGCGAAGAAGCAATGACAGAAGTGAAAGAAAGGTTCTAGAGTAGGATTAGGATTAAAGGTGGAGGGATATCAGCGATGAGATTCGCTGATGATATTGCTATCCACAGTGAAAGTGAAAAAGATCTGTAGACTCTGTTGAATGAAATGAACATTGTAAGGTGTACAGGCTATGGACTGAAAATAAGCCGAAGAAAAGTAGCAGAAATGAGAACAGCACGAAACTTACCAGATTTGGTGATCACGAAATAGGTGAAGTTATAGAATTTTCCTACCTAGCCAGCAAAATAACCCATGACAGACGCAGGAAGCAAGACATAAAAAGCAGTCTTGCTCTGGCGAGAAGAGTATTCCTGGCCTGAATTTGAGAAACAAATTTCTGAGCACAGTATGGTAAGAAAACAAGGACTGTGAGAAAACTGGAACTGAACAAAACAGAATAATTTGAGATGTCGCGCTACAAAAGAATGTTGAAAATTAGGTGTACTTAAGAGATAAGGAATGAGGAAGTTCTCCGCAGTATCGGCGAGTAAAGGGATGTATGGAAAATACATCCTAGAAGAAGTGAGTTTATAGTGGTTTCTTTGTAAGAAGTGTTCAACCAAATTTTTCCAACGTTTGCTGTGTGCTACATTAACTAGATCCAGGTCACACTTCTGCGTGGTTTTATACGGTAAAAGTTTGGTCAGTTGAATATCTTTGAGTCTGTACCCATTTTGTGGGGACATTTTTTTAAATTTTTGCGGGCTACTTTGGAGATAGTCTTCACCCATAGGTGCCCGGTATTAGTGACGTGTTATATTAACTCTATCCAATGTGCGATATCTTTTCGTCTCATTTACATTTCAAATTTGCCTATGTGAATGCAATGACGCTATAACAGCTTCGTTGATCTTACTGCTGCATACGACACAGTAAACAACAGAAAGCTACTGCGCAAATTATATCACCTCACAGGGGACTGTAGGTTGACGATGGTTATTGGTAGGCTTCTGCAGAATCAAAGATTTTATGTCTCCCTAAATAGTAAGAACAGTAGATGGCGAAGAATGGCTTACCACAAGGAAGTGTACTTTCTCCCATCGTTTATAATGTGTACACTAATGACCAACCTATACCTGAAGATGCAAGACTGTTCGTATATGCTGATGACACAGCTGTGGTGGTCCAGGGGTCCAATTTTGATGCAACATCTGGAAATCTCTCTAGAGCGCTTGAAGAACTGGCTCAATAGTACGACGCCAATCACCTCAAGCCAAACCCTGACAAAACCCAAGTATGTGCTTTCCATCTGCACAATAGAGATGCTGGAGTTGATCTCGACGTTACATGGCAAGGTAAGAAGCTAAAGCACTGTCCAACACATAAATACCTTGGGGTTGTACTTGACAGAACGCTTTCCTTCAAGCAGCATTGCCAAAACACCAAGGCTAAAGTCTGCTCCAAGAATAACATCATCCGCAGGCTGACAAACTATGAATGGGGAACTCAACCATCAGTACTGAGAACATCAGCACTTGCTCTGTGTGTTTCTGCAGCAGACTATGCAGCGCCAGTATGGGAAGCATCTGCACATGCTAAACAGGTTGATGTAAGTGTAAATGAGACAATGCGAATTGTTACAGTCTGTCTCAGACCCACACCAACGGGTAATTTGTACCTACTTGCTGGAATTGCCCCATCCAAGATCAGAAGGCAGGTGGCAGCAGACGCTGAGAGAACAAAGAAAGAAACAGATTCTTGACACCCACTGAATGGGCACGTCACTCAGGCTCGGAGGCTTAAGTCTAGAAATAGCTTTATTGCAAGAACCAAGATCCTTGACGGTTCACAGGAAGATAATAGAGTCCGCAAATGGGAGAATGTACAAACCGTACTGCAGATAATACCAAAAGAGCAAATGGCACCTGGAAACAAACTTCCTTATACAGTGTGGAGAACACTAAATAGGCTGAGGGCTTGTGTACCCAGATGCAAAACTAATCTGTGCAAGTGGGGACTGCTGACTAACGATGACGACTTTCTTTGCGGATGCGGAGAGGTACAAGACGAGGCACATCTGCTCCTGTGCCGACTACTGCCGGAGCCCAGCAGTTTTAGTGACCTGCTACAAGCCAACGACAAAGCCGTAGCGGTGGCTAACTGTTGGAAAAATAAAATTTGATCTGGACGCGGAAAAGTAAAAGTAAAGTACAGCTTCGTTTGGGGATTTTATTGACTTCCTGTAATTCCTGTAAGCTGTGCCCACTCCGTGTATCGGACATTGGGGCCATTTACGTAATCGAAGCTGCCCCTGTTTCGCGAAAGAATTTCATTAGTTTTAGTGTGCTTCCTTTGTAAGTGTTGTACGATCATATGTTCCCGCCATACGTGCCCACTTATCTGCTTGACACCAATCCAGTGATTACCGCCAAACATCTAGTATGAACTGTCAGGTTATAAAATTCTGAAGCTTAATTATTATCTTACCACATGCCAACACCACATAGTTTTGGCATGATTCAGTCCACTCCCCTGTCCCTGTATGATATACGTCAACTGGTAAACTACATATATCCAATTCCAAGTTGTCCCTTTGTACGTGGGATAGCTCAGGTTGTGACCGCCAAAAGAGATAGAAAACGTTTGGTTTGTCACTCTTACAGGGCATAACATTGTTTAACTTGCTGATGACATGTCCGCCCAGAGTCACACTAATCGCGTGCGAAGGTAACATGGCATGCTTCTGGTACTGATGAAAGTATTAATCAGATCTGTCTCTGACGCCGTTATTAAAACTCCTGTGGCGAGGTCCGTTCTTCGTTAGGAGACCAAAATTAATCTCAGAAAAGCATTTAAGGCTGGGAATGTGGATATGAAAATTCACATCAATTGAGAATTAAATGTTAATCTGTTTTACCTCCTCATTTCAAAGCAGATGTGAGTTTTACAAAGAAATTCTTCTTTGCAGGCTTTCAGACAAAAAATGACTCTCAACTACGTACCCTCAGACTCAAAGTTGAAATATTAAAAGTTTTGGCTGGTTTCGTTTTCTTGGGGCTGGGATACGTAGTTGCCGCATTACAGGCTACATACAGCTGAGTCTACAGTATACAATATGAATATACACATGAACCCAATGGTCGAAGGTTGCTATCACTCGGTAATTTCGAATTTTGAATGTAACATAGAAGTTCATTGAAGAAAGATTGCAATTAAATAAAATGTGCATAAATTATTCTTAACGACTTTAAATGATGAGTACGATAGCAGAAGTACCTTTAAGAATGATGTTTATTATTGCAAAACACTTATTGGTGTCGATGGTCCAGCAATTAAATAAAATATAAACTGAATAACAGGGAAACAATAGATTCCTGCTTGACATTATTAGTTATGAAAAACAACATAGTTCATGAGACATTCACTTGTAATCGCATACGTCTTCACTGCAAAAGCCACAGAAATCTCACAAGTGCACAAGTCGGCACAAAGAAATATTTCTATCACCCGTGACCACGCTCAAAACTCCACACTCTCCATGTCTCTCCTACGACCCTCTGTCGCGCCTTCCGGTCCAACACTCCCCCATGTCCTCTGCAACCCGATGCTCCTTCCCCACTTCCATACAGTCTCTCCATTGACCTCAGGAGTCGCCTACCGTAGTAACGAGCGCTGTGATTGACTAGAGCGCTCCCACCATGTCTCCAAGTCAATGCACACTCACAAACATATTGCAACACATAATAAATACTGGATTTACATTTAAATAACTTGAAATTAAATAAATATTCCTACGGCTGGACCATGAACATACTCTAACACATATTATTAAATACATAAACGGATTAAGTAAACATGTATCAAAGGACTACAAACAGAAGTAGGTCAGTAGCGTAATGCCTCTGTGCTTTCTAAAACACAGTAAATAATTGACCAATTTCTTCATGAATAGTATATATCTAATACAAACAAAGAAGTAGACGAATAAATATATTTACAAGCATGCTGCTACCATTTTCTCGTGTTACTGTAGAGTTATTATTGGCTGACAATGATCCATAGTAATTGGCCAATTTGACCTCCAATAACTCTTGTACTATTCACGTTACGTGCCTGTAATTTATACGAGTTTACGTTTACACTAATAGCTTTCTAAAGACACGTAGATCGACAAAATCGGATGAACCGTTTAGATGTTGAAAATTCGTTGGTGGATGTTACTTACATAATTTACAGTCAGATACTAAACTTTAAGCTAATAAAGATATTTAAAATCTGATTACACCATCAGAAATGTCGTGCAGATAGCTGTTATGTACCTGTTTCTTTTTAAGCTATCATGATTCCTGTGGCTATTATTAATTTCTGCATGAACTGTGAAATGTCTGCCATTATTGTTTCACAAAGTCTGCCATCTTTGACACTCCTGGCATTCAAATCTCCTTCATCGACACAAATCACACTCCTCGACAGCGTCAACATGGAATTCCCAGCCACGCGGTCGGCCTGGACCACGAAGAGGATGTGGAACAAAAATGGAAAAAATTCAGAAACTTCGTCCAGTACGCCTTAGATAAGTTCGTACCGACTAAGGTCCAAAGCGAGGGGAAAGATCCACCGTGGTATAACAATCATGTACGAAAGGTACTACGGAAACAAAGAAAGCTTCATTATAGGTTTAAGAGTAGTCGAATCATAGCTGATAAGGAAAAGCTGAACGAAGCGAAAAAGAGCGTAAAGAGAGCAATGAGAGAAGCATTCAACGAATTCGAACATAAAACATTGGCAAACAATCTAAACAAGAACCCTAAAAAGTTTTGGTCATATGTAAAATCGGTAAGCGGATCTAAATCCCCTATTCAGTCACTCGTTGACCACGATGGCACCGAAACAGAGGACGACCGAAGAAAGGCAGAAATACTGAATTCAGTGTTCCGAAACTGTTTCACTGCGGAAAATCGTAACACGGTCCCTGACTTCAGCCGTCGCACGGACGCCAAAATGGAAAATATTGAAATAAACGATATCGGAATTGAAAAACAACTGCTATCACTTAGTAGCGGAAAAGCATCCGGACCAGACGAGATACCCTTAAGATTCTACAGTGATTATGCTAAAGAACTTGCCCCCTTTCTATCAGCAATTTATCGTAGATCGCTGGAAGAACGTAAAGTACCTAGCGACTGGAAGAAAGCGCAGGTCGTTCCCATTTTCAAGAAGGGTCATAAATCAGATGCGAATAATTATAGGCCTATTTCGCTTACGTCAATCTGTTGTAGAATAATGGAACATGTTTTGTGTTCTCGTATTATGACGTTCTTAGATAATACAAATCTCCTTCATCATAACCAACATGGATTCCGCAAACAGAGATCATGTGAAACTCAGCTCGCCCTATTTGCCCAAGAAATTCACAGTGCCGTAGACACTGGCGAGCAGATTGATGCCGTATTCCTGGACTTCAGGAAGGCATTTGATACGGTTCCGCACTTACGTTTAGTGAAAAAAATACGAGCTTACGGAATATCGGACCAGGTTTGTGATTGGATTCAGGATTTCCTAGAAGAAAGAACACAACATGTCATTCTTAACGGTTCAAAATCTGCAGATGTAGAGGTAATTTCGGAAGTACCGCAGGGAAGCGTGATAGGACCTTTATTGTTTACAATATACATAAATGACTTAGTTGACAACATCGGTAGCTCCGTGAGGCTATTTGCAGATGACACGGTTGTCTACAAGAAAGTAGCAACATCAGAAGACTCGTACGTACTCCAGGAGGACCTGCAGAGGATTAATGCATGGTGCGACAGCTGGCAGCTTTCCCTAAACGTAGATAAATGTAATATAATGCGCATACATAGGGGCAGAAATCCATTCCAGTACGATTATGCCATAGGTGGTAAATCATTGGAAGCGGTAACGACCGTAAAATACTTAGGAGTTACTATCCGGAGCGATCTGAAGTGGAATGATCACATAAAACAAATAGTGGGAAAAGCAGGCGCCAGGTTGAGATTCATAGGAAGAATCCTAAGAAAATGTGACTCATCGACGAAGGAAGTAGCTTACAAAACGCTTGTTCGTCCGATTCTTGAGTATTGCTCATCAGTATGGGACCCTTACCAGGTTGGATTAATAGAAGAGATAGACATGATCCAGCGAAAAGCAGCGCGATTCGTCATGGGGACATTTAGTCAGCGCGAGAGCGTTACGGAGATGCTGAACAAGCTCCAGTGGCGGACACTTCAAGAAAGGCGTTACGCAATACGGAGAGGTTTATTATCGAAATTACGAGAGAGCACATTCCGGGAAGAGATGGGCAACATATTACTACCGCCCACATATATCTCGCGTAATGATCACAACGAAAAGATCCGAGAAATTAGAGCAAATACGGAGACTTACAAGCAGTCGTTCTTCCCACGCACAATTCGTGAATGGAACAGGGAAGGGGGGATCAGATAGTGGTACAGTAAGTACCCTCCGCCACACACCGTAAGGTGGCTCGCGGAGTATAGATGTAGAAGTAGATGTACTCCAGCTAATGTTCGACACCACGCGGTTGCTGACGAGCCACGGCTTGCCGAGCGGCCCGTGCGGCCACGCCAACTCCCAACTTGGAGTATTTCCAGGGCGCCACAACTCCCCCGTTAACTCATATTCTTCATTAAAACTCCCCCATTAAGTGTTAATCCTGAGATAATAACGGAGCCCCATAGCAATTGCTGTTTTACCAAGGAAATGAAAAAGATGTGTATGGCAAACGAATTAATTCTTGATTATAAAATGAGGAGGTACATGCTCCATCTGCTGTTAGTGGTTATCCTTGGAAGCTTGCGATTCTTTTGTTACCAGTTGCTTTATTAGGTAATTTTCATATCAGTTTGTATTGGATTCACATTCATCTATGTGTTGGATACATTACTGGGCCTTTCCTTGTAAATAATTCAAAGTTGAACTATTGACCACGGAACATAACGCTCAATAGGACACGGAGCACGTGTGTTACTGAATAACAACTAAACCTAAGCATATAAAAAACGCTTTCAGTATTTGCTACTGTGATCACATCTTCTCTTACTCAACAAGTTCTCGCAACTACTGAAGTACGCATTTAGAGCACATTTTTACTACTGAAATTTCCTACATAGGTTAATCTGGTACAGCTCCCATTCGACTCCCACTGTCTATGGATAGCCCTACACATCCCTGTTTTCACCTCATCCTCGCTCTCATGCATTCAGACAAACAGAAGTAGATGGAAAGTAGAGGAATGTGTATATAAAATAAACACAAATAGGTTAATTTTTCTACCCAAAAGGCGTGGTATGTCCATATGAAGAGAAGGTGGTCATTCACATGCCATCAAACGGAACCAAATTAGGATGGTATGAATACAGGGAATAGAACTAAGGGTACCATTTCAAGAGATGAACCGTGTGTATGTTTACTTGACTTTTTTTTTTTGTTGATTTGGGCCAATTACCACCTTTCAAAACGTGGAAAACATAGAACTCGAAGTAAAAGTGGTTCACCGTCAGAGGTGTCAGAACGATATACGTTTATATCTTTCGACCTGGTCGTTAACGGACCATGATGTCAAACTGCCACATTTACCATTCTCCATCATCCCGGAGTATTTGTCACACCAGAATGGAATCAACCTGCTTCGCACTGGAACTACCAGCAAAATTATATCATTGTACGATACATGGTTCAGAAGATGGAGCTCATAGTCATTGAACTGCGTGAGAAACCACCTTTTGCTTGGAACGGAGAGCAAATAACCCAGAAAATATGTATTTACGTTTCATAATAAGAGCACTTAGCGACTTCCAACAGACATTAAACATAACTGCACACCTTTCCTAAACCTTTTCTCGCTTCGACGTTTATCGTCTAATATTTAACACATTTGCGCTACTTCAGATTAATTAGAAATTTGAAGCAGTTCTTTACATGTGACATCGACCTTTTAAAGAATCGGGGGTTCAATAGTTCTTGTATGCTGACAAGAGTAGGAGGTATGCTTGGAAAAGGCCGTGAGGTACGGGAAGAATTTAGTTAGATTACACCATTAGGCAGAGATTCCTCAAACCTATACTGGATTGTAAGGCGTACACAGAAGCAGTTATAGACACTGATCACAATGTAGTAATGACGAAGAGTACGCTGAAGTCTAAGAGAAGGGGTTCAAATGGCTCTAAGCACTATGAGACTTAACATCTGAGGTTATCAGTCCCCTAATTTAACCTAAGGACATCACATACATCCATGACCGAGGCAGGATTCGAACCTGCGACCGTAGCAGCAGCGCGGTTCCGTACCGAAGAAGTCCAAGAGATCAGGAAGGAAGAATCAGTAAGCAAAATGTGGGACACAGAAGTACTAAGGAATGACGAGATTTCCTTGAACTTCTCTAAAGCTATAGATACAGTAGTAAGGAACAGCTCCATAGGCAGGACAGTTGCAGAGGAACGGACATCTCTAAAACGGGCAATCACAGAAATTGGAAAGAAAAACATAGGTGCAAAGAAGGTAACTGCGAAGAAACCATGGGTAACAGAAGAAATACTTCAGCTGATCGATGAAGGAACCACGAAATTAAGGAATACAACAATACAAGTCGCTGAGGAATGAAATAAATAGGAAGTGCTGGAAATCTAAGACGACATGCCTGCATGAAAAGTATGAAGAACACGAAAACTAAATGACTGTCGGGAGCACTGACTCAGCATAGAGGAAGGTGAAAACAACCTTCGGCGAAATTGAAAGCAATACTGGTAACATTAACAGTGCAATGGGAATTCCTCTGTTAAATGCAGAGGAGAGAGTGGATAGGTGCAAAGAGTACACTGAAGGCCTCTATGAAGGGGAAGATTTGTCTGTTGTGATAGAAGAAGAAACAGAAGTCGATTTAGAAGAGATAGGGGATTCTGTATTAGCGTTAGAATTTAAGAGGGCTTTGGAGGACTCATGATCAAGTAATGCAGAAGGGATAGATAACAGTCCATCAGAATTTCTAAGTTCATTGGGTAAAGTGGCAACAAGCCAACTATTCACTTTGGTGTGTAGAATGTATGAATCTAGCGAGATACCATCTGACTTTCGGAAAAATATCATCCTCACAGTCCCGAAGACGGCAAGACAAGTCCTAGAATTATCGCACAATCAGCTTAACAGATCATGCATCCAAGTTTCTGAGAAGAATAATAAACAGAAGAACAGAAAAGAAAATTGGGTATGTGCTAGATGATCACCTGTTTGGCTTCAGGCACCAGGAAGGCAATCCTGATGTTGCGGTTGATAATGGAAGCAAGACTAATGGAAAATCAAGACACGTTCATAGGATCTGTTGACCTGGAAAAAGCGTTAGACAGTGTAAAATGGAACAAGATATCCGAATTTCTGAGAATAATACGGATAAGCTATAGGGGGAGACAGGTAATATACAGTATGTACAAGAGGCAAGAGGGAATAATAAGAGTGGACAATCAAGAACGAAGTGCTCGGATTAAAACTGGGTGTAAGACAGGGATGCAGTCTTTGGCTACTACTGTTCAATCTGTACCTCGAAGAAGCAATGATGGAAATAAAAGGAAGGTTCACGTGTGGAATTAAAATTCGGGGTGAAAGGATATCAATGATACGATTCGCTGATGACATTATTATCCTGAGCGAAAGTGTAAAAGAATTACATGATCTGCTGAATATAATTAACAGTCTAATGAGTAAGAATATTGACTGAGGGTAAATCGAAGGCACACGAAAGGAATGAGAAGTAGCAGAAACGAGAACAGTAGGAAATTTAACATAAGACTGAGGCTCACGACATGGATTAAGTTAATGAATTCTACTATCTAGCCAACAAAATAACCAATGACAGACTAGTAATGGCAAGGAGGGCATTCCTGATCAGCCGAAGTCTACTAGTATCATCATAGGTCGTAATGTGAGAAAAATGTTTCTGAGGATGTACGTTTGGAAACACAGTATTTGTATGGTATTCAAACATGGACTATGAGAAAATCAGAACAAAAGAGAATCGAAGCATTTGAGATGTGATGCTACAGACGAATGTTGAAAATTAGGTGGGCTGATAATCTATAAGACATGAGGAGGTTCTGCGCTGATCCGGAGAGGAAAAGAATTTGTGGAAAACAGTAGCAAGGAGAGGGACAGGTTGATAGGACAACTGTTAAGACATCATGGAATGGATTCCATGGTTCTAGAGGTAGCTGTAGAGGGCACAAACTGTAGAGGAAGGCAGAGATTGGAATACATCCAGTAAATAATTGAGGACGTACGTTGCAATTGCTACTCTGAAATGAAGAGATTGACACACGGGAGGAATTCGTGGCGGGCCAGTCAAAAACTCTGCGCTTTGGCTTCTCGCTTTTCGCCTTACAAGTGTCCATAATCTTTTACTTGGAAATCTATTGTGATGTTGTTGTACATTGAATTTTTTCGTAGTGTTCAAAGTTTCGAAGAACATTAATAGAACACTAACCGTATCAAGATACCATCACGTACAGTGAACATGTAAACTGGGCATCCTGCACGATACGTAGGTGTTGACACCATTTGAAGTTCCGAACCCGACCATCATGCTACTTTCCATTCTTTTAAAAACAGCTGCTGTCAATGGCAAGGGGAGACTTCACCCTAAAACGTCAATAAAAAAAAAGGAGCTGACACCCGCAGACGGCTGCTTAGCGGGTGACTAATTTTGTGATAAGGAAGTATCATTCGATAAAAACTGTACCATTTTCCAGGTAGATTCTAAGACAAAGTGGTGTAAACACTTAACAATAATAGCTATTTTAAAAGGTATGGAGTTCACCACTTGTATAGTTGCCTTAGAGTACGATTCGGGAGTTGTACCTGTAGTTAGTTACTGATATCTGATATCTATTTATGATACCTTTGACACATGCTATCGTATTTTAATGTATTGAAGGAATTTCCATGGTGAAGTTACATTTGGATTGCAAATTTATAAATATGCAACGTTACACGTGTGATTACACCATGCGACAAGAATTTGCTCTTTCTACATGTTGATCTTTCTACGCAACTGTATCGAGCAAAAGATGGTTGCGAACAGAAGTACATAAATTAGTTTTAATGTTATGTTCCTTGAAAATAATTAAGTGCGTAAAATTGGCTTGCATCTGCGAAACGAAATGTTTGTATCCAATAAAAGAATCTAAAAAATAAGAAAATAGGAACTTCAGGGAGGAAAATGATTTCCTTCAAGAACCTACCAGATTGTCAGATGTTTCCGAATGACCAAGCGTTTCCACTCGGATGCAGTACGTTTCAGTAGCGTTACACACCATTCAAAGTACATTCAGGAACACAAGCAACAAATTTGAATTCTTGATGATAAAATATGTCTCTCTAACTATAAGTCCTGGTAGAAGTGGAGATTCTGTATCCTATTCGACAGCAATGGCGCCTAAATTTTTACGTAACTGAAACGTTCTAATTAATGCAGCTTTTAATAAACGCCACCTGAAATTAAATTTGTAATGTTATTTGAACCATGCTTTCATGTGGTTTTGAGCAAATTAAATCATCCGAGTAATTAGTAACAGAAACAAGAGAATACGAGTTGACAATTAATTCATTATGAATACTTCAAATAAAAAATTAATAAAAACATTGTTCTGCTCACAGAAGTCACTCACTCGTAAAACACAATTTCTGCTGAATGAAAATTGTGGGACTATGTACAAAAAATTTGAATAACGATAGCAGTGCAGTTAATTGTCAAAAATTATAAATTTGTAAATTACTTCACATCAATATTCCCGAAAAGTAATCTTTCGCACGGTGAGAGCAACTCTGCCCTGTCGGTACTTCATAGAATTTAGCAGCATCTTTTATTAATTGTGCATTACATGTGGGCCTATATTCTGTTGATGAACTAGCTGTCGTTGAATGTGACTGGTAAGTCACTGTCATGTCAGGTATCAATAGAACAAATTCTTTCTCCGATCGTGACTCCATCCATCCGAGAATGTAATCTAGGTAAGACACTATCTGATAAACGTGCAGACTGCACGATAACTTTCGACCACCTCCATGCTGCCTTACACTTCGAATCATAATTATTAAGGTTCCATGTAGCAATAACGTTGTTGTTGCTCTAGTCTTCATTTCGCAGGATGCTTTTATGCCACACTATAATCTAATTTATCCTTTCCAATATTCTTCAGCTGTCTACTATTTACTGAAAGATACACTCTCTTCAGGGTTGTTTACCGCACTCGTACTATGCAATGTCGTCCTATACTTTCTTTTACCCAAACTGTACCGTAATACGTATTTTCCTCGATCCTATTCAAAACGGTAATTTTGAAAAGAAATAAAGGCCTTCGGATATAAATAATACATAATGATAATTGATAATTGTACAGGCCAAAGTCAGATGCAGTAAGAAATTCAAGAAAGTGAAACTATTGGCAACTAAATTATCAAATGGTGGCTGTACTTTACACAGTCATTCGGAGAAAGATATCACATGATGATAGTACATATGGGGACGAAATGATAAATTTGGTAATTTCCTACGAAATAGCTTGGAATTTTGATAAATCCACATGACTACTGGTAAACTGATTTACTAACGGTTTTGTTTAGTTTCTGAATCTCCTCTTTTAAATTTTTTTATTTAATCAGTACCACACATAACCATTTCTCTCCCACTTCGTCTGCTGTTTTTTCTTCTTCTTCACCTTTTCCCGTTCCTCTAAAGGGTGGGCATTATTGTATGGCTTTTGGCAAATGCTAGTGACAGTTGGTGGCCGGATTCTCTTTCTTATCACTCCTTAGAGACGGAATATGTGCACCCCATGAGTCTGAATTTAGTCGAGATCTCTTCCTCAGGTGTGAAAGCGTTTTCTAAATTTTTGTTTGCAATTTAGGCGAGACCTGTGTACCTACCCAGTGTCTACCTACCTTGATTTGGGAAACCGCTAAATAAGCCACGTCAAGACTAGCCTGATCACTCACCCTCGCAAATAAACCGCGTAGTGAATCTGATCGGGTGCAAGGTTAGCCTCCCAGATTCCGGTACGTGGCGCGTTAACGAGCTATCCGGCCGGATCACAAAACATTAATTGTCCTCCACACACAACACTTTTTAATTTAAGTAGGTTGATACTGTTCCGCTCACAGACTGTCCCCTTATCCATAGCGAGGCAAGTGCAATCATCATAATAGGATGAAGAATATGGAAGAAAATGTAACACGCAGCGATTAAAAAGTAATTTGTCACTATAAAACTCGATATTGCTCTTTTTTTGGATTCACTGGCTGTCATCGTAGTTGACTTTTCGGAAGGGGTAACACGGTTAGCTCTTCTCACGCCGTATTAACCTTTGCATAGTAGTGGGCTCAGTCAGAAGATTGACGCTCGAAAATATTCACTCCCATGTGTAACTTCGGCCATTGCGAGGGCTAAATTTTACAAGCAGCATTTCGAAATATTTCCCCACTACCTTATTTCCATGTTCGATCCATGCCAACATTTTGTTTCCTAGTTTCATGTTGTTGTTTGTGTAATCTAGTAATGATCTTGCCATATCCCTTACTGCCTTTCTCTCACTCTCTGAGCTGTTTGTTCTGGCGACTGAGGTCTTAGGGCAAGATACAACACGTGTCTGGATGGGAATTTCGCTAAGAGGACTCTCAGCGACAGGTTATTTCTGTTAACATATACATTTTAAATCTTTCGGGATGTCTTAGCACGACAAGATATCGCAGCCAATCTGCTTACAGTTATGGACAGTGCCATTCACTACTTTGAGCTGCTTCAGCTCTGGTGACGGCCTACGTCGGAACACCGATTAGATAATATAAAACACGTAAACTGCTACGAGGTCTTCCTTTGGAAATAAGGTGGAGCTCATTAAATATATGCAAGTTTTGGAGATACCTGAACAATTTGTTTAGTAGTATTTCATTGATATTGCCTGCAATAAGGGTGAAGATACCTTTAAGAATATTTGTAAAATACAGTGTCTAATAAAAATGTAAATCACCCATAGGGGGAGGGCGAAACGAACTGAAACTTCCCGGGTTGAGAGGGTATGTGATGTTATTTCTGTGTTTACAAAATCGAGTGAGATTTACAAGGAACTTGGCAGTAAGTGCCAACTTATCAGTAGTATGTTGCATTCTCTCTGCACGCACTGGTTCGCTTAGTAAGAGTTTCACTACCCCTCGTATCCTCCCTGAGGCAGACTGGCCCACAGTTGTCCATTGCAACCAGCCAATCATATCTTGGGTCCTGGGACTGCGACAGAGTTGGCATCCATCCCGGTCCCACACTAGTACTTTCTGAAAAATATCTGGCGTTCTCGCTAGCCACAACACATAGACAATTCATAGAAACGCGTGTCAATTGTGCATGAGCATTGTCCCCTTGAAAACTGGCACCACGATACTGTCGCATTAGAGATAACGTATATAGGACGTCCATGACGTATCGTCGTGTCGTTAGTGTTTTCTAAGTCACTAACAGTGAAAGTCATACCTACTGGCTCCCCAAACTTTGACTCTAGGAGCAACGTGGCTGTGCCTCTCCAAAACAATGCAAGAACGCAGCCTATCCCGAGGTCGCCGCCATGCTCGCCGACGATGGTCATGCTAGGTAGCATATAACCACCATCACTGAACACAATGCTACGCCATTCATCAGTAGTCCATGTGTCTCAGTCACGGCACTCTTCCGAGTGCAGCTATTTGTGCTGTGGTGTACTCGGCAGCCTACGTTTGGGATTTGAATTCCGTTGTTCGACTACTGCTGCTCTCCTACCTACTGTCTAAGACGAGACCATTACTTGCTCTCAGATGGCAGTCAGTCACAGATGTGAAGGAGTTACCATGTGGTTAGTGCACATAGGGCGGTCTTATGGTGGGCAGACGTGGCCCACTGGGACCTTGACGACGAGTACTGGCTCTCCACTTCGGCGGCGTTCTGCTTCTCACAGATGACTGCAAAGTTTAATCATTTACGAACCTGCCAATTGTGTCTACGTGTACGAGGTTATATTGACATCCCGGTTCACTTTTATCAAAGTTGACTTGTCTTATATTTTAGACAATGATGAAACGTAAAACAGCAAGAGATCTTGCCAGTTCTGTAGCAAAACGATGAAAACAAAAAGAACGGCGAAAAACGAAACAGACGAAGAGCGAGAAGCACATTTAAGTTTCTAACGGACGACAACGAGCACCGTGAGGAGTGGCGAAACGGATGACGACAAGCAAACTACAACTTAAAAAAATGAGGCGTTCCACTACGACCCGACGAAACAATATAACAAACAACTAGTAATTGGAAAAATGGATAACACTTGCCAGTTTTGCAAGGTGAAAAAATTCAGAAGTGAAACACTCCTGCATGAATGGAAAAATTAGTTTACCACCACTGGAACCACCTCCAAATGGTTGAAAATGGTTCGAATGGCTCTGAGCACTATGGGACTTAACTGCTGAGGTCATCAGTCCCCGTGAACTTAGAAATACTTAAAGCTAACTAACCTAAGGACATCAAACAGATCCACGTCCGAGGCCGGATTCGACCTTCCGTAGGAACATTTACGTTACATGGCAGGGGAAACTCCTGAATCAAAACACTTTCTCGAAAACATCACACAATCTCATATCAAAAATACTTCATTCTGTCCTTCATTTTGCTTTTATAGATGTTCAGGATGTCACATAATGTGCAAATAAAAGATGAATCCTGGCCATGGATGGCACTGACATTTCTTTTTGTTTATGTTGGCACATACAGCACAGTGGCATAAATCTTATGTCGACGAGCAAAAAAAGTTCATACATATGGCATTTTAAAGCACGATACTGGGTGTTTCATTTAAACGAATCAAGCGACATGTCATAAAGTTCTTCGTTTTCTGTACCTTACTACGCAGGGTATTATTCGAAATTTGCTGGAAGTTCGTGTGGAGTTCGCCTTTTGGATTTTCTGTTAGCAAGTGAATGGGAGAATCAAAATGCGACTGTATGTCTGTTAATGAGATCAACGTGAAACACGTACCGGAACCATTACCATAGTATTCTGAGATCGGTAGTTACGAGCACATCTAAAGCTATAATACGGTACATATTAAATACAGAATTCACTACGAAAAATTTTGTAGAAGCTAGGCGACGCATTTATTGAATTGTAATGAAAAGGTAATCGTGAACTTAATTTCAGAGCTAATCTGACGATCTAAGAAGAAGCAAACAAAGTGTGTATGATGATAAAGAGCTGAGGATGAGATGTACGTACAGCACCTCATGCCATAAACGAAATAATCATGCTGTGAGTGGGACCCATCGGTTCTTCATAATAACGACCTAGTAGATTCCTTTCGAAGAAGAAACAAATCCGCGGACCGCAAAACCTAAATAAATTTTCTTAGTTATAGGAGACTTCTATGCTACCGCTTACAAGAGTGCGTGGATCTCTTAGTCCTCTACCAGTCCCATATCGTTTTAGAGTAAGGATAGTCATTGGATGATGCGATGAGTCAGGCACTACGTACAGTGAGAAGAAGAAACCCGTACTGGTGACTATACATATTTGCTATGTTACCGAGTATAAGTGCAGTAGAAATCATGTGCGACACTACCGACGTCCTTGATCATCTTTTGTAGGCGAAGATGGTCGCACGACTAAGAGCGATAAACTCTCTTACAACAACTGTTATTACTGTTGGTAAAGTATAGCTGAGCTTGTAACGTAACGTAAAGAATGAATCATCGAACGATGGGAGTAAGCATCTTTCTTTGGACCTATAGTCTAAGATATTTACTTTGAACCCCTTCGGTATGTGTGACGGCGACATGAATTTTAATGAGGTTGTCCAATACACAGACGAAATGTTGACAGTGATGTCATAAAAGTTCTGAAGCGAAATGAAGAACGTGGCAGTGGATTTTATGGCTCATATACACCGAAGGAGTCCTGTTGTCAGGGAAACGGTATATATTCTGTTGGAAGGAAAACACTCCTCGGACCGTACAGCAACCATAGGACTGGACCACTCATACCAAGAATGACCTTTGAGTATTAAGCAGTCTATATTAATGACTGATTACATTTCCATAATCACGTCTTCCTGGCAGACATCCAGGCAAATACGGATAGACAGGCTGCACAGGGAAACTACCTCTGCAGGTGATATGGGGCTATCGCAGCGTCTTCTTCAGTGTCATAACCCAACGAGATGGAGCCGTGATAAGAACGCTGCGCTCGCTTTCGGGAGGACGACGGTTTCAATCACAGTCCGACCATTCAGATTAAGGTTTTCTTTGATTGCCTTAAACTGCTACAAGCGAATTCCAGGATGGATCACTTAAAAAGCGCACGGTCCATTTCCTTGTACTCGTACATACTTTCGTAAACCGAGCATGTGTTCCGTCTCTAATGGTCTCCCTGTCGACGGGAAGTTTATCTCTAAGCTCCCTTCCGTTTTCTTTTCACTATCATTACGAGATTCAATGTCAGCGTTTGAACACATCGGCTCTGCTATGTGAGGCATAGGGACACTTGAGGCTTTTTCGGAGGGGGTGCGTTCGTGAAGCTTCCTGAAGCACTCAGCACCAAAAGAATTTATTGCTTATTGGCCATCTTGAGGTTATTTCACAAGGATATGACTATCAGATACGATACCGTCTCCTACTGGCTAGAAAACAATGATCTGAAAATTCCAGAGATAATGATAAACAGAAGATTTAGAATCGTCATAAAATTCAGGAGAGCAGATGCTCGGCAGATGGACTATGATACAACTGATGAATACCTTTGCGGCTACAAAGAAAATAAAAGAATATTCTTTCTTCCAACATGGGGCATGAAACACTTTCTGATTGGTGAGACGCTTCTTTTGATTGGTCATAATCTTTATCTGCAATATCTACACCGAACACAGTAACGACGGACAGGATAATGCATAATTTTGAACTGCAGAATATGTGTTATTTCAGTGATAGAGGTACCAAGAATAAAGAAATGAAGGCGTTCTACGCTTCCTTCCGGTTAGGTTAGCTGGCGACTCAGTGCTGTGGCAGCTTGTCGCTCGGGCTATCTAGGGCTGTCTATAATCTGATTTTTTTTCTTATGCGGCGTGGTGGAGCTCACGTTCAATGACAGGCACGTGAATATGACAGCATCGTTGCGCTTGAAACCGATAACGTGAGTGATGTAATCAGTGATGCTGTAGCATGTGCGCGATATACTTTGGAAATGTACTCATGAAATTTCTCCCGGTGCTTTGTGTCGTGGCAGCGTTTATAATCGTCAGTAATATCGTTACTTTTATGTTGTTTTACAGCGACACGGGCAGCGCATTGAACGTCATCATCCACATTGACATTCATTTAAGAAATGTCACGAATCAACTCAATACTTTGCATTATGTTGTGAATATCAATGACATATAACTCATATTAGATTGTTGTTAAGTTGCTGTATACACATCTGATACAATATGATTTGCTATTGGAAACTGGATGATGCCTCAAGGGCAATAAAATTCAAAATACAATAACAATAATTACGTATACTACACACGCACACTGGACTAATTGGATTATGAAACTGAGAAGAGGTCTTCACTGCTGAAGGAAAGAATCTTCTTCCTAAGAATCATCCCCTTTCCTTCAGAATTACTGTTACAATGAGAAAAGGGAATGATCGATTTATAGGAACGTGCATTATTTACTAAATTTTGCATACTTTGAGTTAAATATGTTTGTATAAACTGAAGAAATTAGCGGCTGCAGAGCACTTTTATGTGAAATAAAGAGTGTTTCGGAGACTGGAGTCTGCCAAATGTAGGAAAAAAATACTGTGTCGTAAAATCTGAGGGTGTTAAGAACCGAAAGGCTTTTTCCAAGATAACACATCCTTCATTGTCCTGTCATATTTCGTATATCGGTGCCAAACTCTCGAGAAGGTGCGGATCCACCGTTTGGATATGGCCACACTTTTTTACAGGCGCTCAGGCCGCAGTCCCATCCTGGAGGTGGTAATTTTTTGAAAAAAATCGTTGTCTCTTCCATGAAATCTTTGCTTTCACGCTCTTCTTTCCCTGAAAGTTAGTTAAGAAATTTGGAAAGGGATGATAAAGACTGCCGCCCCCCCCCCCACCCCCCACCCCCGTCTCATGACACTGTTCCTGCCCCTCCCTGATTTGGATTCCAGGCAAGTGATAAAGAGCTTCAGCTGTCGGCTTCTTAGAAGAATTAAGAATGTTCTCATTGGAGAGTAAATCTTTGGAGGAACCCGCTCGTGTTTGCGAGATCTCGAAACAGGAGGAAGTACATCCTTGACGCGGCAGAACAGGCGGTAATCCCTCATCCGAGCGCCGTGCTGCTCGTATCCCGTTACGAGCTCTCTCTGTCTCTCCGGGGCATTGGCGCGGTCTTTGAGCAGCGCGGCGCTGCGTGGCGCTGCGCCTACCTGCGCGTGTTTGCTTGTGTGTGTCTTTGTGCCGGCGCCGGCGCGGCGCACAAAGGCCGACAGGGAACATTGTTTCGTCATTCCACTCAGGGCTCATTACGGGCCGGCTTTCTTCGCACTGCCACGCCACGCCACGCCACGCCACGCCGGCGGAAGGCCTCTCCTTCATCACGCGCTGCTCGCTCCGCGCTCCAGCATTCTCAGCCACGAGACGCGTGGCGACCCAGGCAACAGCCGGGGCTTCCTTTTGTCCCGCACGCTTTTCTCGTCGCGTTCACTGGTGAGTCCCTGGAAACGAATATTAATTTAAAAGTATGCAACCACTGCCACTTCATTAGATGTCTGCTACGCTCGTCATAAACTCGCTCCTTAGCTGGCTTGCGTAATTACCTCCAGTGGAGCTAACTTTGTGGTTATTTTCGTTTCATTTGCATTCTCGCTTCATATTCTCCGGTAGTCCTCTCTTGGTACGGAGACGTTACAGATGAGCTGCTTCCTAGTTCTCGATATGTGTAACAGACAAAATAAAAATCTTTGCCAAGGGCTGTTCGGAAAGTAAGGTCGCGAAGTGGAAACAACAGTGAAAATTAGTTGAAGCTTTCCTCAGAAGTGTTGGGCAGTGTCTCCAGTATGTCTGTCCATAGCGCCACGCCGTTCTTCTCGGCTCTGAGCGCACAGTAACCACGTAAAGATGCCCACCAAGTACGGGTGCCCGCTGAGGGGTTTCGCCTGATTTAATGCAACCCCACATAACGTAGCCGTCAGACATTTTGCTCACCACAGTTCTGAGCCGCTCACCGCAGGAGCAGTGGGGGCGCACATATAGCGTTTTTGATGGAATGTGTCTGACCGCTCACCATACAGCCCGGACTTGGCTCCCTCTGATGTACATCTCTGCTCACATGAAACCGCTGACTAGTAAGATGGCATTTCGGCATCGACAACTAACTGCAGAACAACGTAGAAAAACGGCGGAAAGTACGGGTGGCTGTCTTCTATGACAGATGCCTATGTTGGAGCGGCGACCACGAAAGAAGCAGTTGCAGGATCATCAAACTGTTGCAACTAAAACATTTATGATTTTCACTGTGTTTCCCATTTCGCGACCGATCGGACCTTACTTTCCCAAGAGCCCTCGTACATCAACCTCTACAACTACGCCCCACAAACCACTCTGAAATTCAGAGCAGATAGTAACGTCTCTCTCTCCTCCATTGCACCATTTATTAGGATTCCTTTCCGTCCCATTCTCGAGCATTTTCCGTCACTAAGGAAGTGATTCGTAGGTGGCAGCACATTCCTAAATTAATCAGTTAGACTCGTTACTTGGAAATATTAAAGTAGGCTTTTGCGATATAGTTGATGTAGTTCTAGAAGCGTCAGCATATCCCGACGCTCTTTCATGGGCCAAAATAATGTCATGTCATTTGAGATGCCCTTCTCTTCATGCGTTCAATATTGCTGCTGGGCCTAATTGATACCGATCCCACATACTTGACGAATACGCTCTTATGGGTCGCACGAGTGTTTTGCAGGAAATCTCCTCTGCCGATTTATTATGTTTTCTGGAAGGTCCATCAGTGAACCAAATTCTGCCACAACTCAACCTGCGTAATCATTCTCTTTCTCATCTCTACAAATTTTTGTACTCAGATATTTTCATTAATTGATTCTCTCCAATTGTGACGCATATTCTAGTCCACTACACTGCGCAACACAATTAAAGAGTCACTTTTTCGAAACTCAGTAGCTGTCTCCCATTCCAACGCAAAAGTCTGAAATTTGGCTCAATGATGCCTAGAGCCGTCCTCTGTAAATGGACATGCTAAAGAGGGCGCTCTGCGAAGTCACGCTATGGCTGGACGCCGTTTCAGAGAGCATTGGCACCAAAGTTCAGCACAGTTATGCCCATCGCCAGCATGCAAGTGTCACGCGATGGGAAGGTCGTCACACCCCCTCTCACCCACATTGCACACCTTCTTTTGACATATCTGCGATGGAGGTCAGAACCGCGACACCCATTTTAGAAATCACGCCGTTTCCTTGTGGTTGCCGAGGGAAGCTGTAAGACAACCTTATGTGGGACAGGGGGAGTTCAAACTGGAGCAAAGACCAATGTTAGGCTGGCCACTCCCTTAAACGTGGGCATGTACAGGGTGACTAAAATTTTTTGGTTCTAATTAAAACAGTTGATATTGGGTCCACAACCGACTACGTTGAGGTAGGGAACTAACGGTGGGAAATGGATATTTGTTGTTTTATGGACCTACACTGGGTAGTATGTAAGAGCAGTCAGAACAGCGACAAACAGCGTTCAAGTCACGCGATTTTCTTAATAGGGTTCAAATCACGCGATTTTCTTACGGGTGGCCGAGGAAAACATTTCAGAGACACGAGAACGCCTTAGGGAGCGGCATACGAGGATTCAATGAACCCCCCCCCCCTTCCCCTTGGTTTGGGGCGTTGATTCTGTCACGTCTGCCACAGACGGCCCCTGCCAGGCCGACTACACTCAAGACACCCCTGTGTACCATATAACATACACAAGCACTTGCAGGTGCAACCAAGAGGAAAGCAATTCTTCAAAACTTGCTAGAGACTAATGCGAACCTTTTTCTGCAGAGGTCGCCGCACAGATACAGGGAGAGTTGGAGTACTCCGCCGGCTTTATAAGGCCAGCGCAGCAGCAGTACAGCAAGTTCCCCGCCGAGCTAGGACCAGCTCCGACGGACCTCACCGACGCCCTTGATGAATGGTCGTCTACATATTATTTGATTTTGTGTGTTTATAGTGATTGTTCGAGAAGTGTAGTTCAGTTTCAATAAACGACGTTATACTGAGTGTTCTGCAATACTGAGTATACTCCAGATTGCTATACATTTCGCGGTCTAAAATGACGATTCGCAGTGCAATGTACAGGAGGCCGACGTTCTTGACAACGCTCTACACTGCTTCCACCCTCTGGGGGTTTCATTCCTCTCTAAGTGCATCGTGAGGCTGCAACCCCCTTGAACGTGATCTAACGCCTGTGGAGGATAGCGCGAAAGCAATTTCGGCTCTGCTGCACAGACTGGCGTCAGTGCGAACTGTTAAAAAGGACTCGACGAACTCTAAAGTGGCCTATGTACTATACATCCCTTTCGCACCATCCTATGGCGTTATCAAGTGGGGTGCAACATTAAGCTCTTCGTGAACAAAACATTAAAGGATCCCTGTAAGACACCCCAGTTCGGCAACACCCTCTGTTCCACCCACGCACCACAGTTGAACGATTACTAAAGTACCTGTCAGAAACTTCGGCACACATTCGGCCTCGTGGCTGTCTAGCAACCCCGTTCGACACCACTCAGGTGGTGTCTGCAAGGCATTATGTGTGTCGAAGTTTCTGACAGGTACATGTGTATTATTTTCAACTAAGGTGTGTGTATGGCAAAGAGGTTGTTGTCAAATTTGGGGAGGGAGGAGGGTGTACTTAGAAGATCGTTTGTCGTTTTATCAGATTGGTTTACAAGGTGAAAAAGAAGGGATGAAAAATCAGAAAAGCGTTTTCTGCTTCCGACCACGTTAAAATTTCGTCCAAAGGTTTTCAGTGGTCTCTAAGTGGTTCACCCTTGTATGTCTGAGGAAAAATTTTAGTCTCACTACACTTCGAAGGGGTCAGATCACGTTCAATGTTTCCACAGCTTCACGTCGTCTTCAGAGTATTGTTGAAACGTTCAGGGTGTGGCAGCAGAGAAGAAGGCTGTTAAGAACGTTGTCCAATGGCTTATCGCTCTGATAAACGTCGTTTTCGACTGCGATATTTGTGGGAAACGGTGCACCAAAGGACATGGTGGTCGATTCTGAGTGGCGTTGAGTCTGAAAGTGCATTGTTTCGACTTCGGTCTTACAGTGTAATATCAAATGTTTCTCCCAGGTTCACATTTCTAATGTCAGTTTCACCTGTTCTCTCTTCTTGGTCCATATTACCTCGTTTCCTCTGAAGAAATCTTCCATCCAACATTCAGTCTTCTCTTCTCCACATGCACCGTCCACCACCCAGCGGCTGTCAACCGCGCTGCTGGAGGAATAGAATTCCTCACTAAACGAACTACTCAGGCCTTCCAACCTTGTGCCATGCGTGGAAGTACGTCACAGCACATGCATTTGTCGTCCGTGGTGATGACAAACACCATTAACAACATTGTTCCGCCCTTTTAATGCCCAGGGAACCATCATAAATGGGGTGACTTTAGTGTAATTAGTGTCTTTGAATAAAAGTGTCACTTCTGTTCATCTCATTGCGTATTTCTTTCAATTACATGCTGTACTGTGCTGTAGGAGTTCTTTCTATGTATACTCTAAATTTCAACAAACTATTTCACCTGACAGTGGGACATCATGCGAGAGTTACTTTCGCCATTAAGTTTTGCACACCAGTTTTGCACACCACTTTATTTGTCATGAGACGAAGGAAGAATTTCAACAAACATTCACTCGGAAAGATTTAGATATTTGTATTGCTGTCCTTCCCTCATTAATAATTTATTATATGGTTTATTATTGACGGAGAAACGAAATGATTCCACAGCTCACCAGGTTAGCTTGCCCCGCCCCTGTGCAATATTTTGTAAGGCATAAAATCAGCGATCCTCTGCTTCCTAGTTTGCATGTTTGTGGCCGACTATGGTCAGTGCACTATACTGCCCGCTTCCTTAACAAGACCGGATCCCTCAAGTCTCCTTAAATTATATGATCCTCAGTGTGACAAGTTCCCTAATGGACTGCTCAACTACCCCAGTCCGCTCTCTATTCAATGTTACTTTTACCATCACGTTCTCTTAACCACTGTTTATTCTAGGTTCTGTTAGTTCCTATTCGGTTAACATACAGTTCCCTCTTCTGCCTCGCACGTTTGGGGAATGCAGCCCAATAGATCTGAATAGTTGCTGAGTCCAAACTTCATCTTGTGTTTCATTTCTTGTACATCTACATCTACATTTACATTTATACTAGGCAAGCCATTCAGCGGTGTGTGGTGGAGGGCACTTTACGTGCCACTGTCATTAGCTCCCTTTCCTGTTCCACTCGCGTATAGTTCGCAGGAAGAACGACTGCCGGAAAGCCTCCGTGCCCGCTCGAATCTCTCTAATTTTACATTCGTGATCTCCTCGGGAGGTATGTAAGGGGAAGAAATATGTTCGATACCTCATCCAGAAACGCACCCTTTCGAAACCTGGACAGCAAGCTACACCGCGATGCAGAGAGCCTCTCTTGAAGAGTCTGCCACTTGAGTTTGCTAAACATCTCCCTAAAGCTGTCACGCTTACCAAATAACCCTGTGACGAAACGCACTGCTCTTCTTTGGATCTTCTCTATCTCCTCTGTCAACCCGACCTGGTACGGATCCCACACTGAAGAGCAACACTCAAGTATAGGCCGAACGAGTGTTTTGTAAGCCACCTCCTTTGTTGATGCACTACATTTTCTAAGGACTCCCCCAACGAATCTCAACCTGGCACCCGCCTTGCCAACACTTAATTTTGTATGATCATTCCACTTCAAATCGTTCCGGACCCATACTCCCAGATATTTTTCAGAAGTAACTGCTACCAATGTTTGTTCCGCTACCATATAATAATACACTATAGGATCCTTCTTTCTATGTATTCGTTACACTTGTCTATGTTAAGGGTCAGTTGCCACTCCCTTCACCAAGTGCCTTTCCGCTGCAGATCTTCCTGCATTTCGCATGTCCTGACTTTTCCCCGTACCATTTATCACTGTTGCCCTTTCTGTACTTACCCGAGGCCATCTAACCTAAAAAACCGCCCAGTCCGCGCCACACAGCCCCTGGTACCCGTGTAGCTGACTGCTGGGTGTAGTGGACTCCTGATCTATTCAGCGGAACCCGAAACCACACCATTCTATGGCGCAAGTCGAGGAATCTGCAGCCCACACGGTATCAGACCCGTCTCAGCCTCTGATTCAGACCCTCCACTCGGCTCGGCACCAAAGGTCCGCAGTCAGTCCTGTCGACGATGCTACAGATGGTGAGTTCTGCTTTAATCCCGCTAGCGAGACTGGCAGTCTTCACCAAATCAGATAGCCGCCGGATTTCCTCCGATCCATAGCGACACACATCATTGGTGCCGACATGAGCGACCACCTGCAGATGGGTGCAACCTGTACCTTTCATGTCATACGGAAGGACCCTTTCCACATCTGGAATGACTCCCTACGGTATGCACACGGAGTGCACGTTGGGTTTCTTCCCCTGCCCTGCAGCCATATCCCAAAGAGGCCCCATTACGCGCCTGACGTTGGAGCTCCCAAGTACCCTATGGGACAGCCCGGATCTTGCAGACTGAGGAGCAACCTCTGGAACAGGCTTGTTCAAATGGCTCTGAGCACTATGCGACTTAACTTCTAAGGTCATCAGTCGCCTAGAACTTAGAACTAATTGAATCTAACTAGCCTAAGGACATCACACACATCCATGCCCGAGGCAGGATTCGAACCTGCGACCGTAACGGTCGCTCGGTTCCAGACTGTAGCGCCTAGAACCGCACGGCCACTCCTGCCGGCTCTGGAACAGGACAAGAAGCCATATCCGGCTGAAGATCAGTATCAGCCGGAGACAGAGCCTGAAACCGGTTCGTCACACAAACTGGAGAGGCCTTCCGTTCAGCCCTTCGAAATGTCTTTCGCCCACTGCCACACCTTATACGTGCAAACAAGGACTGCGCTTAGCAAAGTCTCCTCGTGTCACCTAGTATGGCAATGGTGAACGGTGTTTCCCTCTGGTCTCGGTTATCCCTGTATTGACTCCACAGAGATACATCCATCTTGCTTGTTACCGACTTTGTATATGGACAGAATTAAATGTGTTAGTAAAGTCGTTTCTGAAAGTATTTGTATGGAGTGTAGCTATGTATGGAAGTGAAACGTGGATTGTAAATGTAAATTGCCGTTATATGTAAGTTACGCGAAGCTCACTTTGAGTAAGAAAATGCTGTCTGACATTGAAATCACCGTTAAAGATTGTGTCGCCACCAACTCTAGCCACACGAGAAATAATGGGTTCGGCTGAAACGGAAAACTAATTAATCATCATAAAAAGGACTCATAAGAGAACATTCATTGTACTACCACTCGTAAAGAATGGGGATGTAATTACTAGTTTGGTCTAGTCATTGTTCACGTGAATCAGATATTAAAATAAGTAAATAATGTGTGAACACTGTGCATAAGAGCAGCTTGCAGGAGCACTCCTGAAAACAACATCTATTCTAAAGAATTTGTTTTAAACAAAAAGGGAACACTAATTATTGGATCTGTGCGCATGGGAACTCTATGGATGGGCTAACAAGGAAACTACAAGGTAAATGGCGTAGGTAATAGAGACGTAACATCGGTACACTGGATAAGATTGGTGGCAAAATTATTTATTCCTTAAAACATTGATGTAATGCATCTACAAAACTGCTGTTGCCTGGTAACTAAGTACACTTTCTTGTGAAACGGTACACGATTCACAACACACTCGTGTGCCCACGTGGTTTGCGGAGGCACAATTTGTACATACCGTGGCCAAGTTTTAAACACATTAAACCCCGCAGCCATGAACAATTAACTTTTTTCAGAAGGCACATTTGAATGGACAAAGGGTGATGGCAGTGGGCTAACAAACTCTAACGGACATAAGGTAAATGAGACAAAGAAAATTCACGAAGAGGCAACATTATTAAGGTTCAGGAAAGATTAGAACGTATACAGACGCAGTTCCAGGCAGACAAACATTCACACTGAATCGAGGGCGCACTTCTTACATATGCAACCCCTTTGTGTTACGTACTTCTTACGGATCAAAGTCTGCATTAGGAATCAAAGTGAAAGTCTGCAGCAGCCTTGTATTCCTTACTGCGACAAGGTTAAACAAACTTTATAAGACGAGACGCGAGACCAGAAGCTAAAAGTTCCCCTCTCACTACGAGACAACGCGCCACGCGGTTAAACCAACTCATCATCCTTCGAAGAGACTTCGGCTGCAGACCCTCGGCGCGCTGGAAGCAGACTGACCGTTCACACACTCCAACGTCTCCCACGCGATTCCGTGGACAGGAAAACCCAGAGATGAGGCTTCCGCCACCAACCTAACACCGGTAACTTTCAAGCAAGGAGAGCAAACCTCTTTGTCCACCTGAACACTACAAGGGTTGGCCATTCTGTACGACTACCGCTGATTCCCTGCAGCAGACTGAAGCACCGTATAGCAACATGAAACACACGCACATTCATTCACTCATGCGTGCTGGAGAGTTCTGTATAATTGGAAAGCAAATAAAATGATAATGAAATGGGAGTACAGGACCCTTTCACCTTTTCGCTGGCGTGAGTTCCCTCTTTTCGAAACAACTAGCTACTGCTGTCACTTTTTTGTAGGTGAAATACAACCAATGTGCCTCAAACCACTGGAAGTCCAACTGGGGGCTAATTATCTCTTTGTTGCAAATGTTTTCCGTTTCCTCACTCAACAGTAGCTTCACTGCACAGGAGTACAGACCATCTCCACCTTGTTGATACAAACCGTAACTTCATCCGGTAACACTTCTGCAACTCTGCTTCATCCATTTCTGCATGCCTGCTCTGGTATTCCGAAAGCGAATAACAACCACTGCACCCTTACCCTTAAAACATTTTTCAGCACCCCCACTTAATGGAATGTATGTGGACTTTGTAACATTGACACCATGCTTGCATCTCTGCTACTGGAAAGAAAACTGAAATGCACACTTTTGGTCCATAGGTCTTTTCTTCTAACGTTGCTTGACTAAATTTGAAAGTTTCCAAAGTCAACCCTAATTCTGGTGGTAGTTCCTTTAGCACTTTCTATGGCTACCCCAGTGACAACAATCGTACTCCTTGTCGTCTTCACATCGCCTGGCGCGTAGCTTCACGTAACTCTAACAACTCTCTCGGTGCTTCCCACACACTGTTTTCCAAAGAGTGTCACCACTTCTTTATCACAGTTTCCTTGCATAATACTTCTACATCAGCTTGCAAAATCTTAATTTTATAGTTCACCTATTCCTCCATAGTTTTCTCGTACTTCATTCCTTCCTCAGTCAGCCCGTCTAATAACCGAAACGTCTTTCTCCAAACCCGTGATTTGCGTAGTGTGCCACTCACTAGGTGCCTCGTCGTCTTTCACCCATTGTTTCACTGCTTCCACCGTATCACTGACACTTCTGATGTCCTCCGCGTCAGCTGTTCAAAACACAGTTTTCAGAAGTTGGCCGCCCGCCTCGGTCTAACCTCTCCTCGTTCTTCTAATTTGTAGTATAATCACCAGAATCTGCGTTCCCTCAACTTCTTATATTTCCCGCATATCCGCTTACATGTTTCTGTGGCTTTTTTAAGCTATCCGTGAGTCTTTGTCTCCTGCTGGAGGCTATTGAATCCTTCTCATTAGTTGTCTCACTTCGTTTTACATCTCCCATGAGTTAAATACCATCTGCATCATCCAGCGGTGACGACTGATAACCACGCATTCTAGCTTCGCGAAGATCGCTCTCCCTTCCAGGTGCTGGTTCTGCAATGCATCCACTCCGGTGACGACCAGAATCACAACTATGACCTGTATCACCTTGTCTCCTCAGGATTTCCATTACCGTTTCCTCCCCCCTAACGTCCTCGCTACCCCTTGACACTGTATTTCGTATACACATATCTATTCCTACATCTAAAACAGATGAAACGTAAGTCCAATCTTACCTCTTAAGTTAACGCATACTGGCGTCTTATCATTGGTTCGCCTACAACATTTCACTCACTCCTTCACACCTTCTCTTTCACTATTCCTTTTGATGCAAACTCTGGTTCAACAGATAACTTCTGGACTTTCCTAGAACTGTTTCAAACGTCCCACATTTAAAGATGGCTTTGCTGTCGGCAACTGAATCTTCATGTTCAGTGGTCACGCACTTTCCAAGTCATGGTGTGACCTTTGATACCTGGCCAAACTTTTGAGTATAAGAACTCGATAACATTACCCACTGACCATGGCTGAGTTGTGGCAACCTTGCTGTGTGGCTTAATGCTGTCTCTTGCTTTTCCATTGCCAATGTATTAGCCTTGGGCACCACGTTCCTTGTTTCCTTTATCACTCCTCTTTAACCATTTCTGACGCTTTGCCCTTCTTGGATTTTAATAGATCAAACGGACATGGCGCATTACAACCACATACTACATTTTATAGTTACGATCCTGTAAATGTGTGCTACTTCAAGTTGTATGCCGAGACGACATACCTTAAATAAACATCCCAATTGATACGGTGTGTGTCCACAAAGCTTTCTAGCATCTTCCCTACAGTTCTATGCGGCACTGCTGTTTTTCCATTAGTTTGAGGATGTAGAGGACTTGTTCTCAGTTTCTTCACATATAACAGCTTGCACAATTCCTTGAATAAGTCTAACATAAAGTTTGTTTCCTGATACATTAATATCGTCTCAAGCATTCCAAGATTTACCAGCACTTGCGCCACTGATGCCGCCTGTTGGCTGGGCGTTGTGCCCATGCCCATCTATTTTAAGAAATGGTCTGCAGTTGTGAGTAAATCCTTATTCCCTGCAGGTGTCTGTTGAAACGACCTAAAACATCTATCCTGAGCAACGGAAATGCCGGTAGCGCCTGCAGTGGTACTCTCGTCTGACACTCATTCCTCTCTGTGTCCATTATGCAATTCTGTTCGTACTGGTTAACATCCATCTTCCTATTCTTCCACCAGCACATCTCCATGACCGTTTAACTCGTGATCATGTGTCTCCTGTAATAGTCTCTCTCTCAGCTTTGCTGGCACTACCGCTCGCGATCCAAACTTGCTTTCTCTGCCAGTAGCCGACCCTGTGCAAAAAACTGTGACTGTATACTAAACTGCTTACATCTGCTGCCTGTCTTCTGTCTGTTACCCCTTAAGCCCATTACCACCCATTTGCAACATTGCTACTGTGCAACTCAAACCATTTACTTTCCAATGTTCCTTTCTAGGTTTATGTATAGCCAGAAAATCGAACTCACTCAACTGTATTGGCCATCGTCTCAACCTACCGAATGAGTCTTTCAACGCTGCATGATCTGTTACCACTCGAAACTTTTTTCCATATAGATAACACTTCAGGCAGATATTTCCACAAATAAGGCTAAGATTTCTTCTTTTTCCATTGTGGAATAATTTGTCTCCATTGAGTTTATTTGTCTCGATGCATAGGCTATAGAGTGCTCCACACCCTCAATTTCTTGAGACAATATAAAACCAAGTTCAAGGTTGGATGCCTCATATGACAAAATGAATTCCTATCGAAATTAGGAAACACTAATCTCAGACGTGATGTCAAAGCCTCTTTCAGTTTCTCAAAAGCACGTTGACAGTCATCTGGCCAAATAAATTTTGAGGCTTTCTTCAGCAGTTAAATCAAGGATCTGCCAATGTCTGCAAATCCCTTTACAGACCCTCCACAATATTTTGTGACTCCAAGAAGTAATTTTGGTCTTTTCACTGATTCAAGCACCGAAAACTCACATATTTGGGCCTACATTAACCCCACACTTGCTAATTATGTGACCAATGTATGCTACCTATGGCTTTGTACGTGCCTCTTCATATCACTAGCAAAGACGATTATATCATCAAGATACATCAAGAGCTGACATGGTTTCAGTCCTCCATCCAGCAAAAGGTGCAATCCTTATTCCTAAAGACATACATTAGTATTGATAATGATTTCACGAGGAAGAAAATGCTGTTTTAGGTTGGTCTTCTGGAGTGACTTCTTGTCAATGGTAACCACTCCAAATGTCCATCGTTGAAAATGCTTGGTAGTCAATGGTTTCTGCGATGTTCGGCAAAAGGCAGCCATATGTTACAGTCTTAGTTTTCAGATGTCGATAATCGCAACAAGAATAATATTTCAGTGATCCCTTCACTGATTTCTTGGGTGCAACTACAGTTCCTGCCTGCCACGGGCTACCACTTTCCTCAGTAATTCCATCCATCAGCTGCTGATAGATGAATACCTCCAGAATCTCCTGCAAGTAACTTTTGACTCTGTAATTGAAAGCAGTAGACTGAGGATTCTCTACCTGTTAGTATTCGGTGTTGTATAATATGAATTGCTATCAATGGTCCTCCTGCAAAAAAATTAATCTCTAAATTTCAACCGAGCGAGGTGGAGCAGTGGTTAGACACTGGACTCGCATTCGGGAGGACGACAGTTCAATCCCGCGTCCGGCCATCCTGATTTAGGTTTTCCATGATTTCCCTAAATCGCTCCAGGCAAATGCCGGGATGGTTCCTTTCAAAGGGCACGGCCGACTTCCTTCCTCGTCCTTCCCTAATCCGATGAGACCGATGACCTCGCTGTCTGGTCTCCTTCCCCGAAACAACCAACCAATCTAAATTTCAACAGCAAATCTTACATTAATCCATCATCACTTCCCTTCATGCGCCTCACCTTGGCCAACACCCCTTGTGTCCCACACTTCCTCCTGCGGGATGTCTATGTTAGAGATCAACAATCCCTTTGTTAACATTAAATCCTCAATGTTAAAATTATCCACAAAAATATGTACCATTTTTCTCATCATTTACGTTTTGTATGTGTACTTCTTTTCACTAAGCAACCTGCCTAATACAGTTGTTCATTTACTTCCAATGGTTCCACCACATACATCATCCCTGCCAGTATGTCTGACTTAGCATTAACGCAAAACGATTTCTCTGTACCCTTAGCTACATAATTACGTCAGTTTAGTCTTAGTGTCATAGCTTTTGGTGTGAATGGTTCTTCATATGTGACAGACAGATCTCATGAAATGGCTGCACTGGTGGCAGTTTCAACCAATCAAAACATTCTTCTGTTTATGAGCCGCACAAGATGGATTTTGGCAACATGCTAACGGAAGAAATCCAGCCGCATTACAATTTCATAGCTCTCAATCATGTGTGGAGAACAAGAAATCCTGTCTGAGCTGAACCAAAACCAGACAAAAATCTCTGTGTGCCAGACCCAAAAGTATGACATATCTATCCCCTATTCCAAGCAATCTATACCATGGTGTGTTTCACTGCTTATGTTCCACTAGATCACCATTGCCAACCGACACATGCACCTCTGTATACCACTATTCCGATGACTGTACAGTCCATCTCTGTGTATGACTTCGTATTGTCTAATCTTACTGGTAACGACCATAGGTAGGCCTTAGGTTCCCTTAGGTATTTAACGTCTGCTTCTTTCCAGGTCCCTTACCACTGAAACTATTGTTACCATTATACTGACTTCTGCCTCTCCCCTGTCCCATGACTGGTGACATTGCTGCTGCACGTGCTCTATCTGTCCACACCTGTATCATCTGGTTGACAACACTGTCCACGTAACTTCATTTCGGTTGATACATGAATTTCCTTGCACTCCACCACTAACCTGACAGATGTGCACAAATCAATCAGTACTCCTTTTCGTACTGTCCTTGACACTTACGTGGCAGCCCCATTAAAAATGCATGAGGCCCCTGTATAAGCCACACCTCCCTCGTTTCTCTTGGTTTGGTACTATCACTGAGTACTGAGCAGGTGACGTTTCTGCTCTGACACCAATGATGAAGTCTGATGCGAAAGTAAGTGGTACAGGGGACGCCGTGAAGCACCATTCAAACAGCCAGGAATTCCAAATCACTTTATTGTAGCTTCCCCCCGTCATTCATTAGACGCAGCATCTGTGTGTGTATGTGTTCCAGCAATTCAGCCAGAGCATAGTGTAGGCGAAGTGGTAGTGTGTTAAGCAGCTGCTTCTGCCAGCGACGACTGCAGGGTCCGGTAGCTACTGTTGGCTATAGCCGTGTATACGGCGACGCATCTTGCACCCCTCTTGCTGACCAACAGCTGTAGCAGGTGTCGTAGCGGCTGTGACACACTGACCAGTACTGATGGCCGTCGTGCTGCTTCACGGTGATGGGCGGGCCCAGTGTGCTCACGACTCTGTGCCCCTTGATATCAGGATGGGCTACCCTGAGGTAGAGTCGTACGGTGGTTCAATTGGTTCAAATGGCTCTGAGCACTATGAGACTTAACATCTATGGTCATCACTCCCCTATAACTTGGGACTACTTAAACCTAACTAACCTAAGGACATCACACAACACCCAGTCATCACGAGGTAGAGAAAATCCCTGACCCCGCCGGGAGTTGAACCTGGGCGAGGGAAGCGAGAACGCTACCGCACCACCACGAGCTGCGGACTCGTACAGTGGTCCTGGAGTAGCATTCCAGATGGCACCCGAAGTATCAGGGCCCCAGTGGAGGATGAGCTGGTTTGCTATACCTTGCGGTACATGTACTAAACACTTCCGTAGTTGCCGGTGTGGAAAGGCTTCCGTCTTCGTCCGCCTAGGTACTGCTTTGTCAAATGTTTCCACACCTCGCTATCTGTCTCATCTCGCAGTGTTGAAACAGCACTGTTGTATTTTGTAAGACATGACAGCAGTGTTGGCCTATGGCTGGTGCTGCTACAATTTGCTTCGTACTCTGCTCGCTTCTGGCCGAATATGGTCGGAGCGCTGCAGATCCTTGAACCCAGAAGGCGTCAGTTGGAGCAGTTCTCAGACTTTAGCGGTTGTTTCATGTTATTGTTTAAAGTGTTAGTCAAGTTTTGTAAAAGCCACCACTACATCGCAAACCAATCACTACAATATGTATGTATTGTAGGAAGGTAGAAGGGTATGAATGGTAAAACTGCACTTCACATTAGCCCAGGTAGTTAATGGAACTATCCGCTTACGGAAACTGTCGATGTGTAACATGCGTAGATACGTGGTAATTCTACAAAGAACAAAAAATAGTTTTATTATTTAGGAGTGTATGAACCGCCAGCCTCCAGTACTGGTACACTCAGATATTTTCTTGTGTGCTGAGCACTTGATTACTGCGACAGAATTATCAAGCTCATTTGAATAACATTAATTTTCTTAAAGAAGCGTAAAGACTATCTATGTGAACTGCCTACTAGTGAGAGTTCCTACGAACTCTGCGTGATTGTATAATGAATTATACAGGCCGTCGGTCCCACTTATTTGCCTAACGTTTTCCTGTTTTTATGCTTCATGCAAAGATTTTATAGAAACCGTTGTTTGTAGTTTTATGTTCCTATTCAGTGGTAAAACGGCGAATATATTCCATACTGCAGATTCAGCATTTATACAGTCTGTATCACAAATTCACGCAGTAGTATACTATACTTGCACTCAGCGAGATTAGAGAACAATTACAATCTTGGATACATGACTATTGCTGTTCGGTAGAAGTTTTACTTTGAAAACGAAATAAGTGAGTAGTAGGCATGATGTACATACTGAAAAAACCTGAAATCTCTGCAGGAATTAAGCATCTCATTATTTCAAGGAAAATCACGTCAAACCCAGAGTTATAACAAAATAATTTAAAGTTATCAAAATCGACTTCATTTTCAATTTTCACTAGCTAAAGAAGAAAGTATTTTTCAGTTTTTTCTATGGTTCTTACCGGTAAATGCACTGAAGCAATGAAGACGTTCCTATCTTAAAACTACAAATTGTAACAGCATTCTACAGCTCTAGGATACACCAAAATACTGGTTTAATTTCCATGAATGTAGAGAAAATAATTGGAATAACAGACGGAACGTGTACTATAATGACTACAGTAAAAGAAAGTACACCTTTCTATTTAAAAAAAGCGTCTTCAGTATTTTTACCGGTAAAAACATGACGCAAATCGCAAATCATTCAGTCTTCAAAATAATTTATCTTTGGTTCGATAGCTCTAAATGAGTGCGAAATATTGTGGTTATACAAATGTGACAGGTTATGTAATCCCACTTCCGTGTAGTGTGTGTTCCCACTCGTCATCACTTTCTACTTACTGTTGGACTTTATACATCTTTAAATACCGATGTATAAACGACTGCGACAGTCAGGGATTTATATTATACAGAGAGTACGTAAATAGCATTATCTGACATTGATCCTGAAGTGGCTCGGAAACTACTTTATGTGAGACTAAATGTGGGAAGGCGATGGACCTGACATACCGCTGTTGATGCTCAGTTCATATACTGTGATATTTATAAAAAGAGCATTCGAAGTAGAGCGTAAAATGTGTGTGCTGTGAAGGCCGAATGTACCAGTCAACCATAATTTTGGAAAAGAAATTACCTTTTGCTTCATCCTGCATCATACACTTATTTGTGCTGTAGCAAATTAACTTCGCTGTTATGTCAACAGTTTTGCCACCAAAGAGTTTGACACTGAATTCAAAATGTTAAAATTTACAGGACTGTTATCTCAACAAGCGTGTTTAAGGTTTTGGACACAAGTGAATAACTATTCGTTTCCGCAAATGATGAAATAGAATACTCAACAATTAAAAAAAGCATGATTCGATTGATATTAATTTCTTACTTCCTTCATTAAATTTACGACAGATAATTCGCGAAGTTTTAAAAATATACATCTCATGAATTTTTTACTCTTATGTAACATTTTATCCATCTTCATGAACTGTATTTCTATTTGTTGAAATATTCAGCAACCAGTCGCTCTAAATTAATTTTATTCATCTACCGGTTTCAGTCACAGGTAAAGGAATAAAAGTTAATTTTGTGCGACTGGTTGCTGAATATTTCAGCAAATCTTACGTAAAAGTTACGTGTAGTGGCCAATATCTGTGAATACTAATTACAAAACAAATTTTATTTCTCAGAGATGTTTTCAGTAATATAAATTAATTATCGATGTAGCTTGGAAACTTATATGTGGTTTTTAGGAATGAGTCCGCTATAGTATGTCCGGGTCCCGTAGAAATGAATTCGTCGCAGTACGTTTTGCACGGGAAATGAAACGCCAAGTCCTCTTAATCACGCTTGTTTTAATTTTTCATGCCAGTGCCATCTCGCGGATTAGCTTCTCCGGACGACGTGGGGCTGTCTCGTGATGAAAAATAAACGGAAACTTGGTTGTTCGCAGCGGCCGTGAAGGTGATCAAAGCCACTCTGCATCAAAGGCAAACCTCTCAGGTCCCGCAGATTAAAAAAGAAAATTTCACTGGATGGTTCGCAAGTAACTCCCTGAAATATTGGATCCGTTTCTTTAAAGGAAAGAACCTTTCTCGTTGCAAACTTTTCACTAGTTTCTTCAGGTATCAAAAGTGTGCGCGGATATTATTTACTGTTCCACCTTGAGAAACGTATTACACCTGCCTCCCTGTTGAACTGCAACCTGCGACTCACGAATGAAAGAACGAGATAAAGGAAAAGAGCATATGATTAAGTGCTCACAGAAAAGTCTTCACTGACAGTCACACGTGCAACATACTGTATTTCGTGATGAGAACGATGAAGCTACAGACGACGTAGCATCATTAGCACCGATGATCACAATGATGACACTAAACTGTGTATTGTAAACATCTATTTAATAGTTTGTCGTTTTTGTGTGGCGAAGACAATGGAGGACATTGACACTAGCTTCGACATGAAAGTTACACATGACAAAGTTTCCGAGAAATTTTTATTAAAAAAGCCGTCAAGTAAGATTTCGAGGTTAAGATCTTCTGGCATTTCCCTCATATTTGTCTTCAAGCTATTTTAGATCAAATATCACAGCAATCAACTTTCAAAATTAAGTCTCGGTACTACAGAGCAATATTTAGTATTTGCGGGAAACGTTTCTCGGCCGTCACAGGAATATAGGGTTCAAATATTTTAACTAACTGTCATGTTCGGTTCCCGTAAAAACTACTGAATAAAATGATTATGTTTCAATGTCGTATGTTCGCACAATTCATAGAATAGATTATATTAATTTGTACAAATTAAAGGCAATGTTCTGAATGACTGACTCATCATTCCCCAGACCAAATCGCAAAGTATAGAAATTCGATACTCCGATATCATGCTGATCTTGTACCGCGGACGTCGTCTGAGAAAGCATTTTTCGAAATTCCACCCATAAGAGAATGAAATAGAGAATGGAAGGTCTTTTCTTCAAAATTATTAAGACAATTTTGAAGCTAGACTCATGAAAATTGATATCTGATTTGTCAGTCACAAATCAGGAAATACCGTTTCAGCATTTTTGGAAATTTAACGCTTATGAGGTGTACTAGTGGGTGAAAGATTTCTTAACGAATCATTACTAAAGAACTACTGAACTATTTTTAAAGATACATCCATGAAAATTGGTATTTGATTTCTCGGTTACAAATAGAAAAATATGCGTTTCAGTGTTTTGGAAATTCAGCCTCAAAGACGGTGAAATAGGGGATGAAAGGTCTTTTGAAAATACGTCGCTATTAGGTCAATTTTGAAGCTAGATTTCTAATTCATTTATAAAAAATGTACGTATTTCAGCAAATTTGGAAAGTCAAGCAATAAAGGGGTAAAATAGTGGGTGAAATTTTTTTAAAAAATAAATCATGATTAAAGAACTACTAATATATTTTTAAAGCTTCGTCTATGAAAACTGTTATTTGACTTCACATTTGAAATAAAAGAAATTATATGTTTCAATGTTTTTGGAAATTCAAACCCAAAGGAGAAGAAAGAAGGGACAAAAATTTAAGAAAATATTTTGTAGTAATAAAATATTTTTAAAGCTAAATCTCAGAATATTGGTATTTCACTTCTCGATTACATACTAAGTAATACGTGTTAGGGGATGAAAGTTTCTACGAAAATATCACCACAAGAACGCAAAAGACGAGATTAATAAAAACCTCCGGCTCCAGGTACCAGAATCGCTTATTGCAGAGAAGGAGATTCGAGAAAGACCATGGTTCTAAGGCCTCAGTTACAGTGGAAAGCTTAGAAGGTATTTTAATCTGTCAGTGACATACAAATTCGCTAAAGAAAAAAGAATCTTCGTAAACCATAAAGTCTACGTGAGCGAAGCAGGAGCGCTAAGGTGGTGATCCCATGAATTTTACAATAAAAACTATAAGGAGCCTGAACTGTTTTGCTGGGCAGATAATTTATGGCAGAGGTCGCCCCTGTTTTTCAGTAGTTCATGCTGACACACAACATCTGTGAAAGTTGTAGACTACACAAATGTTTTGTAGCTCAGATTTTCAGTTCCATAGCTTTCAATTACCTCGGCTCATTTTAAATGATCAGAACTATACAGATTTGAGAGGTTCTGTGCATGTTGTCACCCACACTGTTTAGACCTTTATTACATTTTTCCAAAAAATGGTCTTTTACGTCCTTAATTTAACTGTTAATCAATGTGGCTAAATGTCTACATCCTTTTACGGTTCAAAGCAGTCTCATTTATTCGTGTCTTTTCTGGGTGATTAATAGTGCATTTCATATATGAGTTTTTCACTTGCGTCTCCGGGCACCTAAAATGAAGTGAGGAGTAGGAACGATGAGGAGAAGGTGCTGATCTTTCATAATTTTACACTAGGTGTTAGTACACAGCAGGTTTTTGGTGAATATGCACCTTCCAAAACAACAATTCACAGTTCAAATATGAGAAAAATTCTCTGGAGGACGGAAGTTGATTCCGAGCGCCTGTAGCAACTGTCACAGAATAAAACGAGCTTCGATGCCAGACGATTACTGAAGAGGATACCAGCTGGTAATGTCAACAAACTGATCGTCAATGGTTTTTTTAAGATCCTTCACAAAATCTTCCAGTTTGAAATATTTTAATCTTCGGATACCGCACCATCTTACCTCTGAAAATAAATTATGGCAGTAAATGCTACAAAAATTCGGTTCCTGACGGTCAAAAGAAACAGTATTACGGTTGGTGAAGGAACATCTCAATGTCAATTCAGTGCTGAATCGTCTTGCCCTTTCATCATTTGGCTCTTCTAAGAAAATTTCCTTCCTGCAAAAGAGTAATGAAAATAAATGTGGGGAAAAGAAAAGTGCGTGCATTACCTGCGGCAAGCAGTTACGTCGTTGTCTTGTTCCGAATTAAGGGGAGCCACTACCTTCTGGAGGGTTATCTCGGGTTTTTCTATCCGCACTTTTCATTACATCAAGAAGAACAACAGAACTGCTGGTTTTTCTGCTCCATCATGACAACACTCCGCCCCATCGCGTCGAGAATACCAAGTCTCTGCTTTCCGTGTGTCAGTGCCAACATCGATGATAGCTGGGACTTTCTTGCGTTCCACAAAGCCAAAAGAGCCGTACGCTGTCGACGACTGTTGTCTCCAGACGCTTCCATTTCCGACAGCGCATACTGTTACTACCAACTAGACTCCTGTATGCAGTAACCTTTGTAATAATATCAGCCTTAACCACCACAGCTGCCACCTATTAATTTTCTCTCTCACTAACCCGACTCAACTGAAACAAAATTTTAATGCAAGAGTCAATATTCGGGTAGGTACGTTGCTCTAAAATTTGATGTTTTACTCAATATTGAATTACTTCTTTTACAATGTAAATATCTTACTGCAGTGATGTTTTCATTACTCATTGAAATGTACTCCTCAAATATTTTACCAGCTATCCATTATTAGTTGTTTAATTTATCTCTTGTTGGCATTTATTTCACAGATGATAATTCTTAATTCGATGAAAATCTCGAGTTTCTATCTCTTTTAGATTTTCATTATATCTGCCACCATATAATTTAATTTTTGAAGCTGTTTCATTTCATTTCTTATCATGATTATGTGTGTGAGCTACATAATCTTTTTCTCAGAACAATAACGTTTACCCTAAATGTTCAAATGTTAAATGTTTCTGTAAAATGAAATCAGTATTTATTTTCCAGGAAAAAGCACTGTAACTGGTCATTGAGTACAAACAACTTTCCAAAACCTACACCTCTTCACGTCAGTCTGGACAGAAAGAAATCATTGAAAAATACTTCTGGTATCTGCCACTTTGTCACTAGTTTTTTTTGTTTTTTTGTTTTTTTTTTTTATTTTTTAAATGCTTGTACCACTTCAGGCAATGTTCATCACTGAACCTGAACAGATTTCACACCTTCCAACTGAATATATGACGTTTGTGATACGACGGACTAAAAAGAGCTCCAAGGTGGATTGTTTTGGTTTGAGCACTCGACGCTATTCTGACATTTGACAGGAGCCTGGGAGGTTGTGGCCGTAGCGGCAGAACCCACGTGTCTCTGTCAGAATCTGTTGCGTCCTGAGTGACGTCATGAATGTCCACAGCAATTCACACAAAGAGTCATCGTGACACTCATTCACGCACTTGAAATGTAAACCGGTAAACCTAAAACAATTTAAGATGCTCAACAAGATGGTTTTTTGATTCAGATATTGACCGTGAAAGAGAAGTGTGCAGTTAGTTTATGAGTGGAAATGGAAACTGTAACGACTTTTGGCACTAACTATAATAATATATATACTAATTAAGCCACGGAGAAGATCAGCCTGCCAAGTGAAAACGGTCATCAATGTGAAATCATGGAGCTACTCACACGTTTATTTATGCATTTAAATAGACGATTAGAAGTGACTGAATTAAATAATTAACTGAAGTCATCAAAACTAAATATTGAAAACAATAATATTAATAGCACTGCAGGATGTTTTGTAAAATGTCACCACACAATACGAACACATTAAATTTTAAGGTTTCAATTACTAAGTAAAATTTTTGCTTAATTGCTTAGGTTTCCACATACTACTGCCCATAATTTAAATTATATCAGAGCTACATGGCTTTGTGTGACACCAGAAGAAGGAGCAGCTCACTTCCTGTTGGGCTGATGCACCACTTATATGTATGCAGTAAATGTTGAAGGCACAGTTAACTAAAAGTAAACAGAGTCCTAATTATGTCAAAATTTCTTTCACTTTAATTACGATTGTGGGCAAAACATTCAACCTAAACTTTATTTTGAGATATTCTAATCAGCGTCTCGGCGCGCATCTTTTGGTGTCTTTAGTTTTAAGGTAGCACGTAAAGTGTTGGAGAAGGGACAGCCCGTAATGTGCCTTATTTCGCAGGAATGGGAAAGAAACCAGTCGTGTAGCTACGAAAAGAGAAATCTTTCTCATGACATCATTTATGACTTGCAACTAGCTACACTATTTGGGCTTGTAGAGAAAAAAATTCCTAAGGAGAAGGAACAAAGCTATTGTGTGTATACAGTAGTAGTTCCCGTCGTTGTACTTCCTAGCATGCTCTGCCCTCGGTTGCGATGTAGTTCTTCTGTAAAGTGTGACCCGCACCGGTAGTTACTGTTTGCCGTCAGCGCCTAGGAGCGCGCTGAGGAAAACAAACAGAAGGCGGCTGCGCTGTGCCCGCTTTTAGATCCGTATTCCCATTGCGCCGCTCATGTCGCGTGTTCCTTATTACTAGCAGGTCACGCGATTACAGCCAGCACTCATTCCGCTTCTTGTCTGCTCGCTCCATCTCTCAGGAGCTTCCACCCACGTTGAGTTTCCTAACTTCGATAAGGCGGTACTCTGTGACTCAGGGATAGTTTCAACCGATCTTTACTCTCTATATGAATGAAACCTACGTTCACTGCCTTGTCCGGTGCCTGTTTCGTCAGCCCTAGGATAATAACCATTCTACTGGAAGCATTTACACAACTGACCGTATTTCCATATGTCTAACAGTTCGAAAATCTAAATTAGCTCTCCAGTTTCGGAAAGTTAACAACTAGTAACCCGAATGGTTATCTTCCACCTTAATGACACATAGAAACAGTACGAGTTAGGGTTACTAGAGCAAACACATGATACTGAGCAACGAAAAGAAACACGGAAAATTTACGTAAGAAAATAAAAGCTAATAAGTTACAACTAATGGGCCTGCCACAATTTGATTATTGAGATTGCTTTTTCATGTACTTTAATTGGAAGAGATATACTCTAAATTCAGCTAATGAGACATTTACAGATCATGTAAATTTACAAGATGATCTGAAGATAATAATTTATTTATCAATATTTTTAATTTCAATGGAAAGCTATTTGAATGAACGACTAAGTTGCCAAAATCTTTGGATCCATGTCGAGGCCTTCCTGCGCTAACTGATGCACACTGTGGCACACCGTCAAACGTCGTTACATTTAAGCAGGGTACACCTCCTTCAATTTGCGAAAGCTTGACAGTGCGTCACAGTGTGCAGCCAGTTCCAGCAATAAAGCCGTGACATTTAGGCCAAAAATTCGGGTCCGAAGATTCAGGAGACTGACGTTGTCCATAACCTAAGGATCCTTTAACAAAATCGAGAACGGCCGCTAAATCTTAAGTTCTTATGGAACTGTAACAATGTTTACTGCAAATAGTGAAGTACCTGTTCCAACGCCGAAAAGTTGAGTTTACTGATATTAAAAGTATAACTGGTTTCAATGACCGAGATTATAAATAAATATTTTCTAAACACGATCAAAAACACTCTGGTTCGCATAATGAAACAAAACTACCCATCAAAGTACATGTTCGGCGAAAACACTCAACACGAATGGAATGGCTCAAATGCAAAATATTGGTCAGAATTTTATAAATTACAACAAGCTATAAAAAAATGTATTCCCGTAGATGTGGTACTTTTAAGACACTGTTTTACCTGCGTAAATTCACACAGTGTAACACACAGATTATTATGCAAAACCGTTAACAGATATTTGTAAGATGTTGACCTGGCATTAACGTGATACATAAATTAATGGTCACAGATAAAGATAAAAGCTCTGGGAACCTAATCTAGGTAATAACAAGAACAGGACCAAGAAAAATTTATGTAATACACCTTATTATTTCTAGCACTTATATTTAAAAATCATTGCATGGCAGCAGAGAGCTGGTTATAATTGTTCCTTGCTGTTTATCGCAGTGACGTCACCCTTACATAAAATGAAAAGCATCTCTTTCGGTCAACATTTCTTGGTATGTAGTTTCATTATGCTTAAAGAGAATCAGTGGCGTATTACTATTGCTCAGTCCAAAGTATATAAGAAAGCTATGTATTAAAGACTCCAATCAATCTATCTCCTTCAACAATCTCTATCTCCTTGTAGAAAAAGTTATTCAGCTAATTAATTGAAATTTTTGTATTTCTTCAGAGATATAATATCGTCAGACGATTTTTAAAACAGCACAGATATTGTGGAATCCGTACACTCGCTATTTTTATGAATCATTTGTTTGATATAATGGCTTTAGGACATGTCACTAGTTCCTTGTGGAAGTATAAAACTAGCAATCAATTACTGTCAGTTCTCACCCGCATTAGCCAATTTAGAAAACACAAAGAGAATGTAATAAACAAATCATCTTCCCAAGAGAAAAAATATTCACAGAATTTAATCGTTTTCTTCCTGGTTACAGTAGTGGATGGTCGAACAGTAAGTATTTATCTACAAAACAAAAATTTTAATAACAAGTTTGTTTGCGTGGCCACCCTCCTCAGAAAGCATGGAAGTATATATAAATAGTTTAATGACGATGATGATATGTTAAAATTTGACTGTGTGCTAAGTGAGAGATTGTATTCAATAAATACAATAATTATCTACGACCACCTTTTTCTACAAGGAGATAGAGATTGTTGAAGGAGATAGATCGATTGGAGTCTTCAATACATAGCTTTCTTATATACTTTGTAGTGATACGCCACTGATTCTCTTTAATCATAATGAAACTATATGCCCGCATCTCGTGGTCGTGCGGTAGCGTTCTCGCTTCCCACGCCCGGGTTCCCGGGTTCGATTCCCGGCGGGGTCAGGGATTTTCTCTGCCTCGTGATGGCTGGGTGTTGTGTGCTGTCCTTAGGTTAGTTAGGTTTAAGTAGTTCTAAGTTCTAAGGGACTGGTGACCATAGATATTAAGTCCCATAGTGCTCAGAGACATTTGAAACATTTTTTTTGAAATTGCATACCAAGAAATGTTGACCGAAAGAGATGCTTTTCATTTTATGTAAGGGTGACGTCACTACGATAAACAGCAAGGAACAATTATAACCAGCTCTCTGCTGCCATGCAATGATTTTTAAATATAAGTGCTAGAAATAATAAGGTGTATTACATAAATTTTTCTTGGTCCTGTTCTTGTTATTACCTAGATTAGGTTCCCAGAGCTTTTATCTTTATCTGTGACCATTAATTTATGTATCACGTTAATGCCAGGTCAACATCTTACAAATATCTGTTAACGGTTTTGCATAATAATCTGTGTGTTACACTGTGTGAATTTACGCAGGTAAAACAGTGTCTTAAAAGTACCACATCTACGGGAATACATTTTTTTATAGCTTGTTGTAATTTATAAAATTCTGACCAATATTTTGCATTTGAGCCATTCCATTCGTGTTGAGTGTTTTCGCCGAACATGTACTTTGATGGGTAACTTTGTTTCATTATGCGAACCAGAGTGTTTTTGATCGTGTTTAGAAAATTTTTATTTACAATCTTTCATCACAGAATAGTTTACGTCTAATACACGTGTTTCTTTGCTTCCGAAAAACTTCAACCCTTTTTAATATTTTAGAGAGGTGATTTGTAACACATGTCAGTAACTTGAAGAACTGCAATTTAACCATCAGTTGTAGGAATAATTTTTTATTGTTTACAAATGAAGTTCGTATCAAACATCATCACAGAAATAAAAAACAGTGCGTAAGATGGAAAATTTTCTCTGGGCGAATTTAGAATCCTGAAAGTTACAAGATGTTTATAAAATGACCCTAAAGAGCATAGTGTCAGACCAGTTTGATGCTGTTTAGAGTCCTGATGTACTACATATCATGATGACTTTAAATTCGTCCAAAGGAAGGGTGAACCGCTTTTCCACATGGACAGTTCATTGCCAAATTCCAGCTCTTCAAAGTCTGCTTTCTTATTTATTTTTATACATTTTCTTACTGTGGTGCTAAAGTAATATTCTAAGGACAGTATCCCATTCATGATACATGTACTCGCTGTTTATAATGCGTTTGGTGGCGTCAATACCGTTGTATTCAAGCTGAGTTCGGTTTCGCAAGTCGTTCAATGTTGTGAGGGGGCGAAAGCATGCTCCACGTGCAGTCGTAACGAATGGCGCTCGTGGTTGCCAAATGGGAAAGGCTGAGGCAGTTACTGATCGGACTGCTGTCTAAAAAGTTTCCAGACGGATCTCGTGCCCTTTTAATAATGAACTACTATATAACATCGAAAGCGAATTCGAAAACTCTGCAAGTTGCATATTTTTCCGGCTATGTCACATTTCGGAACACTTTACCAGAGCAAACTGTACTAAAAATAATGCGTTTAGGAGAGATCTTTATGTTAGGACTTGCATGCATAAAGTTTCCCGTGTTTTGAATTCAGAAAATGCGATGTATAATATTTTTCGTGTCAATCCAATTGCGGCATTAGTGAGCTCACGCGACATCGTTCCTGCCCTGTGATTGGCTGAGAGAACCAACCCGCACAGCCGCTTGTTGAATAACGTATTTACGAAGCTAGCATGCCATATTTTTGATTTTCGCACTTAAATTTGAGTGTTAGGAAAATATGCAGTCTAACAGGCATACCACAATAAAAATCTTTGTAAGACGCATCATTCTTAGTAAGTTTTTATAGTACTAAAATGTCGATAAATACATGAGACGACCTGCTAAACGTACAGGACAGATAGTTCAAGTTGTGGAAAGGGGAAAAATAAGCGGTTGTCAGTTATACTCGAACATACAACCTTTTATTTAATCAAACATTACAAGAGCCAAGAATTTTTTTTAAAAGAAACACAGCTAATTAATTAGGCTGAAGGCCCAAAGAATCTGACACTTTAAGAGCAAAACAACTTAAATTCAAAATCGGCTGAAGGCCCAACACATAAGACTCAATAACATTACTTTTAAAAATGCCAAAAGGCTTTACGTAAAACGGTTCTTAAATTAGGCTGAAGGCCCTAACTATTTGATGCGTTAAGGGCAAAACAACAATCTAAAAATCAGCTAGAAGCCATACAAGTGCAAACAACAAGAACAAACAAAAAACGGCGGCACACCCAAGAGCGTTCAGAAGTTTCGAGGGCCGGCCTGGAATTCAAACACTAATGCTCGCGTGAGACAAGCAGTCGGCCCAACCATTATCGAGCCCATGACAACCCAACCGATAGACAATCAACGGACCCAACGGCAAGATAACCTCCGCTTCGCCCAACCAGCACACAACAGTGAGTTCAATGGAACAACGCGCAAAGTATTGGCGCCCATCACCAATTATACAGTGAGCTGTCAAACTACACACCATGCTGGACAGCGACAACACGATGAGGAGAATACACTGCCTGAATTTACGTCAACAGGCAGGGCAGGTAATCGGAACTTTAACGGCCACAAGGCAGCAGATTCCGCTGCTGCACTTTAATTCAAATAACCAAGTACGGTTAAACTCCACCGGACGTTAGCTAAATAAACGGTTCAAATGGCTCTGAGCACTATGGGACTTAACTTCTGAGGTCATCAGTCCCCTATAACTTAGAACTACTTAAACCTAACTAACCTAAGGACATCACACACATCCTGCCCGAGGCAGGATTATAACCTGCGACCGTAGCGGTCGCGCTGTTCCATACTGTAGCGTCTAGAACCGCTCGGCCACTCCGGCCGGCACGGGAGCTAAAGTTTGCCAACTTAAAAACACACGGTGTTGCTTGCAGGAATATCCCAACAGTCGACAACGAACTCCAAACGACACAAAGTGAACAGTCGTGTCTTGCTAGTAGATTAAGTCAAAACTCAACTTTCATATCCAGGATTGGTGGGCCACGAACCTTGTAGTAATGGGAACAGCACCACACACTCTGACACCGCATAGAAGCCCCCAGCGGGTCCAGCCAAACTACTCACCGCGGAGGTTTCCTCGCTGCTCCATGGCAACCGACCAACTGCCCAGGCCCATAAACTGTGAAAGGACCCAGTATACATCGGCCGATGAGACGACCAACCGAACGACCAACCAACGGTCGTCCCTCTCCAATCCCCCTCCACAGTTCATGTCGGTAGGCGAGCACTGGCTGTCGGCGCCTCGCCAGCGCTCGATCCCCCGACTTCAGTGCTGCTGCTTCCCGACTGCACTGCAGGTCCGTCCCGAACTGACTGTCAGACACACGACGAGCCGGAAACACCATCAGTCGCTCCAGAGATGGTACGACAATGTATTTATCAATACGCGCTGCTGCTGCTACTCACGGGTAACTAAGGCAGGAAGTTTGTGACGCCAGTAAATGGAATAAGAAAACGAGGCGGCAGTGCCGTAATAGAAGATGGCAAACAATAAATGGGAAAAACGCGAGCCATGCATGGCCAATACATCATCGGTAGCTTAACGCGTCATCATGAACTTCTTCATTGAAATTATGTGTATATTGTGTCATGTTGACCGGATGGCGGTACTCCCCTTGCACCAGCGGCCTTGTTCTTGTTATGTTGTCCTGGAGCCATCAGAGTGTTTCCGTTGAAAGGCATGGACCGACGAGACTGTAGCTGCGGCTCTGCTGCCTGTTGGAGAGAGGCGGTCTCTCAACGGCACTCAAGCATAGTCTGTCGGCGAACTCATGAACCAGCGAACGAGTCCCCACTCAGCCTAAGCAGGTACGTCACATGGTGCTGCTAGGGACCACCCAGATATACGGGCTCTGCAAAAGAATTTCTGACGTTACACTAGTCGGCTTGTACGCCTCAGTTCGCGAACGCTCACTGTGTGCAGGGCCAACGGCAAAGCAATATGCAACTGAAAAGGTACCCACTAAAACTCTTACAGTCATCGTGTGCTGTCGGGAGCTAAGATACATTTCAATTAGCAGTCAAGAAATATTAAAATCGCTCCCCGCCAGAGACAGCCGCTCGCACTCGGAAGACCTGCAGCGTCACGTGCTGTGACGTAAGCACCACGGCTCGTACTTCTCGTGGGTCTCGGTGCTTTACAGGCTGTTTCACAAAGCAGTACCCGCCCTTACATGGAGCGCACTTCAAAGTTCGGACACATCCCCCGGAAATGAGTACCGAGTCTGCAGTCGGGGCAGGCGGCGCACCGTCGACAGGCAGCGAAGGGCGCGGAAGGCTACGATGGTGGCTGAGGCTGCAGGCTTCACCTGTGCTTACTTGGTGAATACGGCAAGTACCATAACCTGATTTCCCAGGAACTTAGGTCAGTGGAAGAGGAGTCAAAATATGAGAAAACGTAGCTCAGCTTATCTGTAGACAATTGAGCGTTTCTGACGAAATGATGGTCGAATTCTCAAGGTACTTTATTCGCCTTTAAGTGGGTAAATAGTTCAGCCGAAGCAGTTACACAGTGTTTAGCGTCGCGCCTTCGCAGTTTTGAGCTCTGTGTTCGAAACTCGATTATTATTTTTATATTACATTTATCTAACCAATCTGTAGAAGATTACTACACAAGTTTTTTTCCAAACTGTATGAAAATAACGTTATCCTTATTCGTCTACTAAATATATGTCTGGTAAGTGAATTAAAACAGAAAGTAAATACAGAGAGAATGGCAAAATTATTTGAAACTGTTTTCTGTGAAATTCCTAAACGTTATCTTGATTCACAATCAACTGGAAGCGTCAACTTTCGGAAAATTGTTCTGTTATGCATGATTTGCCACGAAATTATTAAAAATCCATGAAATCTTCAGCAGCGCGATTAACGTTTATTTCCCAAGAAGGACTCACGCGAAGAAATGTTACCACGGCAAACCCGCTTTCACTTCTTGCTCGTGGTTTTCGAAATTTCTTTATTTCAAATGTTGCTATGGTCGGTATCAGGCAGGAATGCGCCAAATCTTCCTGAAGAACAAACATAAGAATGAACTTCAAGAGCTAAGAACTGACACACAAATGAAATATAAGAATATGATGCATAAAAGAATATGAGATTTTAAAAAGAATGTAACCCAGGAAAACACCGTATGCGCGTAATTGTATTTTACATATTATATACATTACACATATATATTATTATAGAGTATTATGTATACACTGTATGTTGTACAAGTTATTGTGTATTAAATGTATGACACTTATTGTCAGATCCAATTATAATTTTGCCATTGGTATAACACATTTTTAGCTCTGTGTCATAACCTTCTACGACGTCGGCAGATAAATGAAAAAATAAACGAAATAAGAAAAATAATCGAGTTTCGAACATAGGGCTGTAAAGTGAGAGACCACCAAATAGCCACTAGACCATCAATTCGGGTGAGATTACAGCTTGCTAAAAAAAAGAAGTCATTTAAATTTTGTCGAGAACTTCAACGGTCGTTTCTCAGAAACAGTACAGTATCTGCAGATAAGCCGGGACACGTGTTCACTTATTTTTGCACCTCTTCCACTGAGCGAAGTTTCTTGGAAATCAGATTATGGCACTTGCCCTGTTCTCTTCGTGAGGAATGTGGACAGTCGATGATGTGGAGTTGCTGGAGGGAGACACAAAGGAAAGCTGTTCTGTGAGAAACTAAGACCCTCAGCAAGTTGGTGTGAGCTTCGATACCAAACGGACATCGTCAGCACGGACAGCGCTGATGTGTGCACAAAATCCTTTTGGCGTGGGTGCTTCTTTCTTCAGTCGCACACACAACATTGCAGGAAGGTGCGAACGGCTTCAGTAGATTCTAAGAAGCACAATCAGAGTGTTTTTGAGTGATGTTGGTATCCGGTTCCTCCTATGTTTAAACACAGTCGTAGTGTCATTCAAAGATACGTTAAGTGAAGTGAGTTACAGCCCACTTCGTCCAAATGTTGTGAGCACTGATTTAGAGCTTTTTGTGGCGATGACACGCTGGGGCATACTGAGTGAATATTGGGTACTGCTAGTGGTGTGTGTTAAAGTGTATACTGTGTAATGAAGGTAAGTGATTCACGCCAGTACACGTAGTGCATGTAGTCGAACAAAAGGTAAATGGATTTGACTGAGTATTGGTTGTACTGAAAGTGTGGTCGATTCCTCAGTAAGGATGTTGTTATTGATCGTGTGGTTGATTCATGTCTACTGTGAATTGCTCTTATATGAAGTAATTCCTTATGTGCATAAGTGATGTACTGAACACTTAGAGGTAAGTGTGGGTTGTTGAGTAGCATATTGTTATTTTGTATCTTGGTGACTGGGGGTAAGTAGCAGTAGCTAGACAAGCAGTAAGTTGTAGCGGTTTTACTCAGTTTTCTATTATTGATAAGCTAGTAACTTCTCGTATAGTAAGTTATTATTGTTATACGTATTTAAGCCAAAGCTAGTTTACTGCAAAAAATTACAAAGGAATTTTGGTTTGCCCATGTGGGCCAGACTGAATTTATTAGTGTTAATTGTTATCATTTCAGGAAGATATCTGGTTTTATGACAGCCCTGTCAAAGCTAATTCGGGCCTCAAGAAATCTTTAGCTCATAATATTGCTGCCTATCTTTTTAAACTGGTCCTTGTAACGTAAACGAAGAGGTAATAAAAATGTTGAGCTCCATGTCTGCACATCGCGAAGTCCAAAATTCACTTCACTCAGAGTCCATGCTATAACACCGTAGCCTCGATTTACCTCGTTTTTTGTTCTTGACTGATGTTTAGATGGATCTGAGAAAAGTCCTTTCACTACAAGCTCTTGGCTGTCATAATTAAAACCATGAGGGAAATTCGAAATAAATCGCTATAATTTAAATTCTGTAATCCATGACCGAGACATAATTATTTATTTAGCGTATGGCATTTTAGTTTTGGATCACGTTATTCTACATTACATATATTCACAGACTATCATCTAGTCCTTGTATATATTCAATGGATTTTTGGGATGCCACGATAAATTCTTCGAAGTCATCACTGAACTGAGACATATATTTTAATTTATCGTGTTGGATGGCTCCATCAAAGAGGTTTCAACAACAAGCTCCACATGGGTGAGAGATTACCAGGCTTTAAGTAACACAGATCAACGCTGCAGTAATTATATTTAATACGCTATGGCCTTTTAACTTTTCAAGGTAAAAATTTTTCTGCATTTATTTGGAAAATAAAAGGTGAAAAACTGCCTTCCTTCACGATAAATCATACATTTTCACTACCAAAAAGTTTTTAACCTGACATATTTTGAAACTCGGTGAAGTGAGGCATATGTATCCCCTGCACCAAATTAGAAACTTGTTTTGATGCGAACTTAGGTTTTTCAGAGAGAACATTTTAATTTTTAAATGGTTGTATCAGGATGTCAACCGTGGAAAAAATATAAAAAGTCAGAACCAAAACACATTTATTTTCCTGACAAGGGAAAAAGTGAAATATCGCAGACATGTTTACAACATAACATTTGAAGATGATTTTCTCATGCCACACATCAATTTTTCTGCATGCTGTGAAGTTTTCTGGGGCATATATCTCGCACTAGATACCAATTGTGTATTCCAACAGAAATAATGTCTATGATGCATAAAAACTCACTTAGGTACTTCAGTCATTCTTGTAATGAAAAACAAGAAGATTTTCTTTGCTTTTCGTGAAAAGATGCTCTGTGACACCTATAAATATAAGTCGTACCAACTGATCACTCACAGCGTTCTACATATCCAACCCGTAGTCTGTAGTATTTTTCTCTAAGTTCATAAAGCATTTCGCTATATCGTAGCATAAGGCAGATAGGAGATGTAGACGTCAAAACTCTAAAAAATGATTGTTACTTTAGTGGGACATACGTGTTCCATCTGCCACGAAACAGTTGATATCTATACTAGCTTGGGTGACAAATGAGTGGGTGCTGGCGGAGAGTAGTTAGCGGCAGAATGAGGGTGCTACGTGGGAATTGTAAATTCTTGTTTCATATGGCTGAATGAAGTGGGGTAAAAAAGGCGTAACTAGTGACCTGTTCAATGGACACCCTGTATTAGCAACAAAGTAAGATCGCTGAAATGTCTATAACTTGTGCCCTTCAGTCAGAACGCGAGGCCGCGAAATTTGAGTACGGCCAGTAAAGGAGGTCTGTGAAACTACGACACGAGAAAAGATCATAGAGAGAAGCCGGTTTTATTTGTAGAACTCTGTTAGTTCCGAATTGAACTATAATTGTCAGTGAGGAAGAGGATGAAAAGACCAACCCAGCACTATATGAAAATAACATGGTTCAGCATAGCAGAGGTTGAAAATAGCGCTTCAGTAGGAAGGTTCTTTCTATTTCTTAGTACATAAACCATCACCGGATTTGGGCTCTTACATGCCCATCATCAGGTGTGATACAGAAAATAATCAAGAGACCGAAGCTATATAATAACTTTTACATGCATTAGTTCATATGAGAAAATAAGTTAAAAGTACTAGATAACATTTCAGAAACCAGCGGGTGGGCTAGGTGCAGTAATACGTAAGTCAGTTCAAAAGCGACTCCATACCACACTACGGACGACTGCCCGACTAGAGAAATATGCGCTCAACACCAGGACAGTTCGTGCTGTGACCCCAAACGCCGTCATGGACGAGTAGAGTCCTCAATCTGAATTAGTGATTTAAAGCCCAAAGGAATAGAAAGGTGACAAGAAAGTTGCAGGAAAAGCGTTCACACTACATTATGAGTGGTAAAGGAACAAATTGAAACAGAAGCAGTACAAAACTAGAAAAAATTTCTAACTAGAAACTGGCGATTCCAAGCTTGTGCACAAACCGTAAAAGACAATGAATTTGTTTTCCTTTTATATGAGTAGCACGCAATTTTTTAATTTAATGGGGAGGCATATGGTGACGTGGGTCAACGTGCCACAATCATCAGGTAAAAGAACATACACATGTGCCAGTCCTACTAAACAAAACGGAAGATAGCTAAACTTTGAAGTCCATACTCCAAAGACCAGCTAACAGCAATAGCACAGAAGGGACACATCAAAAGCAGGTGAAATTCAAAAAGCCGGCGATTGATCAAAGCTTATGTAAGATAAGAAGTAAGACAAAGTTTACATTATGAATGACAGGCAAATTTTAATTTAATCAGGACACAGGTAATAACGCCCAATAACGCGCCGTAGTTATAGGATAAAAAACCAAAAATATGCTGTATAGTAGCTAAGCCTAATCAAGGACCACCAAAGCAATGGCGAAAACACTGACAGTGTTAAGAAGTGTAGATATGTAAAGTACAATAATCAGAAATAAGAAGGAGAACGAAATGAAGTAGGACGCTGGTCTGAAAAAGAAGTTATTCAAAAGGGCTGCGTGCATAAGAGAAGTTTGCTAATCCAAAATGCCGACGGATCATGCTTAATACTGTGGATAAGCATTATTAAAGTATTTAAACCAGGGCCTTTAAAGTGAATATATAAAACGCTACAATCCGTTTTCCTATTAGAAATGGAATGAAGATGATGATACTTCCGGTGGTTAGTGAGGTCGGATTTAGAACTGCTACGGTCGCGATGCTTTCTGAATCATATGCTAATGGAGCTGCCAGTTCGACCCCTGTGGACGAAACGATACTCCCCACGCTGGATGCGGCTAACACTCGACTGTACGTATGACTTGTCTTCTCAGATTTCGTGGTGCTTCAGTAGGTGCCCAACCTTACTGGGGTATAGAAGGTGGGTATAGTCCCCTGTTTTCTAAGCTTCTTCCCAATCCTTTCGGAATAACACCTGCTTATGGGTTCCGGCAATTTTTTTAAAATTATCATTAGTAATCGTGATTTGGTAATTTGGTACCGATTGTTAGAAGTGACTTCCGATTGCATTTGCTGGATCAAAACATCAACGATGGTTTGCTCGTAACCATTAATATATCCAATTCACGCTGATAGTTTTGTTTTGAGAGGAGGACTAATCGCACGGTAAAGCCGTACAGGAAGAGCAGCCATTTTTTGCTGCTTTAGATGAACTGAAAGACAATGAATAACAGAACCAGTCATCAATGATTTCCTAAATATATGAAAGTGTACTTTACTGTTGTTCATTAATGTCCTGAAACGTAATCTTCAAATAAAAAAATGAGAATGCAAAGCCAGAGTGGTATTTTGTCGCAGACTGATTCTTGGGGTGCATGTTTTTGAAGTGTTGTTGAAAAAGTTGCAGCTGGACAGTGGTCACGTTATACAAAAGCATGTCATCGATGTACTCTTTCAAGGTGTTGGGGGTGGATTGGAAAAACAGATGTTCAATATGATTGATGTAGATATTAGCTATTGTACTGCCAGAGGGGGATCCTATGACTAACCCACGAATTTGTCCGTATACAGTGTCTGAAAACGAAGTCGTTATGGTCCACAAAAAGGTCTGAACAAACGAAGGAAATCGTTAATTTTTTGTGAATCTAGACGGACGGACGGTTGTAAGGTGAGTTCAGTACTAGGAATTAGCTCTTTAATTGGGATATTCGTGCCGGCCGGAGTGGCCGAGCGGTTCTAGGCGCTACGGTCTGGAACCGCGCGACCGCTACGGTCGCAGGTTCGAATCCTGCCTCGGGCATGGATGTGTGTGATGTCCTTAGGTGAGTTAGGTTTAAGGAGTTCTAATTTCTAGGGGACTGATGACCTCAGAAGTTAAGTGCCATAGTGCTCAGAGCCATTTGAACCATTTTTTTTTTTTTTCGATATTCGTATGCATGCTTACAATGTTCAGACTTGCTAGATTTGTAACATCGATTACAGTCACTAGTTTGACATGTCAAATTAAATACTCTCTATTCTTTATGATGTGGTGAAAATAAACCTTACTGAGGAAACTTTGCAGTTCCTCTTCTACAAAGTAATCTGTGGCCTTAAAGGGGTCTGTGGCTTACGGATCTGCACCACTTCATTCTCGGATTCATCGGCACCAGAGTTTCTTTAAGGAGTGAGGTAAGTAAACCATGTATTTCCTTAAGAGCAATCTTAATTTCCACAGCAAACTCAGCTGAGTATGTTTCAGAGATTGGGGTGGAAAGGAAGCCCTGTGCTTTCTGTACGTAGTTATCCTCGCACAAAACTGTTAACATATGGCCTTTGTTTGCCCGCACAATGATGGCTTGGTTTCCCTGAAGCTTCGTATTAATAACGCGCAAAATGGATTGTTCTCGCACGTGGACATACTTCTTGTGGCGTTACACTGTTTCTGGTTTTCATTATTTACCGTGCCAAGTTCTATCCCAGTGGTTTTATTCAGTTTTTGAGAGACGGAATTTTTTGTGGGGTTATCGGATTTATCCTTTTCCAGAGCAGCGATATTGTGAGCCACCAGTGAAGAGGCCGTACTTTGATTAAATAGGGAGATAATACTGTGGGGTAAAAAGACATTTCTTAACAATTGAAAACGATTCTAATTTGGTTCTCAACCATGTGGTAGAATCTAAAATCCCATTTAGATGCTGCTTCTAAAACCGATCAAACCTCACACCTAACCTGTCAAGTCTTGACATGAGAATTAATAACATTTTACTTCAGACAATCATTGGGGTGCGTAATATACGTATGTACGTCGTCAAAAATAGCATTTAACACACTCAGCTTAAGGGTCCTGTTTTTAATATTTTATATGAAATAAAAATTATCCGCATCGTTAACTGCCATCCGTCGGACGTTACGAATGAGCAAACTTCGCTTAAGTAGGAAGCCCTTTTGGATAACTTTTCTTTTTCTAACCACCATCCTGCCTCATTTCCTTCCTCTTCTGGTTTCTGGTTACGTACGCTACACATGTATTCTTCTTAACGGGGGCAGTATTTTCGCCATTGCTTTGACGTTCCTTAATTAAGCCTATCTACTACTCGGTATTTGCCTGTTTCCTTTAGTGAAGACTTCAAGGTCAACCAGTTTCTGTTTTACATAGTTATAAAATGTCTCTTTTACTAGAAGTTTACATATTTTCAATTCTTTATCTTATGACTAAGACGCGTTATTGTACGTTATTATCTGTGTCCCACGAAATTAAAATTTGCCTGTCATTCATGACCTAAAACTTGTATGACGTCTCATATAACTCATGCTGAGTCACTGGCTTTTAGTTAGCTCTTTTTGAATTTCTCCTACTTTTAATGCGTCCCTTCTGTGCTATTGCTGCTGGCTATTAACTGGTACGGGGTGGGCCAAATAAAAATGGCCCAGCCAAGTAGATACGATTGGATGTCAATTTGTGGCAGCATTAACGGTGGAGGAAAAGACCTACAATTACTTCCAACAGGGTGGAGCAACTGCCCATACAAGCGACCGAACCTTGGAGCACTTTTACAGAATATTCAAGCCTGACGGAGTTGTTAACAGAGGTGAATCTGGTCGCAGTCTTAGGTGGCCACCCACGTCACCTGATCTGTCTGTGTGCGATTACTTAGTGTGTGGAGCTCTCAGGTCTAAGGTGTATCGCAGCAACCCTCATTGTCTTCAAGAGCTGCAGCAGAACATTTTGGATGAGACTGCAGCAATTCCAGCAGTCCAGCTTGGATCCACTTTCAGCAACTTGCTGACCAGGGCCCAAAAATATTGAGAGAAGAGTGATGGTCACTTTTAACATTTGTTGTAATCAGTTCACTACTGTATTTCCTTTGCTTTTGTGTGTTTCTTTGAACCCTAAAACTTTCTTCTCTGGGCCGCTTTTGTATTAGAGTTTTTGACAGTTTTGATTTTAAGAATTAGCTTCCTTCCATTTTGTTTAGTAGCGAGTGGCACATGTGTACATTGTTTTACCTCATAACTGGCCATATTATTACACGTCGCCATATGCGTCTCCACCAAACTGCAAATTTGCATGCCACTCATGGAAATGGAAAAAGATCATTGGGTTTTGTGGTTTATGCATAAGCTTTAAGTCGTTGGCTTCGAGTTAGGAGTTTTACTATAGTCCTGTGCTGCCTCTGTCCAATACGTTCCTTCGCCACTCATAATGTACTCTGAACGTTTTTTATGCAGCTTTTTTATAATGTTTTGCGTGTATACGTGTCCTGGTGTTGAGTGCATATTTCCTTACCCAGACAGTCGTCCTTAGTATTGTCTGGCGTCGCATTGGCGTTGACTTGGATTTTACTGCACCTATCCTCACCGCGGTTTTCTGCAATGTTGTGCGGAACATCTTACTTGTTTTCTCAAATGTACTACTGCGTGTAAAAATTAGTAGTAGCTTCGGTCTCTTGTTTATATAAGATTAATGAACTGTGGCTGGAGCCCGAATAGCAGGGGACTGACGTACAAGGGCATATATTCAAACTTTGAAATATTACATTGGTAATGGCCAGTTACTAGCCGAAATCTAGATTTACTTTCATAACGCCTGAAAGGAAAGGACTACTGATTGCTTTTCGGCATCACTTTAAAAGACTTAATTTTGTTTTTGACTGAAGATATTGCTCTATGAATGGCCATTCAGATAAGTCTAAGACACTTTTCGTTGATTTCCGGTATGTGTAAATGTTGGAGACATCTGAGTCAGAGTGTGTTAAAATATATTACACAGACACAGATAACTTAAACTTTCAATTATATTGAGTTATTCATATAACCTAGATAGTTTGAGCGTCATTATATTGCAAAATATATCAAGTTCTTTGGCGTATACCTACGCTGGTCAAAAGTGACTTCCATTGATGATGTGGCACACACCCCATCTGAAGTCAATCTCTTGCCAAATTCATTGAGCATGTCAGCCGTGACTTGTCCAATTTCGACTTACATTCGGCCTCTGGGCTGTAAAGGAGAAGCCGGTGGGAGTACAACAAACGCGGTTTCCTTGAT